>NW_027184624.1:3500948-3819216 GCF_032405125.1 Capricornis sumatraensis
GTTGATAGTTATTTCAAGGTCATACTGTCTAATCATCATTGTTGGTGAATTATAGTAAATTGATTTCTTTTTCTAAAAAGTTACAGTCTATTCAGCATGCTGAGGATTGAAGACATGAGGATTAGTTTCTATACTGTCTCAGAATTCACATGGAATTTAATTGTGATTGGAATGATCTAAAAGCCTAAAGGCACTGGGACCCAATAATTTCCAAACAATTACATCGTGGTGAATGCAGTTGAGCTTACTGAGAAAAATAACCTGTCTTCTTATCCCTAAGTGAGAGTTGAGAGCATAATGGTAAAATAACGTTACTGAAAGTGCTGTAAATACATGCTGGTCACAGAGGCTGGATGGAAAAGAAAGCTATAAAACTAGCAATTTCTCTACTATAAATATTTGGTAAGAATTCAAGACACCCCAGAATTCTTATAAAAAGAGCGATGTCATCTTCTGGGGAGAGCATTTTTACAGCTTATTGTTGCCATAGGCATCCTGAGGGAAAATCTGTGGTTCCTAGGTTGCTAGGTACAATGTGGATGGCATTATTATGTTGTGATTTGATCAATCTGCTTGTCATCTTATATAGAAGATCTTAAGCTTGCTTTTCGAATTGGCGTGTCACCTAGTGACACTCTTTAGACTTACATGTATATGTTACCTGTTTCTTTCTGTGGCTGATGATAAAAAGAACAAAAGAGCCATTCAAGTCAATGGATATTTGCATAACAGATGAAATAAAAGAGAATGTATTACTTTATCAGGATGGCCATATTACTAAGTAAGAAGGGAAGAATGGATATTATACAACTGGGAGTTGCTACCACAATGAGTATACTCAGACTTCTGCCATTAGTCAGCTTCAAATAGTCTACAAGTATTAAAAATTAGACATAGTTGATTATAAAACATCAGCAGGATAAAAGAAATATGAAATAAGAATTGTATGAAATGCTATTGATTAAAGGGAGGAAAGCTTGAATATGATATAAAGGGTTGTCATTTGAGGAATAGGTAGGACATCCAGGAAGAGTCGCTCAACAAGATGATAGAGCCGTGCATTTAGATAAAGGAGGAAATTCCTGACTAACAGATGCTTTAGAATATCTGAAATATAGGACTTCTTCAAACTATACCCTTCTGTGTACTCAAAAGCTCTGACATGCCTCCATACCACCAAGTGTGTTCTCTTTATTGGGGATAATGGAGTAGGGATGAAAATGAAGAGTAACTGATCTAAAGCCTTCACAAGTCTTAAACAGGTTAATTCTCTTTATCAGATAGTCTATTCAGCTCAGTGAAAAAGGTCTTTGATTTTTGCTTCTACTTCGTCCCCCTTTCAGGATGCCTTGCAAGAAATAATGATCACTTTTGGGCAATTCATCAGAGGAAGAATGGGAAGCCAGCATTCATTTATCACCACTCACAAGACATTGAGAAGAGCCTGGATATAGCTCCACAAAAGATACACAAATATAACTACCGTTCCTCTTCTGAAGCTCAAATAGGCAAACACCACCGAATTGTTAATTCAGCATTTCCTAAACCTGCATATGACCCACCTCTCAATCTGTTGGCCATGGCTGGTCAAGACCTTGAAGTGGAAAACCGCCCAGTCCCAGCAGCAAATGTGGTTGTGGTGGTAAGTACTGCATTTAACTGATGCTGATGCTTTCCTCTGTGGTTGATGCTTTCAAACAAATGAAGCCTAATGGTGACGAGTTGTCCCTGGATCTCAATGACTATTTACCATAGCATTTCTTATTCTCTGGTGTTTCCTTTGTGTTAACTGATTATTATCTGTTGGCTTCCTCTTGAATGTAGGCTCATTAAATAAGAAACTCTGTCTGTATCTTCTCTGCACAGCCCAATGCAAGGTGCACAGTAGGCACTTAATAATTTGAACAAAAAGGTGTATTAGGAGGTCTTATGTTGGTTCGTATCCTGCAGTTTTGGATCATATCCTGCACTAAGCCTCCTGTCTTCTGTGATACTTTGCTCTAAGTAGATGGAGTCTCAGTTTATATATAAATTGTTGTTGTTGCTTAGTCCTTAAGTCATTTCTGACTCTTTTGCGACCTCATGGGCTGTAGCCCACCATGCTCCTCTGTCCATGGGATTTTCCAGGCAATACTGGAGTGGGTTGCTGTTTGCTTCTGCAGGGGGTCTTCCCAACTTAGGAATCAAATCTGCACCTCATGCATTGGCAGGTGGATTCCACCACTGAGCCACCAGGAAAGCCCATATATATACATAGTATTTATTAAAGATCTTCTGGTCACTTGACTCAAATGGTAAGAAGTGAAGGGACCCTGAAAGGGAAGAAGTGATGATGAAGGAGGGGAGTTTTCTAACTGGAATAGATAAAGTGGTTGGGAAGTATTGGATGGATAATATTCCTAATATCACTGAACAACCATCACCTTTTATTAATCAAGGTGATGTAGTGGGTCCATTGTTTGCATTCTTAAGATTTGTAACCTACACCAGAAGTTCCCAATTTCTGGAAGTATCATAAACTTATGCTAAGGTTGACAGAGCATTTGGACTACAGTCCCTCTCAAGTTTAAAATTATGATAGGAGGATTCACATTAAAGCCACAAAGTAGTAGCTAAATGAGTGTTGATTGCATTTCTGTCTCCAAATATAACCAAATATGTTGACTTTTAAGGCAAGATGATTCAATGAAACCGTGTTTGCATTTTGGCAACCTCTCTGTAAGCCTAGAGAGAGAAGAAGGCAATGGCATCCCACTCCAGTACTCTTGCCTGGAAAATCCCATGGATGGAGGAGCCTGGTGGGCTGCAGTCCATGGGGTCGCTAAGAGTCGGGCACAACTGAGTGACTTCACTTTCGCTTTTCACTTTCATGCATTGGAGAAGGAAATGGCAACCCACTCCAGTGTTCTTGCCTGGAGAATCCCAGAGACAGTGGGCCCCCATCTATGGGGCTGCACAGAGTCGGACACGACTGAAGCAACTTAGCAGCAGTAGCAGCTATAAGCCTAATGTAATGAAAATTAATAAGCTTTTTTTTCCTTTTCTTTACTTTTTTATCTACCACATATATGACAACTAAGTATGGAGGATCAAAGATCCATTCATTGATGTTTTCAGCTAGCATGCTCTTAATATTTATTATGATCCAGCCATCATTTTGAGCATCTAGAAATACCCATCATTTGAGGTATCTACAAATGAAATGGAGTCTCTTGTTTTGGTTGGGAAATGTCTGGGAGGAATGTTGGTAACCAAAGAAAAAAAATCAGAAACTGAGAACATAATATGAGCTTTTGTTAAGAATGTGGGTTATTTTGCTCCTTGAAAAATTCAGACAAGGTTTCTGCACTTGCATGAGTAGCAGATGTTCTGAAGGTAAAAGCCATGCACTGTGTCTACTGAGTGAAGACACATGATGTTAGTGATGTCCCTGGGTCTCTACATGCCTGTGCTAATGCTCGGACTCGGGAGAGATGTTTCCTCCAGTGACCATCATACACTCATCGTTATCAACTCTTAAAGTCACTGTGAATTACAGATCAAGAGGTTTGTTCTATCTTCTGATGTCATGTACTGTCAAGTTAATTTAATATTATGGAGGATAAAAGGCATCAGTGAGGAATTCTGGCAAGTCATTTCACTTTTAGTCCATCTGTGGTTTAGAGATCCATGACGAAGCTGTGCTTTTTCTTTGGGGTGATGATGACATGGAGGCAATAAGCAATTTTGCTGCATTAGCCTTCACTAACCTCTTTTGGTCTAGACTCTAACTATGCTGTGGCTCTGGTAGCTGGCAACAACAATGGCTAGTGCTAATGTTTCCTGTAATCCACTTACATTACTTGTGCACATGGTGATTTACTAGGAAAACCAGAGAAGTAGGGTTATTTTTAAATAAATCAATAATTTTCAGCTTGCTCAAAAAGCAGAGTGTCAACATTTAATCAACTATCAGCTGGTTTGATGGTTCATTCTATACAGAAAGGAGAGTTAGGAATGGAACATATGTAGTGAAAGGGAGATATTTCAGCTGCTGAATGACTTTGGTGGAGTAATTGGTATATGTTTGCACACATATATATGTGTTTGTGCATATATATATATATATATATATATATATATAAATAAAATATTGCAGTGATACCAAAGAATTATTTTGTGGCTTAATTTATACTAAAATGAGTAGTATCAATGAGTATTCATTTCCTGAATTGGGGAAAAGTATTGCAGCTTTTTTCGGCCAGGGTAAAAATCTACTCCCAACTTCCAAAATATACATGTAGATAACTTTTAAGTCTTCCTAGCTCAGAGGAGAGATCACTTGTTTCTTTCTCTTTCACTTATTCCTGATGTCTTTAAGACCGTGAATTTTAAAATAAAAAATTTAACAAGGTCTTGAAAGTTGCATATATCCTTCTTATTTTTCTTATTCCCGATTGTTGGCACAAAGCATTTCAGAAAACATTTGTCCCCAAATGATTTTTTTTTTCCTTTTTGTCTTTCTTTTATAATCCGGAAAACCTGTAGTTTATTTATTCCAGGGAGAGGACAGCACAATTAGAATGTCTATCCTAAAGCATGCTAACTATGTTCCAGAAGCTCAATTAAGAAGCTGTTCAGATTTTTGTACAAAGAGGAAATATGAATATCCTCAAGGTCAAGGCTGTGGTAGGAGTAAAAAAAAAAAAAAAGTGGCTCTAGCGAAACATGTGCTGAGAATTCCATCAATATACATCAGGTCACAAGGCTACCACGTTAAGAAAGAGGGAAGTCAGGGTGTGAGGGGAAATGGAAGCGTGGAAGATGCAGGCTTTCCCATTTCAGCAAGTTCAGCGTAGATTGCTGAGTGAAGAAGGTTTTAGCTTGGGCAAAGTACGAGAAGACTGGGGAACAGGAAGGTTTTGGAATATAAAGGGTGGGGATTATTTAGTAAGATTACGGCTTACTCCACAGAATGGATTTGAGGGAAGGAAAAGAGATAGGAGAAGGAGGAAGAGAAGGGGATGGAGAAGGAAAGGGGAGGAGAGAGGACAGGAGAGGAAGAAACCGAGAGTAACAGGAAGGAAGGAGGGGAGAAAAGGAGGGAGAAAGGAGGGGAGGGAGGCAGAGGAGAAGGAGATACAGCGGCAGTTCTTGGGGCAGTGGGAAGACTTCTGTGAGCACATGAGATGATGGAGAGTCTCCAGGAGCCCAAGATGGTCTCTATGGGATTCCTAGAATCCCAAAGCTTCTTGTCTCACTCACCACTCACCCAGACCATTACCCAGACTATTGACTAAATTAAGTTACTTACTTACTTCATCCCTGAACAGTTTGTGGCCAGCTAATGAAATAAGGCACATTATCTCAAACTAAAACCATATGCCTCACCCGTAGAGCATCCCTAAAAACCCACCATCTGTTTACAAGAGGGGAGGTTACCTGATAAAAATTGGGACACTATTAACAAGTAAAGGCAGAATGGATGCCGGAGAGCAGCTAAATGTATGAGAAAGCAGAAGACCAGGACTTCAGTTTTTTTAAGACATGATAGTGCCTTCAAGAAATAATGAGGATATGACAGCTTACAACTTGTCCTCAAGAATATGATTCTTGTACCAAAAAATATATGACTAAAGTCACACTGACAGTAGCCCAAACAAGCAACAAATACACTGATGTAGGATAAAATTAAATAAAGGTGCTTGGGCTATGTCCTAACACTCAGATTTTTTGCCTATGAGGACTATGATTTAGTGCAATCTTTTGGACCCAGGATATTTTATCCCAAGAAGGTTCTGAACTTATGAAAACCACTCTAGCCTGTATACTTCTTGATGCGTGTATGCATGCTTGGTTCCTCAGTAGTGTCCAAGTCTTTTGCAACCCCATGAACTGTAGCCTGTCAGGCTCCTCTCTCCATGGAATTCTCCAGGCAAGAATACTGGAGTGGGTTGCCATTTCCCCCGCCAGGGCATCTTCTTAACCCAGGGATCAAACCTGTGTCTCGTGTCTCTTGGGTTGGCAGTTAGATTCCTTACCACTAGCACCATCTGAGAAGCCCATACTTCTTGGTGCTGCTGTTGCTGCTGCTAAGTCGCTTCAGTCGTGTCCGACTCTGTGCAACCCCATAGATGGAAGCCCACCAGGCTCCTCCATCCCTGGTATTCTCCAAGCAAGAATACTGGAGTGGGTTACCATTTCCTTCTCCATACTTCTTGATAGTGACTGCTTATTTGGTGGGGACCGAGATGGCTGCATTCATGCATGGGCTAAGTGATTGCAGACAGTGGAGTGATGGTCATGGTGGGCAAGCTCACAGAAGGTGGGAAGCAAATGCAGGCTTTGGGAAAATTACGAATTATTGTGTGTCAAGCATATTCAGGGTCTGATAGTAAGTACCAAGTCCAAAATATTAAATAGATGCAGACATAAGCCTAATGCAATGTAACGTCTTCCAGTGCAGTCCTGAGAACTAGTCCCAAGTTCCTAAAGAAAATGAATATAAAAAAACTCAAAGAAAAATCTCTACCATGTTTTTTTTTTTTTTAATGTTGAGCTTTTTTTACTTTATTTTTAACTGAGGGATAATTGCTTTACAATATTATGTTGGTTTCTGCCATACATCAACATGAATCAGACATAGATATACATATGTCCCCTCCATCTTAGCCTCCCTCCCACCGCCCACCCCATCCCACTCCTCTAGTTTGTTACAGAGCCCTGGTTTGAGTTCCTTGAGTCATACAGCATATTTTTACCATCTATTTTATTTATGGTAGTACTGTGTTGTGCTGTGTGTGCTCAGTGGTGTCCAGCTCTTTGCAACCCCATGGACTGTAGCCTGCCAAGCTCCTTTGTCCATGGAATTTTCCAGGCAAGAATACTGGAGTGGGTTGCTATTTCCTTCTCCAGGTGATCTTCCTAGACAAGGGATCGAACCCATGTCTCCTACATTTCCTGCATTGGCAGGCAGATTCTTTACCAATGAGCCACTGGGAAGTCCAAAATGTAGTTACATATGGTTAATATATATGCTTTATATTATGTGAGTTTTAATGAAATAAATTTTAAAAAATAATCGGTTGCTAGGTCTTATCCGCCTTTTCATGGATGAAACTGCAGAAGGCTTGAAATCACTGGGGACTCTCTTAGAGCGTGGGTGCCACAATCTTCAAAGCAAAATTGGAGAATCTTTTTCTTATGCTATTGCTTATTATGTACTTCTACCTGTAAACTTCCAGAAAGATGACATATAAACTTCAGGAGAGGTAGCTGTGTGCTAAAACCATATTACTGCAGAAATTTCATCATATATCATAAAAGGGGAAGAAACTGTGTCAGTAAAGAATCTTTGAGCCTTAAAAAAAGCCCTCATGATTGGTGGCAATTTACAGGCAAAGAAATCAAAACCCTAAATCAATGTTTCTCCAAGTTATACAATTAATAAAAGGTGCTAGAGGCAAAATTCAAATTTGCCTGACTTTAAAACTCAAACATTTTCATTTTTAACAGAAGTTATTTGGTTTGCTTTGGGAAAGTACTGTAAATTTTCCTAATAGAGAATGTGACTTTATGAATTCCATTTTATTTAAGCTAATGATAATGTTAATCTTTATACTCTGGAAATACATTCATTGATAGCTAGATGTTCATGTTGGAGCCAGAGGTTAAAAGGTAAAAGATCCGCTCCACAGATCATAATATAAAATGAATTATAATGTAACATTAGATTTTAAGAAAGTCTAGTAAAAGAAATTCTGCAGTCTACTTCAGATATTTAGTTAACTTTTTACTCTTTTCTGAAACAAAAGCCTTCATATTAAACTATAAGATCTTACATAATTGCCTTTCTTTTAAAATCCCAAACATTTGCATTTTGGAAAGCTTTTTGCCTAGATTCTCCAGATATTATTGTACCCCTGCAAAATCATCTTGAAGTAGAAATTCCCTTCTCGAGGTTGGCACCCTGACAGTCACAGCTGTCACCATCTGTTGCTTTTCTCCATTTCTAGCTACTAAAGCAGCAAGGAGAATGCTGGAACACATTTTGGAAATGATAGAGGTCAAGCTTAGGCAACATCTATGTGAAGTTTCAACACTGGGCCACTCAGTACATGTGTTTGTTTTGGATCATTTAGACCCAACATTAGAATGATGGGAAGTCTTACGAGAACTGATTTAATTATCATACCAATTGGACATTGGATATTTAGTAATGTTTATGTTTTAACTCCAGAAGTAATATATTTTCATAGCATTTCAGAATATTTAGAAATATAGAGAAGGAAAAAAGAGGAAGTAAAAATAATCCTTAGCAGATAACAGTGTTGTCTTGATATATGTGTCTATCTATATGATCTTTTCAATATATATGGATATAGATCTTTTTTACCAAATATGCAATCAGGATATGTAAGATTTTGTCAAATTTTTTGCTTAGTTTGTATTGCATAAACTATGAAATTCCATGATATATCTTCATATTAATAACTATACAGCATTATTTTTGTTGGTGTTGTTGTTCAGCCACTCAGTTATTTCGGTTTGCAACTCCATGGACTGCAGCATGCCAGGCTTCCCTGTCCTTCACTATCTCCTGGAGTTGACTCAGCCTCTTGTCCATTGAGTTGATTATGCCATCCAATCATCTCATCCTCTGTCATCCCCTTCTCCTCCTGCCCTCAATCTTTTCCAGCATCAGGGCCTTCTAAAACTTCCATTGTGTAATAGACTTCAGTTTTTATGTACTGATGTATATCCCCAATACATTCAGTAAGTTAAGACAAAAGGAGAAATAAATGTTGAGTATATCAAATATAGTACTTGTTTCCATTGCAACTGCCTCCTTAATAGTCTTGAGAGAATTTTGAGAGTTCATCTTAAGGGAAACGGCTTTCTTTATGAACTCTATATATAATTGTAATATAGGATTGATTTTTTTCCACTTGGCCAAATTATGTCTTCCATAGACCTTAAATTTTAAGCAAGGGAAATATTTAAAGCAGTCAATGAAGTTAGCAGGACAAAAAAAAAAATGATGTCCTGTTAAGAGCATATTAAAAAATATTCTGTTTCAGGACTTTTCATTGAGGAAGATGGAAAGTGCTGTGTCTCATTGTGTTGAAACCTAAAAACTCTTTTCGTCAGTCCAAATTTTTCAGTAATGTAAAAACAAATAGAATCTGCAGATGAACAAAGAGATTTATATTTTCTTTTGAGCAAATATTTACTTGTCAGGTCTCTCTCTAAGAATCGCCCTTCAGGTCACCAGTTGTTAAGAACTGTGGTCTTGCACTCTCTGGGAGCGACTTAGTCCCTTTTTCTTTCCTTCTTTGTTTCTCTCTAATTATAAACACCTATATATCATGCTTATTTGTGTGTTTGTTTTGTTTGTTTTACTGTACAATGCTTTATTTAAAATCTAACTGCTGATGGATAATTTAACTGGGCTTTCTGGGCATCTGGCCTTGCCAGTGAATAATGAGATTGGCCCCATTTAGCAAATGAGTTAGTTCTTTGTCCATGATCCCTGTAACTCAGAGGGCAGAAGCAATTTGTTCCTTTCTCTTGTTTTAAGAAAACATGAGTTAAAAGCCTCTGGAAGGTTGTCTCCTTGAGCAACGTTATGAAGCTTCCTCATTGGTAACTTTTATCTTTAGCAACTGAGCACAGCACAGCTGCTGCTTCATTCTGTGGGTGACCACACGGCCACCAGGGAATCAATGGTCATTGTCCCCTGCCCTTTGATCCATACCCCCCACCCACCCGCAAATCACATGTTTTCATGAACCAGAACTGAAATGAAAAATCCCACTTTTTTTTAAGATTTTGTTTTAATGTGGACCATTTCCAAGGTTTTTATTGAATTTGTTACAATATTGCTTCTGTTGCTTATGTTCTGGTTTTTTTGGCCAAGAGTCATGTGTAATCCTAGCTCCCAACCAAGTATTGAACCCCCGCCCCCCAACACACATACCTCATACTGGAAGGCAAAGTCTTAACCACTAGACCGCCAGGAAAGTCTCATAAATCCCACTTTTAACGTCAAAATGCAAAGGAAAAAAAACCTCCTCTGTTACTCCTCTGCTCTTCACGCTCTCAGTGCTCTGGTTATGACACTTCTGGCTGCCATATCTGAGGAGAGGGCAGGTTTTCCATACCAAGCGATTCTGCAACACCAGCTGGGTGTCCTCCAGTTTAATTCAGTTCAGACACTCTCTACTTGGAGAGAGCATCAGATCCCACAGGCTAAGGGCTTAGTCCTATAAAAGTTCCGGTGCCAATCACAAGTCCAGGTTGTTACCTGTGCTTTTGATCAACTGTCTGTGAACTGGAGTTCCTTTGAACCCTTTATTGGGTTTGATCAGTTTGCTGGAGTGGCTCACAGAGCTCAGTATGACATTTTACTTAGCAGATTACCAGTTTATTATAAAAAGATATAACTTGTGAAAAGGCAACTGGAAAGAGGCAAAGGGCAAGGAATGTGGGAAGAAATACAGAGCTTCCCTGCCCTCTCTGGGTGCACTGTTCTCCAAGCACCAATCTCTCTGAACCCTTTTCTTTGGGATTTCTATAGAGGCTTCATTATGTAAGCATGATTGACTAATTCATGGGTCATGGGTAACTGATTGGACCTCCTAGCCCCTCTCCCTGCCCCAGAGGTTTGGGGATTGGACTGAAAGTTCTATCCATCTCTCCCTGAGGTTATTTCTTCTGGCAACCTGCCTTCATCTTTAGAAAGATGAGTGGTCCAAAAGTCACCTCACTAATGTAAACCCAGGTGTGGTTTATGTGAATAACAAAATATACCCATTTCACATTTATAACTTGAGTTACTTTAGGAACTGGAGACAAAACGAAATAGAATCCTTGGGGCTGGTGCACTGGGATGACCCAGAGGGATGGTAAGGGGAGGGAGGTGGGAGCGGGGTTCAGGATGGGGAACACCTGTATGCCCGTGGCAGATTCATGTTGTCGTGTGGCAGAACCAATACAATATTGTAAAGTAATTCACCTCCAATTAAAATAAATTTAAATTAAAAAAAAACTAAATTGTGTAACAAAAGATGTTTCTGCTGCTCTTATATAGGAAACTGTAAGGGTGCCAGAAACTGTGGATGAAGATCAAAATACTTATTCTTATTATAAATCACAATATCACATCACCTTAGCCATTTATCATTGCATTTTCATCTTGTACTTTATACATGTTTCCAAATTTTCTTTCTGAAGAGTGAAAGTACAACCCAGCCAGTATTCATATCCCAAGTTGCTCTTTCCTTACCTATCTGCTGTACTTGGACCATATGAATCCAGAAAAATAAACCAGGAGGAAATCATCAACTTTACATCTTTCACTTTAGCCTGTGGTTTCATATGATTTAGTCATTTAACTGAAACAGTAAGTTAGCAACAGAAACTTCAATGAAATAAGAAGAAAAAGACCCAGTGTTGAGGGCTAGGACAGATGTTCACAGTTCCTAAGACTGCAGGAAAGACGTGTTTGTGAGATTTGTCTGCCCTTTTTTTTCTGGAAATGGCAGTCACACGATACAAATTCCAAGAGAGCTGGAGAGAACACTGAGATATACATCAAGATAATCATGGCTAAGAGTCTTAATCCCAGATTTCCTGGATTGTATTTATGAATGTCATTCAATTATTTTGAATATCGTGGGGTTTTGTATGTTTGTGTGGCTATAGTTCAAAAAGGCCTCTGATTTTCTCATGCTTTCATTATTGACCTAGTGAAGCTGCACAGTTTAAGAATTTGTCTATTTTTCCTGCCTGAAAACATGGCAACTAGAATTAGGTCTTTAATCAGAACAAGTTATTTTAACATGTTGGTTTATTGTGCTTTAAGCCATCAAGTTGCTTAGAGCTGGTCTGTATTTTAAATAGAAAGTTTTGAGCAACAAATGGCAAAATGTGTATGAAATGGGCCTCTGGGCAAATTCTTTGAATTTAGACTTTTGGAAATCAGCAGTCTTCTTTTTATGGGCAAATAAATGTTTCAAACTTTCTTCATGTATGACAGGTGATGGTATCATCTTTATACTTAAAGGTAGTTTTTAAAATTAAAAGATCAAATTAATTAAATCAAATCTATGATAAACTGGATTATGAAAAGCAGCCAGTTACAGAAACCAATATATTTCTCATAACTATTATAGTATAGGTAAGTCATGGAGACAAGAGAAGAGTATGTGGTATCTAGAAGGAAATGAGAATAAGTAGGGATAACTGTATCCTCAGACATGCGAAAGGTTTGAATGAACACCTAATGCTTGCTCCTTGAAATAGTCATTCATTCAAAAAATCACTGAGTACCTCCTATGTCCTAGGAAGTAAAGTAGGCCCTGGAAATGCAAGAGTTGACAAGGTAAACAATATCATTACAGCTGTGTAGCTCGCATTCGGATAGGAGAAAAACCATAAAAACAAGTGAGCAACTGAACATATTTCAGATGGTGATAAATGCAGTGAATAAAACAAAATGAAGTTATGTGGCAGGGAGAGAGTGGTGGGACTAGACTGGACTGGATATTCAGGGATTCTATTGTATATCCAGAAACACTTAGGGATTGGATCAAAGTATAGCTCCCAAACGGAAGCTGCAACAAAGCATAACTTTGGAGTCAACAGAATGGGGTTGAAATCCCAAATTAGGTACTTATTAATTGTATTTCCTTTGGTGACTTAACATCTCTATATTTCACTTTCCTCATCTGTAAAAAATCGATACTGACAATACCCATCTTACGGAATTCATGTGGGAATTGAATGAGATAAAACATTCAAAGCACTTTACATCATGTCTGACACATAGTAAGATGCTTCATTCACCTAGAGCCAGACATCTTGGAGTGTGAAGTCAAGTGGGCCTTAGGAAGCATCACTACAAACAAAGCTAGTATAAGTGATGGAATTCCAGCTAAGCTATTTCAAATCCTAAAAGATGATGCTGTTAAGGTGCTGCACTCAATATGCCAGCAAATATGGAAAACTCAGCAGCGGACACAAGACTGAAAAAGGTCTTTGGGATTTCTTTCCAATCCCAAAGAAGGGCAATGCCAAAGAATGTTCAAACTACCACACAATTGCACTCATTTCACATGCTAGCAGAGTACTGCTCGAAATTCTCCAAGTGAGGCTTGAACAGAATGTGTGAACTGAGAACTTTCAGATGTTCAAGCTGGGTTTAGAAAAGGCAGAGGAACCAGAGATCAATTGCCAACATCTGTTGGATCATAGGAAAAGCAAGAGAATTCCAGAAAAACACCTACTTCTGTTTCATTGACTACACCAAAGCCTTGACTGTGTGGATTACAAGAAACTGTAGAAAATTCTTACAGAGATGGGAAGACCAGACCACCTTACCTGTCTCCTGCAAAACCTGTATGCAGGTCAGGAAACAACAGTTAATACTGGACATAGAACAACAGAATGGTTCCAAATTGGGGAAAGGAGTACGTCAAGGCTGTATATTGTCACCCTGCTTATTTAACTGATATGTAGAATACATCATGCGAGATGCCAGGCTGGATGAAGCATGAACTGGAATCAAGATTGCCAGGAGAAATACCAGTACTCTCAGATGTACAGATGACACAACCCTTATGGCAGAAAACGAAGAGGAACTAGAGCCTCTTGATGAAGGTGAAAGAGAAGAGTGAAAAAGCTGGCTTAAAACTCAACATTCCAAGATCATGGCATCTGGTCCCATTACTTCATGGCAAGTAGATGGGGAAACAATAGAAACAGTGAGACACTTTATTTTCTTGGTTTCCAAAATCACTGCAGATGGTGACTACAGCCATGAAGTTAAAAGACGCTTGCTGGACATGCATATTAAAAAGCAGAGACATTACTTTGCCAATAACGGTCCATCTAGTCAAAGCTGTGGTTTTTTCAGTAGTCATGTATGGATGTGAGAGTTGGGCCATAAAGAAGGTTGAGCACTGAAGAATCGACGCTTTTAGCTGTGGTATTAGAGAAGATTCTTGAGAGTGCCTCAGACTGGAAGGAGATCAAACCAGTCAATCCTAAAGGAAATCAACCCTGAATAGTCATTGGAGAGACTGATGCTGAGGCTGAAACCCCAATACTTTGGCCACCTGACTCATTAGAAATGACCCTGATGCTGGGAGAGATTGAAGGCAGGAGGAGAAGGGGTTGACAGAGGATGAGATGGTTGGATGGTATCACCGACTCAATGGACATGAGTTTGAGCAAGCTCTCGGAGACGATGAAGGACAGGGAAGTCTGGCGTTCTGCAGTCCGTGGGGTTTCAAAGAGTCAGACATGACTGAGTGACTGAGCCCCACAACACAGCAAATTGTTAGCATTGCACTTCTCAGGTGGTGCTAGTGGTAAAGAACCCACCTGCCAATGAAGGAGACATGAGACATAAGGGATCGCAGGTTCAGTCCCTTGATTGGGAAGATACCTTGGAGGAGGGCATGGCAAACCACTCCAGTATTCTTGCCTGGAGAATCCCAAGGGCAGAGGAGCCTAGCAGGCTACAGTTCATAGGGTCACAAAGAGTCAGATATGACTGAAGTGACTTAACATACACACATTATTAGCATTATATGAGACAGTGGAAGAATACAACTTTCTAGTCAGTACCAAGAACACTTGTATTGCTCCTGAGCCCTTGGTTGGCTTTTATCGTTTAAATACTGTGAATCATATTTCCCTCTTTCCCTTGACAGCTGGAAAGCAGAGAGCCAAATTTGTGGTCCACCTCTAGCAAATAGAACTTTATTGAGTGCCTTATTTATTTTGTGAACTAACCTCATTCTTGGATGGATGTTTACTTTTCTTTACTCGTTTTCTAATTCAATTTCCTCATTTCCTTAGTTTTTATTCAGTTTTATTTTGTGATATTTGTGTTTTTGTAAGCTGCCACAAATCCTTTGTGTAATATATTTTCTCTAAACAAATAGTCACTACAAGGAAATAGCCAATCAGTATGGACAAGTTGAGTCTGAATGTTACATGTTTTCCCTTATAGGGAGAATTTGTTTAACCCTTGGGTTTGAAAATATAAGGAAATATAATTTATGTTAAAAATTACAATGTGCATAATGGTCTGTTTGGCTCACTGCTCAGCAGACCCTCAGCCTCAGCCTACTCCAGTGTCATGGGACAATATTCATTCTTATCATGAGTGGTTTGAGCCAGTAGGAACACAATGGTTTTCTTTTTTGTTTTTTTAACTTTTCATTTTATACTAGAATGCAGTTAATTAACAACGTGTTTATTTTTAAGATGTCCAACAAAGTGATTCAGTTATATATATACATGTATCTAGTCTTTTTCACATTCTTTCCCCATTTAGGTTGTTACATAATACTGAGCAGAGTTCCCTGGGCTATACTGTGCATCCTTGTTGGTTATTCATTTTAAATATAGCATGACAGGTGAACATGTCAATCCCAAACTCCCTAACTCTCCCTTCCTGCCTTAGAAGAGATGTCCTATGTTCACACGACTGTTCTGCCACTGACTGCCATTGAGATCTTGGGCAAGTCAATGAACATTTCTGAGTCTCTGATTTTTCATTTTAATGGCAGTTTTAATATGTGACCTGGCTACCTTCTTCGGCTCTTTTCCAGGACCAGTGACTGTATTGTGTAAAGCATAACACATTGCCGTAATGTCTGCTGTTGCAGTCATGGTGATGATAGTGACGGGATGATGATAATCAGTAGGTTGTCAGTTCTGTTGCTGATCTACTCTGATCTTGGGGTAAAACCTCAGTACTGTAACGGGCTTCTTGCCTTGCTATACAAACCTAGAAGGTATCCCTCACACAGTAGTTTAAGCCAACAGCATCACCCAAAGCTGTGCATCACACAGCCACATGTGGTCACCCTGACTAAAGCCCTCCTCAACTTCCATTGCTAATTACCTAAGTTCTTAACATCATCTTCCTTCCCTGAGTGTCTGCTTGTTCAGTCAACCGGTACTTCAGTTCCTCTGAGCCTGGAAACCTGTCGTATTACTACATTTGTCTTTCAGCTCCAATCTCACAGCTAGCCCACACCTCTTTCCTGCTGGTAGCTTTTCATGTTGCCGTGGGCCATGTCTTATGAAACTCCCACCTTCTATTCTTATCTACAGAAAGCCTCACCATCTTTTCCGTCAGCCAGAATGTGTTAACACCTGCTCCACGTTCACCTCTCATCACCTGCTTCCAGATGCAGTGACTTCTTTTTGCCTAGAATTTTCTGAAGAAAATAATGTTTTAATTGCCTTCAGGATCTTAACATTTGCTGTATTGTCAGTAGTTTCTGTTACAGAAAAAAATTTTTTTAAGGTGTTATTAATCCAAATGAAGAGTAATTTATTGACAAATTAATAATTTATTAATAACCTTATAATTTATTCCCAATTTATTAGGGAAGATCAGGTAGTAAGGACTCCATACATATAAACACATACTCTACATAATTGAAAGTTACCTCTATAATTATTAAGATTGTGAGATTTTAAAATTTATATTATGCATTTCTCTATTTTTAATGGGTATATAGTGCTTTTAATTACTTTTTGAAAAACTAGGTCATACTCTACAATTTGCTTTTCTTAATAGTAGCAGGTCATAGATATACCTCAAAGCCTTTAGATATAAATTTGACTAATTAGAATAAATATTCTAACTAGAAGAAAAATTCTAAATAATTCTAAAGTTTGAAGGTTGCATCTACCATATTTTCTTAAACTATGCCTCAGATTCAGTGTACAACCAGTTGTTCTTTATATGTTTTGTATTTGCTACAGCAAAACTGCTGCAATAAATGTCTTTAATATACACTCTTAGAGAAAAAAGAATACATAATATGTATGTGTGTATATATTTATTATAATATGTATATAATACATGTGTGCTTATATACACAGTATGTATTTAAATATATTTTGTTCATTTATATATATATGAGATTTTCAAAAGAGAGATTGTTTGCTACAAGAGTATTTTAGTTAATATATTATTAAATTATTATTTTCTGAATAATTGTAGCAATTTACCCTCTAACTAGTAATGTATCTGACTGATTCAAAATCTCTCTGGTAGCAGTTGGTTGCTGATTTTTTTTAAATTTTTGCTGACCGGTAGGGGAAAGAATTGCACCTCATGGTTGCTTTGCTTACATTAGCATTTCCATGACAGTGTAAAATATTGAGTGTCTCTCATGTGTATTGATTATTTGGATTGCCTCTCATGCAATTGCTTATTTGTAACTTGTGTATCAAGTTAATCATCTTTTTCTTAACAATTTGTAGAAGCTCTGTTTATCGGGATATAATCCCTTTGTCTGCCATATGTGTTGCACAGATTTCCTTCTAGACTCTCATTTTCTTTTTTATGATGTCTTTTGCTGTACAAATTTTTAATTGTTTTGCATTCAAACATTTATGTTGGCCTGCTTTAAAAAGTAACTTTCTTGTGGCTTTCTCTTTTCCACTTAACAAGATATCATGGTCATTTTTACAAGGCAGGTTTAATTTGTTCATTTACCTTTCCCTAGTTTCTTTGTATGGGATAAGCTTATGCATGCATAGGGAAGGGCTTCCCTGGTGGCTCAGAGGTTAAAGCGTCTGCCTGAGAAATCATTTCATTTTTTATTGTAATAATTCTTATTTAGTATTTTTTCTGTCTTCCTTCCCCTCTCCTCCTTCTTTTCTCCCACTTCCTCTCCTGTTGAACCCTCTTATTCTTCTGGTTATTCGTACTAAGAACTTAGTGGGTGTCCTCTTATTTATTTTTTGTACTTGTAGAATTCACACACACGTACATATGCATGCACATACACAGTCACACACATATATGTACATATAGACATATACCTATGTTGAAATTTTTGTCATTTTATGTTCCACAAAAATGGTATAATGTTATAAATATTTCTTTGCTCTTTTTCCCTTTCTTTCCCACTGATAACTCATGAAAAACTTTTCTACTCCACGGCCATACGACTTCATGATGTGGTTATACCATAATTTATTCAGTGCTTCCTCTATTCACAGTAATTCACATTGTTCCACCTTTATTTTTGGCCCTATGGATAATGTTATAAAAAGATCTTTGTACATATGCTTCTACACGCTAGCCCTTTTATTTCTACAGACTAGATTCCCAAAAGTGATATTGCCAGGCTGAAGTAATATATAGCAAGATTTGTTTCCCAAAAGACAATAGTAATTTGCATTTCCACCCATAAGTACACAAGTACCACCTTTCATCCTTGTCACCAACAATGTTATCAGTCTTAATTATTGTGAATGACAGGTATAAATTTATATCTCATTATTACTTCTGGTTTCTTAAAGAAGCTATCAAGTATAACCTGCCCTTTCTGGATGACTCCAGATCCTTTGACTTCCTTGATTACATGATGTGGTATGTTAGCTTTGTGAGTTTCCTGATTCCTCTCTGAATGTCTCAGTCACTGCCTGTGTTGTGCCTGCTTCTAGGGGTCATGGCTCCACCCCACCTACTGGGTTGTCTCTGATATGTTTCAAAATTTTGATTTTAAAACCAGAAGAGTATTTGCCCATAATATTTAAACATCAGTCAATAAACTCTCAGTGAAGACCCAAAGAATACCATTTATGAATTTAGTCTGATAACTTCATAATCATTCAATTCTTAAGAAAAATTTATTTTCCAAAAAGTTAGTTAATAAGGGTGAGTTAAAAAGCTTGGATTCCATGATTTAAAATTGTTGGACACCATTGTCAGTCTGCTTAGAGTATTAATAAACTCAGAACCTGCTTATCACATAGCAAGAAAAATGTATAACCTCAGGTCACCAGCTTAGAAAAGAGTGATCACCTCCATCCTGACATCCTGGCAGCTTCTTTAATGACAAATTCTGTTTGTCACTCACTCTTCCTGCATCCTGCCACTGCATCACTGAAATTCATGGACTCTGGTCTTTCTATGTTCTGAATGTTCCTGTCTGGGAACATTTATTTTCTTTCCTATCATGTCCCTGGAATAGTCTCATGGTAAAATTGTAGCCTAGATAAATGACCGCAGTGGAAGATAGCAAAGGTGGCTCACAAAAGGAGAGAGAAGGCATGCTGGGTGTGTTCCTATACACACAATAGTCTCCCATGGAATGGAGTATTTGTCAAAAGATTCCAAATATTTTGGTTCCGTAGGTTCATGCATAGTTAGAAAATCCTTCAGCTATCTTAAAGACTTTTCTTTTTTTCATTGATCATTTCAATTCTTTTTGCTTTGATTTTAGAGTCAACAAAACTGACTTCTGTTCAAGACTAGGCCTCTCATCCAGCTTAACTACAGGATGAGATTACTCCAAAGAAAATGGTTTTAAGAATTCTAGTTCCCAAGAAATTTATTAAAAAAAAAAAAAAAAAGGATTCTGGTTCCTATGCAATCAGCAATCACTTCTCTCTGTAAATGAAATCACCCAGCTGTCCCAGGCTTCTTGACTGGCATGCGTTTGCTCATGGTTCCATCACATCTAGGCACTTAGCAAGAGGGAGTAAAATCTCAAGTAAAATCTCTGGCACAAATGGGCAGCCTGATCAGTTTACCACCCAGTGAAGTCTGAGTTGTTTCAACCACTTGGTCTTTAAATGTATACAAGTACTAGTAGAGGAAGTAGTCTTACACACCACCTACCTGTCTAACACACTTATTTTGCAGATAGTTCAGAAATATGAGATGTCTTGCTGGAGACTTAAAGCTTATCAAGGACTAAAGCATCTTGAGCCAGATCATCTGAATCTCAATTTCTTTCATGAAAAATTATGATATTAATGTCTGTTCTGTTTCCTTCACAAGGATTTTGGTGATGAGCAAATGAATCAATGTGTATGAAAACATTTTGAAATAATTGTGTTATGCACAAATGTCAGATATCAAAAACTGTTTTATTTTTATTTTTTATTGATTTATTTTTTGGCCACATCATGTGGCATGTGGGATCTTCATTTCTTGACCAGGGATCAAACTCACATCTCCTGCAGTGAAAGCAGAGTCTTAACCACTGGATTGCCAGGAAGATTCCCACAAAATTGTTTTAAAGATGAGTGCTGAATTCCTTGTAGTAAGAATTTCTGGATGGATTATAATAGCCACCATTTATTGAGATGCTATCTATGAACGGGCCCTCTACCAACCTTATTTTGAGATTTTTATTGTCACACCTCTAGGGCTCCCCAGGTTGTGTGTAAAGAATCTGCCTACCCATGTAGGACAAGCAAGAGACACAGGTTCAGTCCCTAGGTTGGGAAGATCCCCTGGGGTAGCAGTATACTCGCCTGGAAAATTCCAGGGGCAGAGGAGCCTGGCAGGCTACAGTTCATTGGGGTGCAAAGAATTGGACACGAATGAAACCCCCTTCCCCCTACACACACATTGTCACACCTCTACCCTTGCCCAAAAGGAATGGGATAGTTGATTTGTTAAACATCAGGATGTTTCTGCAATCATTTTTTCTGAAAGACATTTAAGATGGGCAATATATCGTGGAGAAAAGACTCAAATTCAGGCAGATCTTTTCCCGTGTCTATGCACTGAACCCACCTGTCTTCATGAAGCCTATTTTATGTGTCACTATATGACCTTCTATAGAAATGAGTGTAAAAATTTTACAAACATGAAATAAAAATGTTTATGTCTGAACGTAAAGTTTTACTTATACCCACATTTTAAATAACCTTAAGAAAATAAATCTAACTTAAAAAAATTTAAATATCACTCCAGTCAATTCTGTTTATGTTCCTTATGAAACAGCTGCTGCTGCTGCTGCTGCTGCTGCTGCTGCTGCTGCTGCTGCTGCTGCGTCGCTTCAGTCGTGTCCTACTCTGTGCGACCCCATAGACGGCAGCCCACCAGGCTCCTCCGTCCCTGGGATTCTCCAGGCAAGAACACTGGAGTGGGTTTCCATTTCCTTCTCCAATGCATGAAAGTGAAAAGTGAAACTGAAGTCGCTCAGTCGTGTCTGACTCCTAGTGACCCCATGGACTGCAGCCTACCAGGCTCCTCCATCTATGGGGTTTTCCAGGCAAGAGTACTGGAGTGGGTTGTAGCTATATGAATTCAAATTTTTAAAAAATCAGATTATTCAATTTATATCCATTGATTTTTGTTCAGAAATATGAAGTCTATGTTTTCAAAAATAAGTTCAAAAGTACCACTCTGAAAGCTCTGCTGTTACGTCTCTGAACTCTTTCAGGCTTCTCTATTGACCATTATTATTGTCTTTATGAAAATGAAGCCAAGGTGGTGATAGAAGGTGATAAAATAATCCCTGCTCCAAAATATATACACTAGCATCTACACAGTCTACACTTCCACCAGTGGAAAAAAAAATTTCTCAAATAACGGCACTGAATTCCCAGGATATCTGGAGTGAATAGAGTCTTGATATTTTAGCAATACCTAGGCACTGAGATATTCCCCATATACATTTTCTAGACAGCACCACCAAATAATGTATTTATGCAGCATGCCTTATTGATCCTGACTTGATGTATACTGTTGTACATGTGGGGCTCTGGATTCCCAGCCTTGTCCTCAAGGAATCAATGAGGCTTCAGATACATAATCTTGTCCACAAGAGAGTGACCTAGGCTTGGAATATTCTTGTGTTGTTGTTCAGTGACTCACTCATGTCTGACTCTTTGTGACCCCATCCACTGCAGCATGGTTAGGCTAAAATGGGCCTTCGGCTGGGGAGGTCTGAGGAATCAGAATGGGAAGTACAGGGTGTGGACACCTAAGAGGAGTGATGGTGATTTGTTGTAGGGGTGGCTCTGAAAACAAATAGCTTCCATAGCCTTCTTTTCCTTTAGACTGAGTTTGTTACTGTTGACTTTTTCAGCAAACATCCCTTAGCCGCAGGGGGCACATGCTCCAAGTCTGTGAACTGAAGCCAGCCTACAGAGGAGTCTGTTGGTTCCAGGGTTTTGATGGAAACCCCAGGGCAGAGCTTTCAAGCAGGACTTGCTGCTCAGTCTGCACCGAATCCTACAGATGGCAGGTCCCTCATCCTTAACACCCTGGGTTTCCTGCTTGACTTCTAAAATCTTTTGGGTTTGTAACATTGATTTTAGATGTTCAGATCCACTGAACCTCTGTATCCCAAGTATTGGTTGTATTTTTAATCTGTTCCAAAATTTGTTCATGTCCTTTACCTGCTTTTTTTCAACATCAAATCTGTGAGTGCACCCTGCTTTACATATCCTCTGCTCAGTTAATGCAATAAAACTGTGAAAACCTTGCTGGAAATGTCACTGTGAATCTTTGCAAAGCCTGGAGGCTGCTGAATGCCATAAGCATGTAGTCTGAAGCTGCAATAATTAAATCCTTCTTTAACAGGTGCTAGTAACACACTGCGGAGAAGGCAATGGCACCCCACTCCAGTACTCTTGCCTAGAAAATCCCATGGACGGAGGAGCCTGGTGGGCTGCAGCCCATGGGGTCGTTAAGAGTTGGACACGATTGAGTGACTTCAGTTTCACTTTTCACTTTCATGCATTGGAGAAGGAAATAGCAACCCACTCCAGTGTTCTTGCCTGGAGAATCCCAGGGACGGGGGAGCCTGGTGGGCTGCCTTCTATGGGGTCGCACAGAATCGGACACAACTGAAGTGACTAAGCAGCAGCAGCAGCAGTAACACACTGTGTGTATTGGACATGATGGTTGTCAGGATGGCTTAAGGACAGTGGACTTTTCTAGAAGTTTCTCATGCTTCTAATATTCTAGTGATAGGAGGTTGTACTATAAATGTACTATGTTCACAGTGATGGCAGTATCTGTTACCCCTGTCTTTGAGGGAATAGAGTATGAAGACCACAATTAAAGGTTTTTTTGTTGTTTCTATTGAGCTGCTGGTTCACTAAGGATATGTAGAAAACTCAACGTTGTGATCATGGTGAATCTAGAGAATATAGGGTAACAATAAAGGAATAACCATGTATTGGGCTCCCACTATTCATAAGGCCGTGGTAGAGGCTTTTCATCCCTCTAGTTCCTAAATCTGTGTCATATTATTATTCTCATTTTACAGATAATGACATCGAGGCTCACAGAAGTTGTCACACAGAACGTATCTCGTTTGACTTTTAAAGATAGTGTTCTTTCCACCATGTGGCTCTGGGTTTCCTCTCATCTGTGGGCTTTGGGAAAGGTCTGATCAGGATTGGAGATGACTGGTAACTATCTTCCTTGGGCTCTAGCAAGAGAATTATTTGTGCAAGGAAAATCAAGGGCTTTCTAATAGATAGTAGATTCCCTTAGTGCTAGGAAGCTCTGAAATTCATGGCCTGGATCTGTGAAGAATTCTGTCTCTAACTCTCCCACAGCATTCTCTTTGGTCCAGAAGAGAATGCCTGACTCCTTGGAAAGTTCCATGTTGCTGTATTAGCTGCCTATGGGTGTGCAATAAATCACCAAAAACATAGTGGCTTAGAACAGCACTCTTGTATTATCATATAATTCTGGAGGTCAGAAGTCTAAAATCAGTCTTACTGGGATAAAGTCAAGGAGTCTACAGGGCTGGTTCCTTCTAGAGGAGGCTCTAGGGGAGAAATAGTTCCTTGCGTTTTCCAGCTTCTAGTGGCCTCTTGCATTCCTTGACTGATGACCTTCTTCTGGCAATGGCATCTTTCTGACCCAGCCATCCTTCACTTTCCTGCCTATCTCTCATAGAACTCTTGTGATTACACTGATCTCATCTGGAAAATCCAGAATAATTTCCCATCTCAAAATATTCAACTGAATCATATCTGCAAATAACCTTTTGCTCTGTAAAGTCACATTCATAGGATGAAGATGTTGGCATCACCGGGGGTCCATTATTCAGCATACCACAGCCGCTGTTCCTCGTGATTGCTCCACTGGTAATGATATCCCACTTTGGACAGCTCAGGACTGCCCCAGCATCTCGCAAGACACAGAATTCAGAGTTGCCCTCGTGCATACCTCCTCAAGGCAAGAGTGTGAGTGGCGAAGCCAATTTGGGCTTCTTGCTGTCAAACAGGACTTGCAATTTGGTATCCTCATTCTGGATGCAGCTCGTAGATAAATTTTGAATGTGCATTTTTTTCTTAAGTTGGATGTTCTCTGTAAAAATTGGCATTTTGAGTATTTAAAAATTGGGAGATCTGGCATCACAGTGCCATGTTTTCAAATGGCTGCATAATGGCTTCCACTTTTCCACTTTAGACAGAGTCTGTCTCTCCCATTCATCTTAGTCCCTGTCACTGTCTGATCATGAATTACACTGGCCTTTTCACTCATTTATTTTAACCACTTGGACTGTGCAGTTTGAGTATCTGAATGTACAATAACGATTCTCAAACCACAGCATTAACATGCATATCAGAGAACTTCTGTTCAGTCATTTAGGGCAGGGAAGTAACTTTATTTGTACTAGAACACTTTGTGTTAATCCCTGGGTATCCATGCAAGGGAGAGAATGATCTTGTCCTACAGCAGCATCCTGACATTTGCAGATTGGTTGGATCCTCCCTTTGGATGTTTATTTTTTCAGCCTAACATGAACACCTGGGCCAAGCATTCCTAATCATCAGTTTAATATTTCCATTTCACTGGAGGCACAATTTTCTACCTGTTACTGGGAAAAGTGACCCTCCTTTTCTTCTTCCTAAGACTGTTTCATAAGTATATCAGTTTCTTAAAATTTAGAATCTAGTTTATTCCACAAAAAGACAGTCATTCTCTTTATGTCCACAGTCTCAGAGAGTGGCTGGTGTATAATAAGTGATTTATAAATATTTACTGAATGGATGAATAAATGATGATAATGAGTGACATTGGTAATGATAGCTAACATTTATGTGAACTTAGTTATGAATGAATGTTGCATCTTTAAATGAGTTAGCAATTGTAGTCCTGATAGAGACAAGTTCATGCCCTCCCACAAGCCCTGGAAAAGCTACCTTATTTATCATATGATGCTCTGTTCCTGGCTACAGATGATGGGACCACAGAAAGATTTCTAAGCCAAGGATTTCCCATCCTTAACCTGACCAGGAACCTATGACATGGCCAATTGCAAAGAGCATTCCCAAGAAATCAATCTAGCCCTCTAGGGTGTTTTTGTTTTGAGAACTCAAATCAAGAGAAACAGTCTCTCTACAGTTGGCAGCAGATGCTGGAGCAAATGGATCATACTGGGATTAGGGACAGACTCCCAGTCAGGCTACATGCAAGATGATTAGGCAGAAATAATGCAGCCACTGAGAGATGGAGGAGAACCTCAGTGCCTGATTTTCCAGCTCCCAGTTAACATTTTACTGAGGCTTGGCTATTTTGGGAGGGCTCTGAAGTTACCTGTTGTACCCTTACAACTTTGCTTCATCTGTCTTTAACTCAGAGAGACTATCATTAAAACACTTGCCCAGAACGTTGCCTTAGTCTGGGATCCTAGCATGACAGCAGAATTTAATGAAGGAGGGATTGTCGAATAGCATGTGGCCAAAGTGAAGAACCAAGAATTCTGCCAGCTTCAGGTGCTACAAACTCCCAGTGAACAGAACTGGGACTCAACAGTTTTTAGTGTTGAATGTTTTTCAATATGTGAATGTGCCTGAATCCTTCCATTCTAAATGGGAAAAAAAAAAAAAATAAGAAAAGCACCCGGAGGTACTTCACCCTATTATAAACCAAAAATAAATGATAGCAATTGGTTCATTAGATTCATTGGACTGAAAAGGATGTCAAATAAAAAGAAACTGTTAATGTTTAATTGGGCATTTTAGGAATCAGCTTGCTAAATTTGTAAAGATTGCATTCTTGGTTTTTTAATATGCTTCCTGGAATAACTACCTTCAGAGTGGGTATAATCTTTATGCAATTGCCTTGGCATTAAATTTTTACGAATTAAAAAGCATGCTCGGGGATTAAAGTAGAATAATAGATGTAACATTACATGAAAGTAGGACATTCATAAATCATTTATGACTTCCTTGCTCATCAGGACTTGACTTTTTGAATCTTAATTGAAAACTGGCATGGATTTATTGTTGAAAAAAAGTAAATTGGTAATTCTGATAGCAGACAACTTTTATTAGGGAGTTAATTAATTTTAGGAGGCTGCGAGCCTGGTTTTTTACACATACACAGTCATGTTGAGTCGTGGGGCTTTATTTAGTTATAGTCATCTTCTGGTCAGTGCACATTGTTTATCTTTTATTTTCATTCTGAGCAATGCTAGTAAGATACAGTATAAGCTATTGTGAGCTACAATTGTGTAGCAAAACAAAAAAATAGTTTTAGGCCCCAAGTAGTCTTAGATGAGCACATGTGCTCAGTTGTGTCCAACTCTTTGCGACCCCATGGACTGTAGCCTGCCAGTTCCCCTTTCCATGGAGTTTTCTAGGCAAGAATACTGGAGTGGGTTGCCATTTCATGCCCCAGGGGATCTTCCCGACCCAAGGATTGAACCCATGTCTCTTCCATCTCCTACATTGGCAGGCAGATTCTTTACCCCTAGTGCCACCTGGGAAGCCCAGACCCCAAGTAGGCCATAGGTCAATTGGTTGACAAAAAGACATATCCTGTAGCAGTCTTCACACTAGACCAGTCCTCATGCCATCATATTTCTATCTTCCTTTTATGTTTACTTACTCATCAATTGCTGCAATAAAGTTGAACATTTTTTAGATCCCAAATGAGATACTATTATAAAAGATCAATTAATTTATTTTTTTAGAAAGAAAAGATCAATTAATTGCTCTTTTAATTGATTAATTAAAATTAATTTTATTAAGAAATAATAAAATTCTTTGATAAATAAAGCAACAGATAGACTGGCTGGTATACTTCATTATTCTGAAGTTAACTATATAATTTCTTTAGTTTTTACCCTTTGAATTCCCTAACCGTCTTCGTTCCCTTCTTTAATACAAAGGATTATTCTACTAGTTATTGCACACCGAACAGCACTAGTTGTAATACCTGTACATCTGTACAAAAGGCATCACTCTCTTCATTTTACAGATGAAGAAACTGAGGCTTATGTATGTCACCAAAACGTAACTTTTCCAGGGCTGCGAAATTCTGAAAAAGACTGCTTTTTAAGTAAGCCCTGGAGATTTTTCAAGCACTTATAAATTTTTGCACACTGCTTCATCTTTCCCATGGGGACTGTGGACAATCGCCCTACTTTCTCCATCACTAAACGTGAACTTTGTCATGCTGACTGGATTGGTGTGGGAAAGAAAGTTCTGATCATGAGCAATCCTGATTTATTTGCCTTGTGCCCCCACCCTCTGGCCAGATGTCATTCTGTTTAAAATTCTTCCTTAAAAGAGCATGACAGTCTGAGGATCACCCTATTCTGAATTTAAGTTTACATCCTGGTTTTGAAATCCAATTTTTATTCCTTAGGAACTAGATTTGGAAGGCAGTAGCCAATTAAAGTCATCTGTTTATGGGCACAGTGATGTGTTTGGAGTTCTTGTACAATGAAAGAGATTGATGGCCCTTCAACAGGATCATAACTCCTGTAGGCAGAGGACCATAATTTGCTTACCCAACCCCAGACTAAACAAGGGTCTCTGTGTGACCTAAAGGGGTACAGTGTAACCCAGAACACAGCCCAGACTGAGATCAATCCCAGTCATTCCACAAGGCCTTGGGAGATCTGCATGGATGCCATTGGAATTCAATCTCCACAAGGATATTTGGAGCAGAGCAGCCCAGCCTTATGGTTTTACAGCCTTATGGTTTTATAGATTTCATAATCTGACTGATGACCTCTATAAAAGCTTATCCTATTTTCCATTTGCTGGGCAGTTTCTCAAGTTCAACTTTAAAGACACCATATGAAAACATTTGGGAATTTCAAAATTAAATACTTATCAATTCTAGGAATGGGAAAGACCACATGTGAAAATAATTGTACAGAAACCCATGGCAAGGAATTGGTTAACAGTAATGTTAACAAATACCCTTAGAGATTCTGCTCTGAGATTTCTTTTAGTCTTTCTTTCTAGCTGGCATTTTCTCCTCATGTGGATATCTCACCTTTCATTTCCTACTAGGCCAAGAGGAGCTTCTTGTATGGAGCTTTCTTAGTTTGCTATAGTCTTGCCCTAAATCCTACCACATCTGAGTCTCATTTATTTGATGAATATTTATAAAACATTTTTATGTGCCACGATGAATACACTGACCCCCTGAAAGTAGAAAAGAAATCTCTCCTGTGAAAGGTACTCTTCCTCACCAGGAGATAGAAATATTTTCTTATCACCAGACAGATAGAGAGTTCAAGGTCCAGAAGGCTGTGTGAATGAACTTCACTTAGATTCTTCATTAACGAGTACCCAAGCCTAAGTTTCTTTATCTTGTCAGTTCTTGACAAATGAATTATTTCTTTGTCTTAAAGGTATAAAAGCTGCCTGCTTTGGCCATTTCTCTGTGTTCATATTTCTACATATGAAATTAAAGTGTAATTTTTCTCCTCCTAATCTGCCTTATGGCAATTTAATCACTAAACTAGCCAGAAGAACCTAGAGGGGTAGAGGAAACATTTTTCCCAACAAGGTTCTAATACAGAAAGGAAAGCAATCATGAGCGATGAAGAGATTAAGACTGAATCAAGAGAAAGGGGCTAGTGCAGCATTTCTGAGAAGCCAGCTCTCTTGGCAGAGGGTTTGTTCCTCTGCAGAAGAAAGAACCGGAGAAGGCGATGGCACCCCACTCCAGTACTGTTGCCTGGAAAATCCCATGGATGGAGGAGCCTGGTAGGCTGCAGTCCATGGGGTCTCGAAGGTTGGGCCTGACTGAATGACTTCGCTTTCGCTTTTCACTTTCATGCACTGGAGAAGGAAATGGCAACCCACTCCAATGTTCTTTCCTGGAGAATCCCAGGGACGGTGGAACCTGGTGGGCTGCTGTCTATGGGGTCGCACAGAGTCGGACACAACTGAAGCAACTTAACAGCATCAGCAGAAGAAAGAACGTGATTTTAATTAGAACCACTATAAAAGACCAAGGAGAGCCCACAATGGACGATAGGGCACCAGTCTGGTAGGATAGTGGGATTCTAGGCGAGTTCTGTCTGATTTAATATCACTGATGAGAAGAGAACTTTTGAGAACAATAAAAGAATTTTAGAAATAGTATTTGCGGAAAATTGGAGTGAGAATTAACTAGGAAACTAGAGTAAAAGAACAGAGCAGTTTGTAGGACCACCCCTGTGAAATGAGAGAGAGTAATAAGGCAGGGTTGGCTAAGAAGAGCCTCAGAGTGAAGTGCAGCTCTGAGCAGGGCTCAGCCAGGCTGATGGAATGAGCACCCATAGAAAAGATTGTCTAGAGAGTCCCGTGTTGGGCAGGAAGGGCCTGGCTTTTTTGCTCCTGCTGAGCCCGGTGGTTGACTGGAGTGGTAAGGCCAGAAAATAACCTCCGCATGAACCTCTGGTGAAAGCACAGAGCTGGAGACGGTCAGCAGCAGGTTTTCTCTTAAAGGCAGATCTGAGCAGCACGCTCCGCAGCTGCCGTGACGTAGTAAATGCCACCAACCTCCGGCTCCTTCTGGCTCCTCTTCTGTGCCCCACAGGCTTTTATCTAGCAGCCTATTGTCAAAAAACAGTGGTCTTGCTTTCTAGGTTTTGCGTAGATTTTTTTCCTGTCTCCCTAATTTAAGTCTTATCAACTTAACTAGACTTTTATGTGTCCCCAAACTTCTGGTGACTCAGACTGAAAAGAATCTGCCTGCAATGCAGGAGACATGGGCTCGATCCCTGGGCTGGGAAGATCCCCTGGAGGAGGGCATGGCAACACACTCCAGTATTCTTGCTGGGAGAATCCAGTGGACAGAGAATCCTGGTGGGCTATCGTCCATAGGATTGCAAAGAGTCAGATACGACTGAGGCAACTTAATACACACACATATCTCTATTCGATATCATTTTCACTCAAGATGTGTGGGTGTGTATGTGTGTGTTCAGTCACTCAGGATAGAGTTTCAGTAAGAAGGTGAAAAATCTGGGAGATGGATGATGGTGAGAGTTGCTCGACAATATATCTGTACATAGAGCCACTGGAAATGTACAGTTTGTTTAGTCACTGAGTTATGTCTGACTCTTTTGTGACCCCATGGACTGCAGCCCACCAGGCTCCTCTGTCCATGGGGTTTCCAGTGCAAGCATACTGGAGTGGATTGCCATTTCCTTCTCCAGGGGATCTTCCTGACCCAGAGATCAAACCTGCAACTCCTGTGTTAGCAGGGCAGATTCTTTACCACTGTGCTACCTAGGGAAAGCCAAGATATCAAATACCTATTTGCTAATGGCTTTCCAAATGTATATCTCCACAACAGATTCTTCTCTACAGCCCCAGAATGAACTACCACTTACAATTATTTGGTCATTCGACTCCTTCATCGAAATCTCCCTTCAGATGTTACACAAGTACCTCAAAGGTAGTCAATCCCATGTATTTCTAAATTCATATCCCTTGTATTTCTCCCATTTGCCTGATTATTATTCCCTGTTTTGGTAAAAAGAAAAAAATCCACTCAGTTGCCCAAAACATAACTACAGAATGACAGTAGATTCTTTCTCTCTCCTCCCCACCTTGCTTGCCGACTCCATCTCACATTGAACACCAGCTCTAAGTAATTCTAATCCATATACGCTTTGCCACCCTAACTGCAGTTTTAACGGTTAAGGACTTATAATTTCCTGCTCATTTAGAGCTATAACCTTCAAACTGGCATTCCTGACTTCAGATGTGATCTCTGTTATTGCTCAAGAGATTATTCTCATGGGCAATCTGTTCATATTACTCGAAAGTCTTCAGGAGTTCACCATTAAATACTGCTTGTATACCACATGCAGTCTTCCACCATTTCGGCTCTGAAAATGTATCCAGTTCCATCCCCTCTAAGTCTCACATTCCTGTGCTCTGCTTAAACTGAACTACTCATGGGGAGAAGCCACCACGCTCCTTCTTACTTGCCCTTTTGTATATATGGCTGCATCTACCAGCCTGGAAAATGCCTTCTCACTCCTCGTACCCCAGTTTGTCCTTTCTCTGTGCTCCTGTTCTTTCTTTCACGTACCTTCACTGTAGCGTTTGCAATTGGCCTGCCACTGTTGGCAAAGCCAACAACGTCTGTCTCCTCACCATAAATGACACTAATTACATGCAAAGGTTATATCTTTTAATCAATATATTCCCAGAGCCTGGGCCTTTAAGTGACTCATGATACTTGAGTTTCAATGAGCACATGAATATGAATGAATTCAAAGAACTGAGTCTTGAAAATAATTTTTTAAAAGTTTGTCCTTTCCTAAATTGTTTTAAAATAGTTGCCTGAAGAGAAAAAATATTGGGAGTGAAAAATACTGTGGGTTATGGAGGAAAATTTTCCTCTTTTTGCTAAAGTACACAGATTTCATTCTATAACAAGCAACTTCAGCGGATTATCTCCAACTGCCTGTCATAGCTTCAGTTGTATCAAGTATTTCCAGTGCAAATACGACATGGCGGTGTCTTAGAACACATTGTTATATGAAGGTTTCCACAGGCAGTGCTTTCTTGTTGTTTAAATGGAATTTGGCCTGAAATCCTTAAAAAAAAAAAAAAAAACTATATTCATACAGTACTTAACAGTCGCCAAACCATTTTCACACCCTGATTTTACTTGATATTTAAAGTATCTCAATGAAGTAGTCAGGACAAAACTGATCATCTTTTTATAGATAACAGAAGCTCTGAGAGGCAATGAGGCTTACTCAAGACTGACCGTTAACTGGAGCTGGGATGCATGACTTCTGGTTGCTAAACCCATGTTCCTCCTCTCCAGCCTTGCAGCCTTCTTGGTGGTGTCTGTCTGCAGAGCAGACAGAGCTGTGGGCTGTTAGTCACTCCCCAGATCAGTTTGCATTCCTACAGTGTTTCTCATGGCCCCAAGGTTACCAGTCACTGTCGACTGTGGATGTTATAGAAGTTCCTTCATTTCAAAAGTGCTTTTCCTCAACAGCTCCCCCAGCTGCCCTAGTTAAGGTTGGCCCTGCCAGCTCGAGTTACACTAGTAAACCTTTTACTGATATTACATAATGATTATTGCTCTTGGGTTGGTGTCTAAGCTGCAATCCTACATTTGATGGTTTTATAGTTTCATCTTCCTGAATGTAAAAACAATCATCACAACAATTTTTTTTTTTAAGTTTAAACTGAAATTCTTTAATTCTGCAGAGGGCTAGAATATTTTTTGTAGCCCTCATGGAAGAATTTCTTAGCCCACATTTCTCTATACAAGGCCAAGTTTAACAGCAGATGTGCTTTGTTTGGATTTTACAGTGCTTTAAAACACAGTTAGAATTTGGAAGATTTTAGGTAGAGTATGTACCTTTCAGTTTTTCCCTGGGCCCCCATCCTAAGTCCTTTATTTTAAGTTTCTGGCCCCAGAACTAGTCTGAGTTTGCACCCCATCTGTATTAGTATACGTCGTGGTTTAAAAATAACAGCTAATATTTATGTACTGTATATCTATGTACTGCTCTTTTCAGTATTTTACAAATATTACTTTGTTTAATTTTCACAACAGACTCTTATAGTTGGAGGTGCATCTCGCCATCTGCATTTTATATATAAGAGGATGGACGCACCAAGAGTTAAGTAGTTTGCCCAGTCATATAGTCATCAAGTGGCAGGGCTGAAATTCAGACCAGGCACTCTGGATCCAGAGGCAAGCGCTACACTCAAGTGCCCAGATACAATGTCAGATTTTGTATGATTCATAAAAGGAAACAGCAAACAAATCATCGGTTGGTAGTCCTTACCAAAGAAATGTGAGCTAAGGAGCTTGAATAAATGAGCTGAGAGTGCTTTGTCTGCATATGCAGCAGTGAGCATATGCTTGCTTCTATGGACATTGAAGACTCTGAGGATCTCGTGAAGATGCACCTACTACTTCAGTCAAAGATGTAAAGGGCGCTTGGCACAGAGTAGACCCATGAAACTGAAATGCAGTGTATGTCCTTGTGCTACTCTGATTTTGTAAAACGTAGATTGCTAGATTACATTGGTAGGAGCAGCTGGTTTTGCTCTGCATTTTCCTTGTTAGTAATTCCACTTCTCTTTGCAAGCTTGTAATATCACTCAGTATCACACAGAGGTTGAATGAGATTCCTAAGAAATCCGTACCAGTCAAGCTGGGGAATTGTATGTAATCAAGGCAAGGGCAGGGGAGGATAAGTAATTCCTTCCCAATGTATGGCTACAAAATAATTATCACTAATCACCAGTATGCAATTTTATTAATAGAATGTAAAAACAGAAACGATTCAGATGTTTCCAAGTTTTAAGATTTGATAGAACTCTAACTCCAATAGTGATAGTAATGACATTTTAGCTATTGGAATTTTAGAGGTTTATTGTTGAATCACTCTGAAAATACAGAGATGGAGAGAGAGAGAGTGAGCGCTATATTTTACTTTCTGATATACAAAAATGAAGGATAGAAACACTTGTAAACTTGGAATGTTATGCTTGTTATCATTCCCCCTTGTTGGTCTATAGTAAACTTTGTTCATAAGCCTATGTGATCCATATGGTTCATATTTGGTAAGGGCATTGCTGGCTGACTTGACTTTGGTCCTATAGCAAGCCTGATAGCCAAGAACTCTCATGCTATGTTAGAAACAGAAGCCAGGGATAGGATAGAATGCCATCTTGTTCTGGGGTGAGCACAATGGACGACAGAGTCCTATACAAGAAGCAAAAGCATAATTGGGTTTGGTGCTATGTCATAAGTCAGGTCAGACACCAAAACTGAGTAAAGGTAGGTGAGAAGCCCAGAGTGTCTGCTTAGTTGCCCAGTGATGTCCAGCTCTTTGTGACCCTATGGACTGTAACCCTCCAGGCTCCTCTGTCCATGGGGCTCTCCAGGCAAAACTACTGGAGTGGGTAGCCATCCCCTTCTCTGGAAGATCTTCCTGATCCAGGGAGTGAACCTAGGTCTCCTAAATTGCAGGTTAATTCTTTACTGTCTGAGCTACCGGAGAATTTATATGGGAAGGCCAGAGACACAGATAAACTAGGAGAAGAATGTGGTCTGGCAAGGAGACAAGGCAATATTGCTTAATAGATGTTAAAAGTCTATGTTTTGGAGTCAATTCTGAATTCCTACTTTTCTTATCATGTGTGTTAGTCGTTCAGTTGTGTCCAACTCTTTGCGACCCTATAGACTGTAGCCTGCCAGACTCCTCTGTCCATGAGACTCTCCAGGCAAGAATACTGGAGCGGGTTGTCATTTCCTTCTCCAGGGATCTTTCCAACCCGGGGATCAAACCCAGGTCTCCCGCACCGCAGGCAGATTCCCTACCATCTGAGCCACAGGCTTCCCTACTTTTCTTACTAGTTGTCTGCCTGTTTGTAAGAAGAACGTGCAGTGGGTGAGTACTAGATCCTGCACTTGGACTGCTGAAGTCTGAATCCTGTTTCTTTAGTACCAACCATGTGACACTGTTACCAACCCAGGTTCTTGGACTCTTTATGCAGCAGTAATTGTTAACAGGCCAGATGAGAAATTCAGGCAAGGCTTTACTGGGACTCGTGCTATAGCACGAGGGAGGAGAATCAAGTAACAGGTGCTCTCGCTCACTCTTTGACAGGAGGCAAACAAGACCCTTAAAGGGGGTGAGGGTGGGTGATAGGCAGTCAGACAGAGGGGTGGCCTAAGTGGTCTGCCCACCACCTTCCTGGTACTGTGTGCAACAATCACGCATGGTACCAGACTTTTGCTCCTGGCACCTGAGAAGAAGCAGGTGGATTTTGGCCCTTTTGTATCTTATTGTTCATACTTTGCCCCCACTGTACATGCAAGCAGTTGTTTTCAGTCCCTTATAATTTCTTTGTATTTTGTTGCTCCAAGAGATGTTTGTGCAGGCTCCAGCAATTCAGTAAAGGGTGCCAGGTCCCACGACCCAGCCTGTCTCAAATGAGTAGGTTATTTAATCACTGGATGTTTCAGCTGTGAATCTGGAAATTAGAGAAGACCCTTCTTCTTCAGAGGCTTCTCTGGTGGCTCAGACGGTAAAGAGTCTGCCTGCAATGCAGGAGACCTGGGTTCGATCCCTGAGTTGGGAAGATTCCCCTGGAGAAGGAAATGGCAACCCACTCCAGTATCCTTGCCTGGAAAACCCCATGGACGGAGGAGCCTAGCAGGCTACAGTCCATGGGGTCACAAAGAGTCAGACAAGTCTGGGCGACTTCAGTTTTCTTCCTCATAAGGTGGGTGTGAGGATTGGGTGAGTTAATATACGAATAATCTTTAGTGCAGTCATTGCAGATAGTAAACACAAATAATTGTTACTATCATTATTAATAATCTTTTTGTGTTTCTGCATCTCCTTTATAAAATGAAAGTCATAACACACACCGCAGAGGGCTGTAGCAAGGAATAGATGAGATAAGGCGTGGAGGCAGCGGGCTCCAGAACAGTGGTCAGGAATTGTTATCAGGTCCATAGAGGATGTGTTTGCCAAGGTAATATCCCATGAGGACAGACCTGCTTTTAGGAGCCCTAAGATCCTACCAATAAATCAGATAAATCGTAAAGCATGTACTCCAAGCTTAGCATCTGACAGCAGCCACTTCCCTGCCTCTCTCATCCTGTAAAACAATATCAGAAAATTGAAGAGTGCAAGATGGAAGGGAATTTAAAGTCCTAAATTCAGTCTGTGCTTTGTATGAACAAGGGGACAGAAGCCCAGAAGGATAAGGTAATTTGCAGTGACACACAACTAGCTTGTTATAAAGCTGCTCCTAGAATTTACTTATAATACTTGGACCCCTAGTCTAATATCTATTCCACTCCGCCACGCTGACTCTGCCTCTTCTCAATTCTCACAACCTAACTGACGCCTCCTCTGGGGCTGACTTGAGTTCCATGAAGGACCTTAGCTTAACTTCAATATGGAGTGAGCCTCTCCTGAGTAGGTCTCCAATTTCTGCTGGATGAGTGCTAAGTATTTCTGATAGGAATCACAGTATAAAAGGAAATAATGTACTATTAATCAGGAAAGCATTATGCTAGCAACAGGAAAACTGTGTTATGGTCACAGTTAACTATGTTATTTTTAAACATACTTTTAATTTAAAATTTCTCTTAGGTATTTTTCTTCCTGTAATTGACAATGCCTTATTTGTTTGTTTGTTCTTTTTATATCCTGCATGTAGCACATAAAACATCTTGAGTTCACACTGGTTAACTTAATATCTGTTGAATGAATAATCTGATTAATGGGTTTTTCTTAAATCTGACAACTCATTTTGATACCTGATTGAATTTTTCAACCCCTTACATTTTTCTGATTCTCATATTTGCCAGGTAGTTTTGGATACCGATTTGAAAAACCTAAGTATCCGCACACTCTTCGACTCTTTACCCCTTCATATTCGTACACTCGGACATTGTCTCTGGTCCTTCTAGAGCCTTCTGTCTTTCTTCAGAGGACTGAGCACAGCAGGTAATTTCGGCAGGAGGTGGGGAAGTAGTGGGGCACGCCACAAAGCATGGAGGATCTTACTCCCCAGACCAGGGATTGAGCCTGTGCCCTCTGCAGTGTGAGCACGAAGTCTTAACCGCTGCACCAGCAACTAGCTTTTAAATCTAAGCAAAAGTAGTATTCCCACATCAATGAGACTAAAAGCTGATGATCAGGCACAAAATATTTGAAAAAATAATGAAGAGAAAGTAAAAATTAGTATTGAAAAAAAAAAGAAACTGTTAATGTACTCAAACATTTAATTCTCTCAAATGGCTTCTTTTTTCTTCTCTATTCTGTCTATAATAATAAAATGGTGTTTCATCAATTTTAAGACATACTTTTTTAAAAAACATTTCAACATCTCTAACATTATGATGTGTTTCCAACGTGATAGCATCTTGCATTTTATAATAAACACTTTTTCTATCAGGTTACACAAAAAATATGTCATTGTATGATGGAGGGTGTTTTCAACATGATGAAATACAGCAATAACAGTATCAGTGCCATTTCGTGCTGGTCGTCTTCTGAGTATTTGATACATATTAACTTCTTTAATCCTCACAAATACTTCCAGAGTGGGTTCTCTTATCCTTCCTCTTTTCAGATTAGAGAAACAAGGGCAGATTAGCAGTTAAGTAGTTGCCTATAACGTTCCACATCTAGTCAGTAATGGATCTGGGATGTGAACCCAGACTCCTTCCCAAGGCTGCATTCTTAACCTCTACCTGCTACATTTTTCTGGCTTTTCTTATAGGACTTTGAATGTTCTTGTTTCCATCTCCTGGATTGTCTCTTAGCATACTTAAATATTTTTGTAAAATAACTATACTATCCATTTTCATTCTCACTGGTATTTAAAATTACTTAATTAATTTGTAGTTTTGTGTCTGCGTGTTTTTCCAAAGGGCCATTAATAGAGTTACGATAGATGCAGTCATTAAAAGAGCCATCTCTGGGACTGGAAACTACCTGAGTTCAAGCACTGGCTTGGTCACCTACCAACTCACCTACCTTGGACAAATTACCTAACCTCCATTTCCTCATTTTAAAGAATAAGTATTTAATGTTTTTAGAAATTCTGCTTTATAAGGTTATTTTGAGTATGAAATCAAATGACATATATATTTAGGACAGTGACTGACCATAATGAATGCCCAACAAATGTTAAATGATTTTTATAACTTTTATGAAATCAGTATATGAGACTGAAGTAAAAGGGGAGGGAATGAGGTTAAAACATGTTAGGAAGAAATACTCAGAAAAGTTAGTAATTTACTAACTTATCCATGTATTCTACCGGAGAAGGCAATGGCAACCCACTCCAGTACTCTTGCCTAGAAAATCCCATGGATGGAGGAGCCTGGTAGGCTACAGTCTATGGGGTCACTAGGAGTTGGACACGACTGAGCGACTTCACTTTCACTTTTCACTTTCATGCATTGGAGAAGGAAATGGCAACCCACTCCAGTGGGTTGGAGAATCCCAGGGACGGGGGAGCCTGGTGGGCTACTGTCTATGGGGTCGCACAGAGTCGAACACGACTGAAGCGACTTAGCAGCAGCAGCATGTATTCTACAAAATACATTTGAGGTTGTATTTTGTCCAAAGCAACAGAGGGACAGTATCTTCCTTCTTATACCTGAAGATCTATAGAAGGAAGATACCTTGCAAAATACATTTGTGTTTTGCACAGAGCCTGACATTGAAAGTGAATGAATGAGTGAGTGAGTGAATGAATGGTTGGGAAGGAGAGGTACATCAATTCTTATTCCCCAAAAAAGTATATAGTCATAGAGCTCTGAGTGCTCAAGGAAGGGTGAAATCACTCCCAGCTAAGATGGATGTGAAGAGATTCACTCACTGTGTATTGAAGTGCCTTCAGTATTCTCTCTTGTGGATACAGAGAATAGAATGTCAGGGGCTTCCCAGGTGTGCTAGCAGTAAAGAACCTGCCTGCCAATGCAGGAGACATAAGAGACAGGGGTTCGATCCCTAGGTCAGGAAGATCCCCTGGAGGAGGGCATGGCAACCCACTCCAGTATTCTTGCCTGGAGAATCCCATGGAGAGAGGAGTCTGGTAGGCTATAGTCCATGGGGTCACAAAGATCCAGACAACTTAGCACATAGCACACCGCTCTCAAGAGTGATGCTCCTAGCACTTCCTTATATATGTGTAGATATTAATGATGAAAAACATCGCTAAGGAATTGGGTAGTCATTTTAGTCAATAGAATTGGATTCATTTTATTAATTCAGGCAAGCTGCCTCTAAATTGCTGCTATCTTGTTCTTTCTTTAGTGGATACAAAATTACCTTATACCCATAAGGAAATGTATTACTCTATTTGAATATTTAAATTAATTTCAAATTTATGAGAGCCAATAAATCACATGAATATCTCGGTAAAGACAAATAAAACAGTTGTATTTATAGTTTAGACAATTGGGTATTTTCTGTTTGTGTGTATGCCATTTCTTCTGCTGAATGACTGGGCTTAAAAAAAAAACAAATCTTAATTGGTAGCCAAGAAGATTACATGCTTATGTTTTACAAGCAAACTCATCTTCAAAGAGCCTAATCTGAATTGATGAAAGAAAAATTACTAAAAAGGCATTAATTTGATAAATATTAAAGGACTAGATGAAACAATTATCTTACCCAAATCACCTGATTATAAATAGTTATTGCTACAAAGGAAATCAGTCCTGAATATTCATTGGAAGGACTGATGTTGAAGCTGAAACTCCAATACTTTGGCCACCTGATGCAAAGAACTGACTCATTTGAAAAGACCCTGATGCTGGGAAAGATTGAAGGCGGGAGGAGAAGGGAACGACAGAGAGTGTGATGGTTGAGTGGCATCATCGACTCAATGGACATGAGTTTGAATAAACTCCAGGGGTTGGTGATGGACAGGGAGGCCTGGCGTGCTACAGTCCACGAAGACATGACTGAGCGACTGAACTGAACTGAACTTGTCAGCTATATATTTATATAGATAGATTGATAATTTTTTTCCCGGAAAAAATCAGTGGAAATGTCAAAAATAGTTAAAATATAAATATGAAATTAAAACCCCTCTTCTTTTGCTTATTTCATCCACCAGATATCCCTCTTCTCAAATGTGGTGATGTGTTACCACACAAATAAGTGTCAACGCTATGTTAATGAAAATAACTGGTAGTTGAGTTGAATAAAACCCACAGACAATCCCAAAGGCTTATTCTGGCAACTGAAAATGGCAAAGCCTTAGCAACTAAGTCTAAATGCTCTTTCCAGACAGAGTTTCTCTATATACTGTCATTGCTAAGAGGCTATCTGACCTGTTCTTAAGAATCTACTTCAATGGGAGAGCCACTCCTATCCAAAGCAGTGGGTCTAACTGGTCAGCTCTGCCTGTTGGGAAATTTTCTTAATTTGATCAAAAATTTCCTTCTTATACCTATCAACTACCTTTGGAAATTTTTTAAGTCATAACTAATACATGTATTCCAATAACATGCATCTAAATAATTAAGCAGCTATTAAATAATATCTGTGTATTCTTTTCTTCAGGCTAAGTATGTTATGTCCCCAAAATTCATTGATGAGTCAGTTGTTTAGAATTAAAGGCATATTTTCATATAAGCACAAAATTATGGATGGTGATTACAGTTGTGGACTAGGTCACAAAATTTTATTTAACTTATACCAAGATGAAATAGTCAGAAGTTGCCTTTATTCAGTAAATATTTGTGAAATACCTAATTAAGAATTCCCCATGAATGTTGCTGCTGCTGCTGCTGCTAAGTCACTTCAGTCGTGTCTGACTCTGTGCGACCCCAGAGACGACAGCCCACCAGGTTCTCCCGTCCCTGGGATTCTCCAGGCAAGAACACTGGAGTGGGTTGCCATTTCCTTCTCCAATGCATGAAAGTGAAAGTGAAACTGAAGTCACTCAGTCGTGTCCAACTCTTAGCAACCCCATGGACTACAGCCTACCAGGCTCCTCCATCCATGGGATTTTCCAGGCAAGAGTACTGGAGTGGGATGCCACTGCCTTCTCCAATGAGGGTTATTTAATGTTAATTCTATTTGGTTGAATGGACACTACACAGAAATTTATTTGAAAATTATTTTCTCAGATTCAAATCATAATTCTAAGCATCTATCACATATTCTGCCCCAGTGTTTGATGTAGCTGTAAATAATCTGAATTGTAAATGAATATTTCACATTATTCAAACTCTAAGAGTAACTAAATAGCATTCAAAGTACATTTCCATTCTTAAATTATCAGACAAATCTCTAATCTGATCATTACAATTTAATATCCATTAATCTGCATGAACACAGATGAGCATATCAATATCCAGGGGGAATAGTACTGAGAGAAGGAAATTTGATCACAGAACCGGGTAATTATTGTAAATGGAGATTACTCAGCGCCAGTACAGCTGTCTACACACTAAATCATTATATTTTATTTTTAAGAGTTGTTTGATGGTTGCTCTAGTCAACATCTGAACTCTGTTAATTTTAAAGACATTTTTTCCCATTATATGTAATATGAGTGGGCATTTCTTGTAACTCATTGTAATGACCCCATGACACATATGCATTTTTAGTTCTAGGTAATAATAGTTTATGATCACACTCATTTGAAATAATTTTCTCTTCAGAATCTCAGTGAAAGGATGGAGTACTCCAAAAATCAACTGACTGCAAATTATCTTCACTGAAAATCATTATGTTTATGCAAATCAAGTAACACAAATTACATGTTCTGATATTTCTAAACTGTCTTGGGAAAAAAAAAATAGAACAAATACTTCTTAAAATGAAAATCCAGCCAAATTTCCCAGTTCTGCTGAGTCTTTCTAGGCTCTTGAGATGTCCATCCGGTACTTGAAGCCACAGAGTTTGAAATCCAGAAATTCTCTGCTTCCAAGCATTATGGTTGTGGGAGGATTAGATCTAAAGCCCATTATTGACAAATCCTGTTAATTGGTGTTTCATCTCTTGGTGAGGCAGGAACAGGGAGGCAGATTCATAAGCTTATTCTAGAAAATCATAGAAAAGATAGGCCACCAGACAGTTCATCAGTGATGTTGACTCCACAGGGCAAGATGCCAAGATTAAGTGAATTGCTTTCTTTTCTTTCTCTACTTTCCATTTTTCTCTTAGCTCCCGAGGCTCTATTCATGTGGTCATTTATAGAACTACTAGGCACAAAGCACAGCACTGGATTTCAAACTTTTCTTGGGCATTTTAGCCAGTGAAGACCTAAGATTCATGGTGTGGTTGGGGTAGTCCTTAAAGGAAATAGTGACCTTTTAAGGTTAATGGAAAAATATTAGCATTATGTGTGTGGGTGTGTGTGTTAAAGATAATTAAAGAAGAACACAGGTCATCCCCAAGGGATACAGAAAAGCATGCTAAATGTCGTTGCTCTAAGCCTATAGAGGAATCCTTTCTCAATTGTCCTGCTGTGATTCTGACTTTTCAGTCTCCTCTCTTAGATGATGTATTATAAATATATATTCAGATTCTGTACAGTGCAATCCTTATAACTCAGTTTTGTTTCTTTCCTTTTTTTTCCCCTTTGACTTGTTTTTCTAACCAAGATAAGTGTTTCCAATGTTTCCACTCATTTTTATAGAGCTTTGTGTTTTGGGGGAAATTTCCTGTGCACACCTACAAGTTGCTTTCTCTCTGCAATTTTTTATTCTTTCAACTCTCACCTCCCAGTGAAATCTTCCTAGAGGAAGGAAATGAGCTTCATGAGCTTTCATGATCTGCTTTCATGGTTTTCAAAACTTTAATGACAGCTTGAACCAAATGCACTCATTCAAGCTAGTCCCTTACTGCTCTTTCATATACTATCCTCACTTTTATGGGGGGCCGTGCCAGGCAGCACCTGGGGTCTTAGTTCCCTGAGCAGGGATTGAACCTGTACTCCCTGCATTGAAAGTGTGGAGTCTTAGCCACTGGACCACCAGGGAAGTCTCTAATATCCTCTTTTACCTCTTGACCTTTGCTTTTCCAATTCCCTCCAGCTGTCTTCCCTAACTTCCCCAGTCTTCCTTCTTCACTGTCCAATTCAGATCTGATCTCCTTTTTGAAACTTTGTCTGATTCCAGTAGCCCACAAAGTCTTCTATTTTTTCCTTCCTTTTATTATGCTTGAAAAAATGTAACTCAGACTTTTGCCCTCTATGTATTGACTGTTGTTCTTTTTTATGTTATTGTTGTGGTCTTACCTGCAACTAAATTCTACTTCCCTAAAAGTGTACAACATGATTGATACTTATCTGGTATTTTGCTACCACAGCTAGTAGGAAACATAGGTTTATATTGTACATATAAACTGTATTTATTTTTTATTTTGTGTAAATATTTGTCTACTAGTTACTCTTTCCAGAGGATTTGAATGAAAAAATTTTAAATCAACTAAAATTATCATGTAATTCAAGTCCAAATCTAGTATGAACCTTCTTATATAATGTAATCAAAACTGATAATTTGTTAACTAATTCAATTGCAGTAGGTAATGATAAAAATGATGTACCTTTTAGTTTTATTTTATTTTATTTAGTTTCAACTATATATCCTTAGACCATTTTTTATTATGAATCCACTGATTAAGGTACAATGTTATCTTATAAAAACCAGGCTCAAATTTTATATCTAATTTCCTATTTTAGTGTTTTTAAAAATAGAATGAAAACCCCTTTTGCAAAAAGAAACTCAAAATGGATTAAACACCTACCTAGATGTAAGACTGGATACTATAATAAAACTTCCTAGAGAAAAACATAGGCAGAATACTCTTTGACATAAATCACAACAATACTTTTTTGGCTCCATCTCCTAGAGTACTGTAACTAAAAGCAAAAATAAACAAATGGGGCTGAATTAAAGTTAAAAGCTTTTGCACAGCAAAGGAAACCATAAACAAAATGAGAAGACAACCTACAGAATGAGAGAAAATATTTGTAAATTATGTGACCAACAAGGGCTTAATTTCCAAAATACAAATAGCTTATACAGCTTAATATCAGAAAAACAAATAACCCCCAAAATGTGCAGAAGACCTAAATAGTCATTTCTCAAAAAAAGACACATGGATAGCCAATAGGCACATGAAAAGATGCTCAACAACACTAATTAGAGAGATGCACATCAAAACACAGTGAGGTACCCTTCACATTGGTCAGAACGGCCATCATCACAAAGTCTACAAATAATAAGTGCTGGAGTGGGTGTGGGGAAAAGGAAACTCTCATACTGTTGGTGGCAATGTAAATTGGTGCAACTACTATGCAAAAGAGTATTGAGATTCCTTAAAAAAATTTTTTTAATTACCATATGATCCAGCAACCGCACTCCTGGACATATATCCAGAAAAGAAGAAAACTTTAATTCAGAAGGATACATGTATTTCTATGCTCATAGCAGCACTATTTACAATAGCCAAGACATGGAGCAACCTAAATGTCCATCAACAGATGAATGGGTAAAGAAGATGTGGTTCACGTATTCAGTGGGATATTACTCAGCCGCTGAGAAAAAGGAAAAATGCCATTTGCAGCAACATGGATAGACCTAGAGATCATCATACTAAATAGAGTAAGCCAGAGAAAGACAAATATCATATGATATCATTTATATATGTACTCTTAAAAAATTATATAAATGAACTTTTTTTACAAAACAGAAATAGACTCACAAATACAGACAACAAAGCTGTGGTTACTAAAGGGGAAAGAAAGCGAAGGGATAAATTGAAAATTTGAGGTTAAGGATACACACTACTGTATTTACTATTATATATAAAATAGATAAACAAGGACCTACTGTATAGTACAGGGGATTCTATTCAATATCTTGTAAGAGCCTATAATGGAAAACAATCTAAAAAAGGTCATCTCTCTCTATCTACCTAGTAACTATCTGTGACTGAATCACTTTGCTGTATACCTAAAACATTATAAATCAATTGTGCTTCAAATAAAAAGGAGTGAGAACCTGAAAGATATAATGTGAGTACAGAATCCTTCTAGAATTATATAATTTTTCCTAGCCTAGTACAATTGTCTAACCTAAACCTAATTTGACAGGGATTCTTTTTAGCAATATATGTGTCTTGAATCTTTCAAAAATTTCAGCGTAGTTTTCATAGAAATAACAGCTATCTGGATTTCAGTACTGATTTTAACCATCCTACATAAGAGTTCCTAAATTACAGCAGTAACAATAGTAAATGCATTTGGCACATACAGGTTTGGAAACACACCCGACTGACTTTTAGTGAGCAGACAGTGAGTTGGTGCAGAATCACACAGATCTGCTAGAACTGAATCCGCTTATCACCAGCATCTAGCAGCCCTTGAGATTTGCTCCATATATTTTACAGAGCAATTGGGGAGTTCCTTGAAGAGCATTTAATTATGGAGATAATGTTTGAGAGCTTTTGTGAACACATAATATCCACATTGCCTTTTTAGACATTCATGTTCACCTCCAGAGAGTTCTAGCACTCAGTTAACATTCAATGAATATTAGCCACGCCATGTTTCATGAGAAAGTTAAATAGTTTTAAATGTTTTAAATCAATAAAAACTTTTATAAACTGTTTCAGTTCAGTTCAGTTGCTCAGTAATGTCTGACTCCTTGCGACCCCTGGACTACAGCTCTCCAAGCCTCCCTGTCCATCACAAACTCCCGGAGCTTGCTCAAACTCATGTCCATCGAGTCAGTGATGCCATCCAACCATCTCATCCTCTGTCATCCCCTTTTCCTCCCGCCTTCAGTCTTTCCCAGTATCAGGGTCTTTTCCAGTGAGTCAGCTCTTCGCATCAGGTGGCCAAAGTATTGGAATTTCAGCTTCAGCATCAGTCCTTCCAATGAACATTCAGGACTGATTTCCTTCAGGATGAACTGGTTGGATCGCCTTGCAGTCCAAAGGACTCTCAAGAGTCTTCTCCAACACCACAGTTCAAAAGCATCAATTCTTCAGCATTCAGCTTTCTTTATATTCCAACTCTCACATCCATACATGACCACTGGAAAAACCATAGCTTTGACTATATGGACCTTTGTCAGTAAAGTAATGTCTCTGCTTTTTAATATGCTGTCTAGGTTTGTTATAGCTTTTCTTCCAAGGAGCAAGTGTCATGGCTGCAGTCACCATCGACAGTGATTTTGGAGCCCAAGAAAATAGACTGTTCAGCTTGCAATATACATTTCTGGGGTAAGATAACCATAACTGAAGAGCATTAAGACTAACAGTAGGGAGACTGCAGAACACATAAAGATCTAGTTCATTCCTTATATTCCTTAATTCAACAGTCAAGACAGTATTTTTTTTAAATAACTCAAACATGTTAATTTTTTTTTTTGCCAGCCTCTGCCCTCAGTATAACAGTCAATTATACAAAGACAGAAAATTGTCATGTTTTAGTACAAGTATTTCATCTTTTTCATTAATTTTGTGAGTGATTTCTTTTAACTCTTGGAGTAAAATATGTTTTCCAAACTTAATCGAACAAATTTCTTTAAATATTTAAGTAGAGTATATATCCAAAACTTTTTCTTGAATTAGTTCTAGTTCTTTAAACAAACTAAAAGAACAGTAGAATTATAAGGCAGAAGAATTAGAATATTTCAAGCAAAAAAGCTTTAAATATCTGCCATCGAAGGCTAAATAATAGCCCCCCAAAAGATGTCTACACCAAATCTCTGAAATCTGTGAATGCTAACTTATTTAGAAAAGTGGTCTTTTCCGATGTGATTAAGTTAAGAATCTCCACTTGAGATAATCCTGGACTACCCTGATAGGCCTAAATCCAATGATAAGTGTCCTTGTAAGAGAAAGACAGGTAGATTTGAGCCAGACAGAAGAGAAGACACAGAGAAGAGAAAGCAGTGTGACCACAGAGGCAAAGACAAGAGTGATCCGGCTTACAGTCAAGGAATGCATACAGCTGCCAGTAGCTGGAGGAGGCAAAGAATGGATCATTTCATAGAACTTTTGGAGGGAGTGCAGTCAGACCAACACCTTAGTTTCAGAATGCTGACCTCCAAAACTGTGTGAGAGTACATTTCTGTTGTTGTAAACTACCAAGTTTGTGGTTCCTTGTTACAATAGCCACAGGAAATTAATATTCATAAAATAAATCCAGTAAGCATGTCATCTAATCCAATACTGGGAACAACTCAAGATTAAATAGATACTAAGGTCTTCATTAGACAAAGATTTCCCAAAGAATGGTATTTGACCAATTCAATGATTTTACAGATCTGGTTATGTTCATTATAATCTGTTGTGCTCCTTACAGAGAATTATGGGGAAAAATGAAAATATATTCATATAAAAAAGCAAAATTCAGAAGTCTTACATAAAAAGTGGTAGCAGTTGTTTACAAATACAACATATTTTCATTTCCGTAGGAATTTCTTTATTGTGCTTTTAAAGAGGAAATTTGGTTCTAAGTTCCTTCAGGGGAAATATTAACATTGTATTTTGTTTTTGAAAACTTGTAAAATTAAATTTGAAGCTATGAGACGTGAGTATTGATAAAGAAAATTGCAATGCTAATACTAATAGAGCACCGGGGGAATGTTAACAGAAAAGCTTATCTGCAGAGTATTAGTAAATTGTTTTATAAGTACTATGTGCCCATACACATACTCTCATTAATAAAATGTTAGTTGGATTTTGAATTTATGGTGAAAACTAATGCCATGAGCAATTAAATAAGTAAGTAGTAATCTGGTATCAGAAATTTTTATTAAATTGAGAGGAAAGTCGTCTTTACTTTTATTCAGCTTACATGAAACATTTGGAATGTGAATGTTTTACATTTAAATATTTTAAGATATTATTGTGTTGTGTAAAAATCAAAATTATTGTACACTTTCAATCCTTACCTTATTTTCAATAGGCTTTCAACTCCATGACAAAGGTTTTCTTACTTTACCCAATTTTAAGCATCACATCTTGCAATTATGTCCTAGTTTTCAGCTTTTCCTATGGCCTCTGGTACTTAGAATCAGAGTCACGTTGCAAGAGTCACCTTGTAGAGATACTAATAATTTGGGGGAGATCACCCAAGTCATGGTTGAGAGAATCAGCCAGGGGATGAGGGATATTCAGTTCGTGATGCAAATGGAGATAAGCCTACGGCCAAAATGGCAACCCACTGCAGTATTCTTGCCTGGAGAATACCGTGGTCAGAGGAGCCTGGTGGGCTGCTGTCCAGGGGGTCGCACAGAGTTGGACATGACTGAAGTGGCTTAGCATGCATGCATGCATTGGAGAAGGAAATCGCAACCCACTGCAGTATTTTTGCCTGGAGAATCCCAGGGACGGAGGAGCCTGGTGGGCTGCCATCTGTGGGGTCGCACAGAGTCGGACACGACTGAAGTGACTTAGCAACAGCAGCAGACCACCCTGAACACGCCCCATTTCCTCTGATCTCGGAAGCTAAGCAGGGTCGGGCCTGGTTAGTACTTGGATGGGAGACTGCCTGGGAATACTGGGTGCTGTAGGCTTATGGAGAAGGAAATGGCAACCCACTCCGGTATTCTTGCCTGGAAAATCCCATGGACAGAGGAGCCTGGTGGGCTACAGTCCATGGATAGTGTTCCACTACCTTCTGCCATTTTGGAGGGCTTCCCTGGTGGCTCAGAGGGTAAAGCATCTGCCTGCAATGTGGGAGAACTGGGTTCGATCCCTGGGTTGGGAAGATCCCCTGAAGAAGGAAATGGCAACCCACTCCAGTATTCTTACCTGGAAATTCCCATGGACAGAGGAGCCTGGTGGGCTACAGTCCACGGGGTAGCAAAGAGTCGGACATGCCTGAGTGACTTCACTTTCTTTCTTCTAAGAAATATGGGAAATTATGTGGTGTCTCTACAGGAAATTGAATTACCCGTGTCATATTAATAAGGTTAAGGTTAGATCTTCTTGTTGTCTAGCATATTGAGGCACTGCATCTTAACTCTGCTGCTGAGTCACGGGTGGTTCAGGTGAAGGGTGGCTGTAGCTGTTTATGCATTATGATATTTTGTTGGTACATTGCAGTCTGAGTCCAACTGAGCTGAGACAGAATTTTCACTGAATGGCTCTTCTGTGGCAGAGAAAAGGCTCAGTACAGGGATTTCTCTAAAACCAACCAAAGAAGGCTTAGTTACTGAGAGCACAAAATAAGTTGATTGTAAGGGTCTCTTATCTCTGAGGTAAAGCCAATCAAAACACAAGGCTTTGTAAAAATTCGAGATAAGAAGATAATCTGACCATATTGATCATAGTATATTTGTATGCATAGTGACTTCGTGGTATCTCTGTTAAATCTAACCCCTGTTCTGATAATTCTGGTGGAGGAATTATGCTGGAATTTGATTAACCTTAATCTCCTGCTATGTAGCAGAAGTGAAAAGTGAAGATCCATCAGGCTCCTCTTTCCATGGAATTCTTCAGGCAAGGGTACTGGGGTAGCCATTGCTTTCTCCAGGGGATCTTCCCAACCAGGGATCAAACCTGTTCTCTACATTGCAGGCAGATTCTTTACCATCTGAGCCACCAGGGAAGATATGGGGTGAAGGATATTCAAATGGAGACACAAGGACAACGCCTGCCTCCCCAACAAGGCCTCAAACATTCTTAAAGGGGGAGGAATTTGCAGTGGGTTCTCCCCACAGTTTTCAACGATGATCCATGTTTCACTGTCCTGTGTGCTGTCACACCAATTGTTCAGAATCATGTAAATCTCTATCCTGTGTTGGAAAGACTCTAGTGGAAGAAGCAGCTGGCTACAATCAAAGACTCAGAAATTAATCCATTTAACTCAGAAATGCTTATGGCAGACAGAATAATACCTCAAAACTGTCCATGTCCTAATTCCCAGAACCTATGTATGTGTTACTTTACATGGCAAAGGGGAAATAAAGTTGCAGATGGAATCAAGTTTGCTAATAAACTGACCCCAAGATGAGGAGACTATTCTGGCCAATGAAATCACAAGGGTCCTTAAAAGTGGAGGAGAAGCAATGTGAGAGTGTTACAGTGTGAGGACGACTCAGTGTGCCATTGGCACCTTTGAAGATGAAAGGGGGAAACCATAAGACAAGGAACATGACGTCCTCTAGAATGGGAAAAGGCAAAAGAAATGAATTCACCCCAGCCCTAGCACCTGCAGAAAAGAATGTGGTCTGGTAGACACATTTTAGCCCTGTGAAACCCATGTCAGACCTCTGACCTACAAAGCTATACTATAAATTTGTATTATTTCAGGCATTCAATTTCAGTAATTTGTTACGGCAACAGTATTAAATGAATACAGTGGCATTCAGGAACCAACAGGATATCAAAATCCAGTGACTGTAGTTACTTAACTCACATTTCAGAATCCAAAGACTTGATCACTTTTTATGGGACAACAGGCAAGCCAATAAGAGGGCATTAATATTGCAGGATGGCATAGATATGTTGGTTTTGAACTGATAGTGGTTTATATCTGCTTCTAGGAAAGATATTTTAAGTACCAATAAGAGTACCAACCAGTGTCCCAGTGGAGGGAAGCCAAACTCTATACCTTGCTCACATGTGAGCACAATCAATCAGTCATCAAGTGCGTTAGCTCAGAACCATATCATAACCAGGTTCTTTCTACTTCTCACAAGGTTGATAATTCAATAATCACTTATTTTACTCGCTAACTATCTATGGTACTCTAATATCATTAAAAGAAAGGAATTTGCAAACCATAAAGTTATATCTCATGGAGTGTTTTATCCCCCTGACTTAGATACCCCAAATCAACATCAATACGATTACACTAGGTGAGAAACGCTGGGCTGGAAGAAGCACAAGCTGGAATCAAGATTGCCGGGAGAAATATCAATAACCTCAGATATGCAGATGACACCACCCTTATGGCAGAAAGTGAAGAGGAACTAAAAAGCCTCTTGATGCAAGTGAAAGAGGAAAGTAAAAAAGTTGGCTTAAAGCTCAACATTCAGAAAACAAAGATCATGGCATCTGGTCCCATCACTTCATGGGAAATAGATGGGGAAACAGTAGAAACAGTGTCAGACCTTATTTTTCTGGGCTCCAAAATCACTGCAGATGGTGATTGCAGCCATGAAATTAAAAGACGCTTACTCCTTGGAAGGAAAATTATGACCAACCTAGACAGCATATTGAAAAGCAGAGACATTGCTTAGCCAACAAAGATCCATCTAGTCAAGGCTATGGTTTTTCCAGTGGTCACATATGTGAGAGTTGGACTGTGAAGAAAGCTGAGCGCTGAAGAATTGATGCTTTTGAACTGTGGTGTTGGAGACGACTCTTGAGAGTCCCTTGGACTGCAAGGAAATCGAACCAGTCTATCCTAAAGATCAGTCCTGGGTGTTCATTGGAGGGACTGGTGCTGAAGCTGAAACTCCAATACTTCGGCCACCTAATGTGAAGAACTGACTCATTGGAAAAGACCCTGATGCTGGGAGGGATTGGGGGCAGGAGGATAAGGGGATGACAGAGGATGAGATGGCTGGATGGCATCACTGACTCGATGGACATGAGTTTGGGTGAACCCCGGGAGTTGGTGATGGACAGGGAGGCCTGGCGTGCTGCTATTCATGGGGTCTCAGAGAGTCAGACACGGCTGAGCGACTGAACTGAACTGAACTGATAATAGTTTAAAAATAGCCTGTATAGCTTCACAGATCAAGCATATTACATATGCTGCAGTTACATATTCCTAAAATTTGCTACATATTACATTGCTACATATTACACATATTGCAATTACATATTCCTAAGATTTTTTTCCATAATCTTTAGCGATTTAAGACATCTGACTTGTGGCAACCATGTTCAATGACCAATGATGTATCAAATGTCTTTTAGACATATATGTTCACACACACAAAATAAAGAGGAGTAAAAAAAGTTTGAGTGAATTAGGATATCAGTTCAGTGGTTTTACTTTTCTTTCCTGTAGAAATCTAGCCTGATAGGTATATCAAGTGGGCAGAAAAGTTCTGATCTATGAGCTCATCTGAAAAATTGCTAGAGAAGACTCTTGAGATTCCCTTGGACTGCAAGGAGATCAAACCAGTCAATCCTAAAGGAAATCAACCCTGAATATTCATTGGAAGGACTGATGCTGAAGCTGAAGCTCCAATACTTGGCCCCCTGATGTGAAGAGCCAGTGCATTAGAAAAGACCCTGAAGCTGGGAAAGATTGAGGACAAGAGGAGAAGGGGAAGACAGAGGATGAGATGGTTGGATGGCATCTTCAACTCAATGGACATGAGTCTGAGCAAACTCTGGGAGATAGTGAAGGACAGGAAAGCCTGGCATGCTGCAGTCCATGGGGTCCCAAAGAGTTGGACACGACTTAGCAACTGAACAACAACAACAAATGAGCTTATCTGAGACCCATGTTGTGTCTTTCTTGCCATCCCACCCTACTTTAGGAGATGATTCTATACATTCACATCACAGTGTCACAGCATCTTCAGCATCACAATATCCACATTCTGGTCCATAAGCAGGGGATAAAGCAGAGGACAGACAGCTTCTGTTCAAAGGTATCCAGAAAGGTGCACACTGTACTACTGACTTCTCATTAGCTAGAGTTGAGTCACATAGCAAAGCTGCAAGAGAGGTTGGGAAATGTATTCTGTAGACAGATGGCTACATGTTCAGCTAAAATTTGGAGGATCCGATTAGTTACGGCAAATGGAGAGTCTGGATATTGGGGGAGTAATCAGCAGTCTCAGTGCAGAGAGCTAGAACAATCCTTACCCGTCAAACCAGATTTGGCCCAGACCTTTGTATGTGTATCTTCACCTTATTCCTATGGTAATGTGCCTGGTTTTGACCTATTTCTGGCTGCCTATTTTTCCCTTTGTATTCCTTTGTGTATTTCTGTTTGCCCATTGTCACTTCACTTGCCTTTGCTACCAGTTTACAGTCTTTTTCCACTGTATTCTTGGGATATCAGTTTTGGTTTATGGTTGCCTGTCACTCCTACATTCTGTCTTTAAGTGGTCACCTTCCTGGCCACCAAATAATCTGGGATCTCAAATAGTCGAGTTCTTCTCTTTCACTCCCAGATAATCTCAATCAATAATGTATGACATACATCACTTTTATGCAGACAGCATCCACAAGCTTTATCCTTTGCCAAAATGCATTAAGAAAGAATGACGTCAGCAGGTTTTATGTTTTATTGACCTTTAGAGGAGATAAAACTTGTGCTAAAGAGTTAGTAGCTCTACTTAAACAGATTAGATTGATTTGAGACCAAATCTACGTTAGGTAGTCAATATGGAACCTCATTTACAATAGCACATCAATCGTAATGTAGGATTAGCAGTCATGTGGATGAACCTCTGAAGCTACCACCTTCCATGGACTACTTATTCTCGATCTTTTTAAGATGTTTTGTTGGCGTCTTATAATTTTTTTTTTCTTTTTTAAAGGAATTTTGAGAAAATGAGGCCCAGACTCTAGGAACATAGTGAAGAAGAGGCATTTCCAAGTCAATAGCTTTCTTTGTAATAGTCAGCAAAAGAAATATATAAATTGAACTTATAATGGAGAAATCATGATATTCCATCAAATTAAGACATATGAAGTAACTGATCAGTGCTTAAAGGCATCTAAAGTAACTAATCATGAAGGCAGCCAATGACTTCAGTAATGTAAAAGATAAAAAATAGAACACTCAGAGATTACATAGCCCAGCAGCTTTTGTCTTACTGATTGAAAGACATAACCAAGTGGGGGGATTTTCACTTGAGAAAGCCAGAACTGGAACTAGGTATAAATCCTCGGGCAAAATACAGTGTCTTGGATTTCTGACTGACCTACACTTAGAGCTACATCTCTTTTTATCTCTTCTTACCTTTTTCTTTTCTTTTTTTTTCACTAACAAAGTTGCTTTGCTTTGGAAAATGCTGAAGGAAATAAATTAAATACTCTGGTCATTTGGCTAACCAGTTCCACAAATTCCACACACGAGATGAGTTTGTACCAAGTCAGAGGAAACAAAAATACATGCATATTCATATACAAGAGTGGGCTTCTCTCGTCACTCATAATCTGCCTGCAGTGCAGGAGACCTGGGTTCAATCCCTGGCTCAGGAAGATCTCCTGTAGAAGGGGATAGCAACCCACTCGAGTATTCTTGCCTGGAGAATTCCATAGACAGAGGAGCCTGACGGGCTATAGTCCATTGGGGTTGCAAAGACTCAGACACGACTGAGTGACTAACACACAATACAAGAGTAGAAAGAGAATCTTTAACTTAAGACTTTCAGAAGTTCACAGATTGAAAGTCCTTTAGTAGTACAAAATTAAATGAACACCAAAATGGTTTCTAAAGATAGTGAAAACAATAGTTCCAAGTCAATCTATCGACATCAGGTTGTGGTGAAGGAAAGTGCAGTGTTTATTACAGGGCACCATGCAAGGAATTTGGGCCTGTTAAGCACTAGTTACTTGGACTCCTTGCTTGGTGTGCTGCAACAAATGCTGTACTTTTCTTCACCATAACCCAGTGTTGGTAGATTGACTTTACTGCACACAGGCAAGCAGACTCAAGTTTGGTGTGGTAACAGTATCACTAGCTTTTGCTCTAGCTTTGATCAAACTTACATATGAGCTTTTAGAAGGTGAATTGGATCTAATTCTTGGAAAATTTACTTTTCTGAATGAAAGAGGCCTGAAAGCCATAGGATTTCCTAAGTGAGTGGAGAAAAGTAGGGGAAAGAGGCCCCACATATCTCCACTCAGGCTCCTCCTCTCTGTCTCCAGATACACAGTGGGCAGAGCTCCCAGTTTCTGGCTTGTTCACCCAGGAGCAATTAGCAAGATTGATAGGCTACTTCAGCCAAGGGTCTGTGGCCAGCTTCTCCAGGATGGTGCTCAGTTCAGAGACAGCCTTGTCTTTGACTACAAGCCAATGCTGTTTTCTCCAAGTCATCCCTTCAACTAACTATTGACATATGTTTGACTGTAAATTAACTTTTAGCATCAGTCACTTCCAGTAAGAGATGCTAAAGAAATATTTTCTAGCCAGGAAGCAAGTAATCAGGATAGATACCTTGTATGCAGAATGACAAATATAATTTTCCTCCTTTAAAAATGTTCTTTTTCTATGGTTTACTTTTAAGGATTATCTGGGAGTAAATTCATTCTATTAGTTAACAACTGTACATCAAGGACCTGCTGGATCCTAGGCATGATTCCAACCATTGAAGGAGCAGCAATGAATAAAAGAGAGGAAAACCCTGCCCTGATTGGTCTTACATTCCCATCACTTGAGTTCTAATGGTTTGAATCACTCAAATAGTTTCTCTACTAGGTGCCAACATCAAACTAATTTGAGAAAATGAGCTAATTCTGCACTTTACATTACCCATGTGATTTTGTCAGTTGAAAAGACTGAATAAAGATCTTCATGTATCAAAACTTTCAGTTAGGTGGCCCGAGAGATTGAGGATATGCAGAGAGAGATGGCTCAGAACATCATCATTCAGTGGAGCTTTGCTACGCACATATATAAGCTTGTCACGATAAAAATGGGGCAAAAGCCTGCAGCCCTAGAAAACATTAAAACATTTTTTTAGTAACATAAATTTTAAAAAATTGTAGAAGATAACATCGGTAAATGTAAATTTTTTTTTTAGAAATACATTTCAATAATAGTTACCATATTCTAAAGGCCACCAAGGTGCTGTGGAGCTACTGGAGTCCTACAGTAATAGCCCGGGTATGTCTGGTGCCCCAGTGTCAGGTGATATTTTGCAGTTCACTTTAGCCCACGCTCCATGAGGCTGACATCTGTGGCAGAAGACAAGATTTCTGTTCCCCACAATGTGCCCACAATTTTTGAATGCAGATTCAAAAGTCAATAACTGCCTGAGTCTCTAGAAAGCCTGCTGATGGAGTCAAAGCCAAAGTCATTGTACATCCTTTTCCCAGTGTGATAACATTTGTAGCTGCAGTGACTGTTTGAAGAAGAAATGCATGGGAGGGACTGAGCAGTCCCAGGAAAGCTTCTTCCATGTATTGAGTCTGTCCCTCTGGGGCCTTTTCAGGGACCATTCTAGATGTCACATTTGTTCCATCAGGTGTTTTCCATTGGATTGCTACATGCAAAGGGAGCTCGCCACTTGTCAGCTTAGATATCCAAACCACTGCAATGTGTAGGGGCAGGGAAGTATTGCTTTCTCCTGCCTACTGAGGCTTTTTGGTGGTAGGATCCAAGTCTCCAAGGGTAAATGAGATGGAAGTAAGAGTATTGTCTGCATTGATTGTCTTCCTTAAACCCCTAAGACATCATCCTCAACTCCCTACCTTAAAGGCTGTTGTGCTCCAGCTTCTGATCCCAAGGTATTTCCTGTCTCACCCTCCACTCCCAGGACTTCAAGCAGTTTTTACAGTGATGTCTCCTCAGAAATTGTCTCCAGCCCACCTGAATACCTCACAGCATATCATACAGAACTTGTCAAACCCTGAACTTGTTACCTCCTCTTCCCCACACCATGAATCCACCATGCTTACTGTTGTCCCATATTTCCAGCCTCAGGGAATGACAGAAGTCACTCCCCACTCATTTTTCCAACCTAGAAACTTGACTGGCAGCCTGTGTCCTTGCTTCTCCCTCGTTACCACTCTGACCCCATCACCACTTCCTGCTACTTCTCTTCCTACGAATTCTTAAGTCCGTATGTCCTCTGCATCCCTGTGTATGTTAGATCCTCAACATGTTCCACAGAAATGGTGTGGCATCCTCCTGACTTCTGCTCCAACCCCAGTTTTCTCCTCAACTCATCCTCTTAACCACTCAAATATAAAGGTGAATCTGCACCATATAACCACTAACATCCTTCCATATACTCTCATCACCTGCAGGATAAAATCCACGTGACTTTCCAGCCCACTTTCCATTATTGCCTAGCATGCACTACACCCTAGTACATGAAATTGCTTTAATTTCAGACATACCACATTCTCTCAGATTCTCTCTGCCTGTAAAGTCCTTTCCCCATAATATTTTTCAACTTCAGGTAACACTGAAAACTCAGAGGCTTTCCAGACTCACAGACTTAGAGAATGAACTTATGGTTACCATCAGAGTGGGGATAGTTAAAGAGTTTGGGATGGACATGTACATACTGCTATATTAAAATGGATAACCAACAAGGTCCTACTGTATAGCACAGGGAACTTGGCTCAATGTTATCTGGCAGACTGGATGGGTGGGAAGTTTGGGGGAGAATGGATGCATGTATTTGTATGGCTAGGTCACTCTGCTCTTCACCTGAAACTATCACTACACTGTTAATTAGCTATAATATAAAATTAAAACTTTAACAACAAAAAAATAGAAAAAAAATTAAAAATAAAAATCAGATTTTCACAGTTTTAAAAATCTGAGTTTTAAACTTCTCTAGAAAAATCATCTCTGGCGGCATGGAGTCTGCTTTTGCACACAGCAACAATTGGCCAGAGCTCCAAGCTGCTGGCCTTGTAGCTAGAACCTCAACTCTGTTTCTGACTACTACTCTCCAGCCCTGCTCACTTTCTTCATTGTTTTATGTGTCTGCTCACTGTTGGCATTTGAATTTGCAACCCCTGATCTACAGAAATGCAAAAGCTTACGAATTCATTTTCCAATGAATCATAAAGCTTCCAGCATATGGGACAGTTGCATTGCCATGACTTAAATAAACAGTGTTGCTGTAGTGAGCAAGACATTCTGCCCTCTAATTCTATTCCAGGCATTGAGAATAGAAAATTTGGTAAGATAAAGTTATACTGGCATGCCTATTACATTTTGTTTTATTATACTTTGCAGGTACTCAGTTTTTTTTATTTGTTTGTTTTTTTCGGTTTTTTTTTTTTTTTTTTTTTTTTTTTACAAATTGTAAGTTTGTCGCAACCCAGCATTAAGCAAGACTGTCAGTGCCAGTTTTCCAACAGCATTGGGTTCATTTTGTGTCTCTGTGTCACATTTTGGTAATTTTCACAATACTTCAAACCCTCCACCAGCAAAATGACTGTGACTTGTTGAAGGTTCAGATGATGGTTAGCATTTTTTAGCAATAAAGTATTTTATTCATTGAGGTAGGCACATTGTTTTTTTTAGAACATAATGCTATTGCACACTTAATAGGCTACAGTATAACATAAATACAACTTGTATATGCATCGGGAAACCAAAAAATCCATGGGACTCACTGCATTTCAATGCTTATTTTATCGTGGTGGCCTCAAACCAAACCCAGAATATCTCTGAGATCTGCCTGTATCTATTTAGGTCTTGGAGGAGACGCTAAATTGGGGCAAGAAAGATTTTGTTTCAGAATGTGAGCATTAAAACTAAACATGTTGGTGAGCAAGAGCAGGCAGAATCAGGTTTGAATGGAATTAGGGTGCTACTAGAAGAAACGTTGTTGGGATTTAAGTGGGAAGATCCGTGTTGGAAGACTTCCTGATCGTTAAGACTTTAAGAGATCTAGGAGGAGCAATGAGGTGTCAGGGACTATAAATATGACCTGAGGAAAGAAATGCTTTCTTAAGAAATAGAAAGCTTCATGTGGCTACATGCAGGTGAGCCAAAAAGCAGGCCTGAACTGACAGCTTGCCATCTGTCCTCCGAGAGCCAGCTTTGCAGAACACCAGCCAAAACGAAAATGGTACCACTTGTGTGGGTTGCTCTATTTTGTAGCATTTGTAACAACAGAATTCTTCACCCAGAGTGAAGCCAGAGCATTCCACAGCTGAAGGGAGGGTTGGGAAACCCTCATTTCCTCTGATTCTATCTTCTCCATGGGTGGGCTCAAAGAACCTCCTTTCACTTTTCTCTGCAGTCTGGCTCCTTGTTACAGAGAATGCCAAAATAATATCTGAAAGAACTCAATTGAGACTTTACCTAGGCTATTGATTGATGATTATTAGCCCATTAAGTCTGCTGGGTCCAAAAAAGTGAGATAGTGCTTTCCGGTGAATTGCCAACAAAACACTTTTAAACCTACTCCTATCCCCCAAGTCACAAATTTAAAATGAAGAATTAATTAATATATTCAACATTTATCATTTTCAGCTTTACACAGTGGGGTTAAAAGTGTGGGCTTTGTTGATTCAAATCACTATTCATTAAGGGAACTCGAGGTTAAAGTTATTTAACCTCTCTGCGCCAGTCACCTTTTCCTTATCTGTAAAGTGGGGATAATAACAGTAACTTTTTCTTAAGAGTTGTGAGAACTTAAAAAAGCTAAAACAGGTAAAGTCTTTAAAAAGAGGCTAGGTGTGGATTAGCTATTATCAACACTGTATATATTAGACACTCTGCTAGGTACTGAATATCTTTCACAGAGCTTAGCCTAGCGGCTGGCAATGTGTAAAATGTTTCATAGTTACTTTGATTCGCCATTCCAGACAGCGCATTTGGATATAAAAAAGACCTTAGAACCCCTGATGGCAGCTTTTTCTCTCTGGCAAAGTGATCATATCCTTGCACAAAGATGACCTCTGGCAGAAGCACAGAATGTTGACAGCCCGGTCAGGTGAGAGATCAGTGATTGCCTTTCAGATTCAGAGGTGCCGGTTTGGCAAAGTTGCTATCCATAGATGTTACAGTTTTAAAAGATAACAGAAGCTGCTCGAGCAGCTGTAGTAGACTGTACTACCCTTCACGAGATCCCTTGCTCTTCCATGCCAGACTTGGCCATGCGACTTGCTTTAGGCGATATAATCCACTTCTGCTCTAAAGCTTTAGAGCCTTTGCACTGTAAACTGTGCTCTTTTTCTTGCTTCTGAGATTATGGAAGCATGTCACATGAAGCCTCCTCCAGCCTGGGTCTCTGAAATATTATAATGAGCATCCTTTGTACATGGGTGCATCTTTTGTACATGAGGTGCATGAGCGAGAATAATTCTTTATCAATAAAGCTCCTGAACATGTGGAGCCCTTTGTTACTGAATCATCACCTATCCTATTTTAACTAATACGTCATCCACAGTTACATCCAGTTGCTATGATGGCCAGAATGCGCTGCTGCATAGATCTTTAACCTCAGGACCTCATGCTCCTCTTTCTTTCACTTTATGTCTTTGGTGGCTCCATTGGTACTTCCAGAGTCGGACAATGAGCACTAGACCCGAACCCAAATTCTGAGACCAAGGTCCAGCCCGTCCACTGTCTAACTTTGTGATCTTCAGCAAATCAATTCATCAATCTGAGCCTCAATTTTATTTGCTTAAATAGGAGTAAAATATCTGCTAATTATAACACAACTTTGTTCTCCAGAAGCACATTATAAGTGTTATGATAATATAGAAAATCATTTTTAGTTCTTAAGAAGTCATGGGTGAGACTTCTCTGGCAGTCCAGTGGCTAGGACTTGCCGCTTCCATGGCAGGTGACATAGGTTTGATCCCTGATCGGGAAGCAAAATTCCCTCATGCATATGATGCAGCTGGAAAAAATAAAATAAAGGGCACACCAATTTTATACAATTTTTTTTTAATTATAAGAAAAGAAATCATGGATAGGCCTGATCGCCATCAACCCATGAAACTCTCAGTCAACACCAGTTGACTGATAATGGTGACCACAGAGGGCAGGGCATCTTAGAAGACTGGTTTATAAGTGAGAGGTCAAGGTCCTCATTTGTGTCCTTACTCAAAACGCACTTCTCAGTCCAAAAGTGCCATTCAGAAAGGGGAGACTTGATGACAACTTTTCTTAGTTTTTCAAGACACATTTTCTTATGCCAAATAATATTGCAATTGTCTTTGAAATGCAATATGTGAGGGAGAAAACCTTAGACTCAACCATCGATATACACAGAATTCAGATTTAAACAGAATGTGAATAAATGTGTACATACCCAGTTCAGTTCAGTCGCTCAGTCGTGTCCGACTCTTTGCGACCCCATGAATTGCAGCACGCCAGGCCTCCCTGTCCATCACCATCTCCTGGAGTTCACTCAAACTCATGTCCATTGAGTCAGTGATGCCATCCAGCCATCTCATCCTCTGTCATCCCGTTTTTCTCCTGCCCCCAATCCCTCCCAGCATCAGAGTCTTTTCCAATGAGTCAACTCTTTGCATGAGGTGGCCAAAGTACTGGAGTTTCAGCTTTAGCATCATTCCTTCCAAAGAACGCCCAGGGCTGATCTCCTTTAGAATGGACTGGTTGGATCTCCTTGCAGTCCAAGGGACTCTCAAGAGTCTTCTCCAACACCACAGTTCAAAAGCATCAATTCTTCAGCGCTCAGCTTTCTTCACAGTCCAACTCTCACATCCATACATGACCACAGGAAAAATGATAGCCTTGACTAGATGGATCTTTGTTGGCAAAGTAATGTCTCTGCTTTTAAATATGCTATCTAGGTTGGTCATAATTTTCCTTCCAAGGAGTAAGCATCTTTTAATTTCATGGCTGCAATCACCATCTGCAGTGATTTTGGAGCCCCCAAAAATAAAGTCTGACACTGTTTCCACTGTTTCCCCATCTATTTCCCATGAAGTGATGGGACCAGATGCCATGATCTTCATTTTCTGAATGATGAGCTTTAAGCCAACTTATTCACTCTCCTCTTTCACTTATACCCAAGTTGTTCTCATAGATGCTTACGTCACCACACACAGTGGTTTGTAATAGCCTGAGGGTTTCCCTCAGCCCTGAATAACTCAGAGCAAAGTAAGAGGAGGGGAAGTTAGAATGTTCTTGCCTATCATTCTTTCTCAAGAAGACTCCTTTTCAATCTTCCTTCTAAGTAATCTTACTTGACTGCACAATCTGATTTAGATTAATTCATTCATTCACTCCTTTATCAAGTTTTTGAGTGACTACAATGTACCAGTTCTAGACGCTATATACAGAATAGACAAGTCCCTGCCTGCATGGAACTTACATGTCTGAGGGGAGCTGACGTTCTGTGTTTCTATAGCTCCTGACACTTGTCTCCATCTGTCTCCATGTGCGATAGTCGTTGGTTTGGACTACAAGATCCTTGAAGATATGGGGAACACATATCTCATTAGACTTTGTGTCCTCAGGGTCCCCAGCCCTGGTGCCTGGAATACAGAAGGAATCCAAAAATGTTTCTTTCAAATGAGTAAATATCAGGAGCTTTCAAGTTCCCCAAAAAATATGAAAAATAAGGGATTTAGTCACAGTGCACAATCAATAGTTATCTTTAACTGATTCATTTCATGAAAATTTATAACAAGATTAATGTTGCTTTTGGTGCCGCAGTGCATTTGTTGACAGACTTAGAGGAGATCAAAGTGAATAAATGCAGAAAGCTAGCTACATTCTTCTAGGTTATAAAAATTGTTATGAAGTACTTTGCAAACAGTGTCAGAAAGTACTTGAGTTCAGTTCAGTCACTCAGTCATGTCTGACTCTCTGTGACCCCATGAACCGCAGCGCTCCAGGCCTCCCTGTCCATCTCCAACTCCCGGAGTCCACCCAAACCCATGTCCATTGAATTGGTGGTGCCATCCAACCATCTCATCCTCTGTCATCCCCTTCTCCTCCTGCCCTCAATCTTTCCCAGCATCAGGGTCTTTTCCAGTGAGTCAGCTCTTCACATCAGGTGGCCAAAGAATTGGAGTTTCAGCTTCAGTCCTTCCAATGAACACCTAGGACTGATCTCCTTCAGAATGGACTGGTTGGATCTCCTTGCAGTCCAAGGGGCTCTCAGGAGTCTTCTCCAACACCACAGTTCAAAAGCATCAATTTTTCGGTGCTCAGCTTTCTTTATAGTCCAACTCTCACATCCATACATGACCACTGGAAAAACCATAGCCTTGACTAGACAGACCTTTGTTGGCAAAGTAATGTCTCTGCTTTTTAATATGCTATCTAGGTTGGTCATAATTTTCCTTCCAAGGAGTAAGCGTCTTTTAATTTCATGGCTGCGATTACCATCTGCAATGATTTTGGAACCCAGAAAATTAAAGTCTGACACTGTTTCCCCATCTATTTGCCATAAAATCATGGGACCAGATGCCATGATCTTAGTTTTCTGAATGTTGAGCTTTAAGCCAACTTTTTCACTCTGCTCTTTCACGTTCATCAAGAGGCTGTTTCGTTCTTCTTCACTTTCTGCCATAAGGGTGGGTCATCTGCATATCTGAGGTTATTGATATTTTTCCCAGCTATCTTGATTCCAGCTTGTGCTTCCTCCAGCCCAGCGTTTCTCATGATGTACTCTGCATAGAAGTTAAATAAGCAGGGTGACAAAAAGTACTATAGACTAAGAAATAACGCCAACATGGTCAAAGCTAAGCATGGGAATGCAACTATGTGAGCAATCTGTCCTGTGTACAGCCGGTGGTGTATGAGAGTAATGCAGAGAGAAAAAGAAAACCAAAGTGCATATTTGAAAGCATTTTCTTCTCCTGAGAGAGAGTCACTTAGAGCTAAGCTTTGAGTACGGCAATAGTTATATAGCAAACACAGTGGGCTTAAGAAATGTTTTCCCCAATGTTTTCTCTATTAGTTCAGAGATTGAGAAACTGTAAAGACAAGAGGAAAAATGGGAGGAACTTCCCTGATGGTCCAGTGGCTAAGGCTTCCCGGTCCCAGTGCAGGGACTGGGGTTCAGTCCTTGGCCAGGGATCTAGATCCCACAGGCCCTAACTAAGAGTTCTCATGCTGCAACTAAAGATCCTACAAGTCACAACTAAGACCCAGCACAGCCAGATAAACAAATAAATACTTTTTTTTTTTAAAGAGTAAGAAAGGGAGAAAAGAATGGGCAAAGGATGTGGAGACAGAAATGAGCTTGATAGTCACATGCTAGGCGACTCTGACCCTCTCCATTTACTTCTGTGTATACTGTGTACCTTACAATGTGTTTGATTACCAAAGGAAAAGAGATACACCTTGATTTAGTCATTTATCATGCAAATATTTATTAGTATCTGATCTTTTATCTTTGTTTCTTAGGTACCTATTTTGAATCAGATACTATCTTAGATTCTGGTCAGAAAAGGACCCTTGCCCTACTGCAACTAACATTGTGATAGGGAAAACAGATAATCAACAACTAACTATGTAAACAAGATGATCCTAGGCCATGATAAGGGCCCAAGAAGGTGTCTGGAGTGGGGTATGTTAGTGCTAGTTTAGAAATGGCCACAGAGGAAGACATCCTAAAGAGCTGACTTTGAATCGAGGTCTGAACCATGAGAAGAAGCTCACCATGAAAAGCTTCAAGTAGCAAAACATTCTAGCCAGGGGAGAGAACAAGGGCCAAAGCCATGAGGCAGTAATAAGCTTGGCAAGTTCACAGAATGAAAAGCAGACCAGTATGACTAGAAGGTGGTGATGAAAGGGTAGAGAAGGTAGAGATCAGATCCTACCTGGCCTTGAGAGGTGTGGCAAGGATTTTAAGATTTTCTTTTGGACCTAATGAGAGTCGTTGGAGGGTGTTTGGCAGAAAATTGAATATGATCTGGAGCAAAGAACTAGTGAACTCCAAGTGTTACACACACCAAATAACACTAACTTCACTGCTTTAAGGCAGCCCCAGGCCTCTTCTCTCCATTAGCACTAAACCAAGGCCCATGCACCTACATTTTAGATGGTTGTTGACTGATTCTGACCCTGTAGAATTATGAGGCATACATATATTTGAAATTGGGTGCAATTTTGTTAATAACAAGATAATGCTCTTTTCTTTAAGCATTCATGTGATCAGTCTATGTTGACTGTATTTTTTCTCAAAGCAAAATTTTTGGCACATGAATTGACAAGTTTAAAGTATGTTTTTTTTCAATAGCTGAGTCATATTCCATTGTATATATGTACCATGTCTTCTTTAGCCATTCATCTGTTGAAGGATATCTAGGTTATTTTCAAGTGCTAGCTATTGTAAATAGGTGCTGCCATGAACATTGGGGTGCATATGTCTTTTTCAATTGTTATACACAGTGAAGTAAGTCAGAAAGAGCAAAACAAACATCATACATGAATGCGTTTATATGCAATCTAGAAAGATGGCGCTGGTGAGCCTACCTGCAGGGCAGCACAGGAGACACAGACATAGAGAACAGGCTTGTGGACACAGTGGGGAAAGGAGAGGGTGGGACCACTTGAGAGCAGAGCATTGAGACATACCTATTACCATATGCAGCACAGATAGCCATTGAGAATCGGCTTTATGATGCAGGGAACTCAAATCCGGTACTCCCTGACAACCTAGAGGAGTTAGACGGAGTGGGAGGTGGAAGGGAGGTTCAAGACGGAGAGGACGTATGTCTATATATCTATACCTATTGCTGATTCATGTTGCTGTATGGCAGAAACCAGTACAATGTTTATTGTAAAGTAATTATCCTCCGATTAAAAAAATGATGTAAGTTTTGGAGACACTGCATTGCAAAGAATCCCCAGTGTTCTCCCTACTTGCTACAAGGAAAAATAGAGCCTTCCTTCTCCCGCAAAAAATAAAAAAATAAAATAAAATGTGCTTTTGAGGTCAAGAGGACAGAATATGTTAACTTGGAATCATTTGTGGAAAGTTTATTGTGCCTAGCCATATACATCTTGTTATGCGCAATAAAAAGACTGGATTCTTAGCTCCATGTGATTTGTGGAAGGCGTTTCTCAAGTGTTATTAAACCGAAATTTCAAGGAGTTCCCAAGCAGGAGTCAAGAAGCAGATGAGATAGCAGGGCTCATTACTGCGAGTTGCTCTTGGTGTTAGCACCACCCCTATGCTGGTGTGAGAGGAGGGGGGTGAGTGCCCAGCCCTTCCCACCCTCTTCTCACCTTCTCCTTTATCACTGCTCCGTTTGCACCTCACTCCTTCTCTTCCACACCCTATTAGCACTACTATCCCATTTCCAGATGAATTGATAGAAAGGTGTTACCAAAATTTCAGCCTCTTTCTCAGTAGTAACCTAATATTTTGATACCACTGACAGTTTCTCTCTCCTGCCAATTCCTTCTCTCCTTCATCACCTCCTTCCTCTTCTTTTCACCTTGTCTCTCCCACTCCTTCTTTTCTAGTAGGGATTCATCCAGGACTTCAGAAAGTCCCAGATAAAAAATATTTAAAATCCTTTCTGGTAGAAAAATAATTTCTGAAAAAGAAGATTGATCATTAATATTTTTAAATCAAGGGATATATACTTATAAAAGCTTATTATTTAAGAAAAAGAAATGCATAATATCTTTTCTAGATTGAAAAAGAGATGATGAGGGAGATATACACATACTCCCTGCCCTCCAGAACAAATATCCAACAGGGCAATGGGACCCCACAAAGGACCACAGGGCAAGAGAGGCCGTAACAAGGCCTTTTACCTTGGTTCAGTGCTAATGGAGAGAAGGGGCCTGGCACCGCCTTAAAGCAGTGGTTGGTTTAGTCACTAAGTCGTGTCCGACTCTTGCGATCCCATGAACTGTAACCTGCCAGGCTCCTCTGCCCATGGGATTCTCCAGGTAAGAATACTCGAGTGGGTGGAGAGGTGTGGTTTTCCACCGTAGGACAGAGAATAAATGGGAGGATTATTCCAATGGAGGCCTGATAGGGAAGGGATTTGATGAAAGACCAAATAACACTACCTCCACTGCTTAATGGAGAAAAATGACAACCCACTCCAGTATTCTTGCCTGGAGAATCCCATGGGCAGAGGAGCCTAGCAGGTTACAGTTCATGGGATCGCAAGAGTCGGACACGACTTAGTGACTAAACCAACCACTGCTTTAAGGCGGTGCCAGGCCCCTTCTCTCCATTAGCACTGAACCAAGGCCCATGCATCCACATTTTAGATGGTCAGTGGCTGATTCTGACTCTGTAGAGTTATGAGGCATATATTTGGTACTGGGTACAATTTTGTTAGCAACAGGATAATACAGTGATTTGTGAGTGAGCACTCTTAAGCCAGGCTGTCTGGAGTGGACTGGCTGTCTGGAGTGGAGTGCTGCCGCCATCCTTTACTGTCTAGGTACATTTAACCAAGTAACTTAGCCTTTCTGTTCCATTTCCTTGACTGTAAAGTGGAGTAATAATATTGCTCATATTGTGTGCTAAGTGACTTCAGTTGTGTCTGACTCTTTGCAACCGTATGGGTTGCGCCCTGCCAGACTCCTCTGTCCATTGGATGGTCCTGGCGAGAATACTGGAGTGGCCTGCCATGCCCTCCTCCAGGGGATCTTCCCGACCCAGGAATCGAACCTGCATCTCTTATGTCTCCTGCATTGGCAGGCGGGTTTTTTACCATCAGTACCACCTGGGAAGCCCATTGTTCATATAAATTCCATGAAAGGACTTATTGCAATATTTGATACACCATTAGTCCTTGATGGATCTTGTATATATGAGAACTAAATGGATATAATGCACTTAGAATAGTTGAAGAAAACTGAATAAACACTGAATGATGCTAGTGAGTGTTAGTTCTAGTGGCCTACTGTTAGGGCTTTGAGTGAGAGCCATCTTTGGTCCTGAGGGAGTGGTGCTTTTTCATCTTTACTTGTGCACAGACGCCCCCTCGTGGAGACAGAGCCAAATATTTGTGGCCAGTTCCTCTCTCCAGTTCTAGGAGGACATGAAAACAGTAAGACTCAGCAGCTGACATCACCAGCCACACTGCCGCCCGTGGCCAGGCCACCGCTGAGATCAGGCCTACCTACCCCAGGGGAGAGCAATCCATTTAGGAACCAAGCATTGTGTGGAAATCAGGCTCAATCATATACATGAGAGAGTACTTAAAACAGTATGATCAGTTTTTGAGATGAAAGAAAGTGAAAGTGTTAGTAGCTCAGTCATGTCTGACTCTGCGACCGCATGGACCATAGCCCACCAGGCCCCTCTATCCATGAAATTTTCCAGGCACGAATACTGATGTGGATAGCCATTCCCTTCTCTAGGGGATCTTCCTGACCCAGGGATTATTTTTTGAGATAATCAAACTCAGTTTTACTTAATACCCTTCATGGTTGCTTTTAGCCATGAAAGTTTCCCAGTGGAAGCATTAAAGTTTATTATATGATCATCCCTTACCTTTTTTTAAAGATTTAAATTACTCAAAGGTATGTATTCCTTCAAATGAAAAAAATCTTTGCTGAGTGACTACTATATGCCAGGCACAGGTGAGACCTTGGGGCACCAGAGAAAATAAAATACAGCCCCTGGCTCAAGAGACTCATCATCAGACAGTATAGCAGAGAACGCTGAGTAGTGAGTAAGGACTAAGCTGGAAAATATATTGTAGCTCAGTTGGTAAAGAATCTGCCTGCAATGCAGGAGACCCAGGTTTGATTTCTGGGTTGAGAAGATCCCCTGGAGAAGGAAATGGAAACTCCAGTATTCTTGCCTCGAGAATCCCATGGACAGAGGAGCCTGGCAGGCTACTGTCCATGGGATCATAAGAGTCAGACACGACTTGGTACCTAAACCACCAGCAGGGACGCTATGAGGATGCAGGGGAAGGACATGGAACTGAGGAGCTGCTTGCCAAGGGCAGTGCTGTCTGGTACTGGAAGCTCCAGGGATGCTAAGGGTTACGGAGGACACTTGTGGACGGAGGTGGCGTTAGCTTCTCGCCGGTAGAGGAGTTGCCTGCACTGCTGTGTTGCCCCCACTGCTTGTCTCTCCACAGAGCCCTGCTCCACATCCGCATGGCCGCCTAGACAGTGGAACTGGGGCCCACAGGCTGAATGCTACATCCAGCTGCCGACAGGACAGCAGGGGCAGCCCCTTTCTGGCTAGCCGTGCCCTCACTAGCCCTCTCTCAGGGGCTGCTGGCCTCTGAGGCCTCTGAGTGGTGTTTTCTGTGCTGGGCAAGGCCCTGACCCTGGACAGGCAGCCGCCACCTCCCTTAGGTGGGGTCAGGCCTCTCTGGTCCTCTCCTGGAGATCCTGGCCTTCACCGTTGCCAGTGGGAACCAGAGGGAGGGAGATGAAGCTTCAAGCCAAACAGAGCTAGGAGGGAAGTATGGTAAGAGTAAGTGGTAAAAAAAAAAAAAAATACTACTAACGTAAAATAAATATGGGATGCTGTGGGAGGGGAGGAGCTGATTACTCTGCCACTGGGTCAGAACTAGGTCAGGGCAGTTTTCCTGCAAATCCCTTTTTCTATTTTCTTTAAGATACTGTGGTCCGTGAGCTGTGCTATGCTCAGTTGCTAAGCCATGTCCCAACTTTCTGCAACCCCCAAAGACCTCTTTGAGCCCGACAGGCTCCTCTGTCCTTGGAATTATCCAGAGAAGAATACTGAATTGAGCTGCCACTTCCTCCTCCAGGGGATCTTCCTGACCCGGATCGAACCCTCATCTCCTGCATCTACTGCACCTAAGGCAGATTCTTTACCACTAGTGCCACCTGCCCACTCCAGTATTCTTGCTTAGAGAATCCTGTGAACAGAGGAGCCTGGTGGTCTGCTGTCCATAGGGCCGCACAGAGTTGGACACGACTGAGGCGACTTAGCAGCAGCAGCGCCACCTGGGAAACTTGTGGTCTTATGAGGCTGCAGGCTCTAACTTGAGTGACAAGTGACAGCAAGGTCCAGGTTTCCAGAGAGTGGTTTGCATCCCTGATCTGCCCTGTCTGTGGGTCAGTTTTAGAATGTGTTTCAGTGCCTCACCATCCTTTTCTTTCATTGTTAAAGGTGCAGAAGTGTCATATGCAATCACAGCATCACCTCTGCTGTTCCATTCTTTTTCTAGCTAAACAAATCATTTTAAATGCTGGGTAATTCTATAGCATCAGCCATGTTATTTCAAAAACAAAACAACACCAACTCTGTGTGTGTGTGTTGTTTTGTCAACAAACAAAGGGTATAGGCAAACGGAGGGAAAATTGGGGTAAAAAGGAAGTGGGCTCAAAATGTTTTTGCTTTATTATTTTTTTGAATTGGGCTTTAGGGGAAATCCTTTAAACCCAAGGATTAAAACACACACACACACCCACAAAATTGGTCTAAAGAGGGATCAAGCCCCATGACCTTAATTTTATTGGCATTATGCTCTAATCAGCCAATGAATTAAGAGATGAAAGGACATTTCAGTCAATTACAGTCACATGAAGTCAGTGCCTTTTTCTTGGTGGCGGTTTTCTAAAGGCCAAAAGAGCATTTTTTAAATGCTTTTTTTTTCAGAGACTATTTATTGACAATCCTGCCTCAGTACTGATGGAGGAAGTCATTAAATTTCCTTCCTCTGTGTTCATTCAGATGGGTTCTGAAAGGAGGGAGGAGCTATTTATATAAATGTGAACTGGAAGAAAAGAGGCACCACACTTGGCTTCTAGTTGCATGCAGAATCCTGGCATCTCTTGCTTCATCCTCAGTGACATCCCCACCATGTGTCTGATACCAGAGACATGAAATTATGAATTGGCTCAGCCTTTACAGTGCATGACACATGTTTTTCATGAGCATTAAAATTCATTTTTTTTCAACTGAGAGAAAATTAAACCTAGGTTCTGGCACTAATCCCCACTTGTCTTTCTCCTGGCAGCATGAATTGTTTGTTTCTGTGATGTAGAAAAGCATAACTCTTGTTTGTTTGTTTTGCCAACTCCATGCATTTTCTAGGGAAACATTTGCTGTCTTTACCGCTCACTTGTATGGATACCAATGGATAATTCAAGTCTGTTCAAGTTTTATGCCACTTCCTGGGCTCCAGGGTTAAATTGTCACCTTGTCAAAAGCAGCCTTACCTTTGTATTTCCTGCAGTGCTCAGCACCATGCCTTGTATACAGTGATGCTCAATGAATGCTTATTAAATAAGTGAGAGCTTCCTGGAATGTAAATATTGATTTTTCTATTAATTTCTGATACATTAACCACAGAAATCAGCTATGTCAATAAACATTTTACTCAATATTTTACAGATTTTCTCTTACTATTCTCCCCTCATCAAGTAAGCTCCAGCCTCACTAGTCTTCATGATCATTCTTAAGTATACCAAATTTATTCTTGAGTCAGGATTAAGGCATTGAAAGAAGCAGTGATCTCTTTCAACATATTTTTCATGTATATGAGCAATGTGGACAAATATTGAAATGTCTCTTGAAAGATAAAAATCTCCTTCTTTGAGGGAAATAGTCTAGTATGGATAATGCCTGGTATCTTGCTTAATCTTTATGAACTGACATTTTTTTTTTTGGACTGTTAGAGAAAAAATTCTTCTGACACTTGTTAGAGCAGTTAAGGAAGACTTTATCTGGGACTACTGATACATGGCAAGACTATTGCCAACCAGGCTCAACTCCACAGACAACCAAGACGACTGAGGATTTATGGCCACCGAGCACAGTGAGGAGTCAGTGGATAGAATCTTACTACTGGGGGACATTGAAGATAGAGGGACTCTTGCTAAACCTATTTAGCAGGATTCTTGCTGGAGACGTTGTGGGGGTGAAAAAATGGATCAGATACTGACAGTGATGACATATCAAGGGTGGGAATTCTCTCTAAACCGACACAACAGGATTCTTGGTAAAACTGGAGGTGGCAGGCTACAGACAGGGCCCACGGATGAGGCCTCCAGAGGAGCTATGATGCAGAAAGTGTACACATTTATGTTCTTGGACTGTTTAATTCTAATGCCACTGTACAATCTGACAGAAAGCAGACTATGAAGAGGCCACATGTACTCTCAACCATCCTTTCCTCTCTGGGTCTCTGAGCTCCGTTTACTCCAGGACTCCACCCACTTCTTCCATCCTATTGCCTTAAGTGACCTGCACTTCCCCTATCAAACTGCCCTGGCCTTAAAATTCTCTTCTAAGATCATAAAGAGGAAAAGATTTGAGTGTTCTTACCAGGGAATGATGACTTAAAGGTCTACATCCTATAAAACGCTGGCATTATGTAGTGGAAACCTCGAGCAATGTGAAATAAATTGAAGTGACATTTTGGAACAATTGAAGTTTTCCAGGAACCCCTCTTGTCACAGCTCACTGGTGTATCTGCTTGGATGCTGACACTGCTTGTGACCTTGACCATAAATACTTCGCAAAAATTACTGAAAACACTTTTCAAAAAGTATTGGCCAATGCCAAATTTTTTTCCTGCTTATTCTTTATCCTATTTCATTCTTCCTTTTCTGTGGAAGACTGTGCTCTCCTTGAAGTCAGGGTTCATGCCTCTTCATTTGTGGATTCACTACATAAAGGAGATCTTGTTCAATATATGTTTGTACAATTAAATCAAGTTACAAGCTTGGATAAAGCCCTATCACATCTCATGTTCAAAAATGGAGAATAGGCAACTAATCTAAAATTGGTCTTTGTTTTACCAATCAGATCAATGAGGTATATATTATTATTATTTTATTTTATGAAAATGTCTTTAATACACATATATTAAATTCATTTAATATGTTACTTTTGGGGTGGGGCTTCCCAAGTGGCAACAGTGGTAGAGAACCTGCCTGCCAATGCAGAAAACAAAAGAGACTCAGATTCGATCTCTGGGTCAGGAAGATCCCCTGGAGGAGGGCATGGCAACCCACTCCAGTATTCTTGCCTGGAGAATCCCATGGACAGAGGAGCCTAGTGAGCTACAACCCATAGGGTTGCAAAGGGTCGAACACGGCTAAAGCAACTTAGCACACCAACACTTTTGGGGTGACGGCACAGATTCTTGGTAAAGTGTTCCAAAGGCAAGATGAAACAGGCCTTAGGGTAGCATGAGGGCTATGAAGCAACTATAACTCCAATCACTGTAAGATTTAAGTAGAGAAACTTCAAAATCTTAAATCATAGCAACCCCATTATGTATCAGTCCCTCCTAGATGATCAGTTTCAGTCTTCTGTAACTATTCATTTACGAATCATTTCAGACTTCTCGAAAAGTAGGAGAACAGTGCTCTCGTATACCCTTCGCTTAGTTTCCCCCGCTGTTAACATGTTCATTGACTTTATCATGCTCTCTCTCCCTTCTCTTTCCTCCCTCTCTCTCTCCCTTACCCTCTCCTTTCTCTTCCTAGGTAGATAAACGGGGATACGTGTGTGATTCAAATATATCCTCTGAATCCATCTCCTTTATTAGAGAATATGGCACTCTATGGACAGCCTGGCCTCCCTTAAATCAATCTGGCATTTGAACTGGCATTTCCTTTGAAATCCCCCCTCAGTCTTTCCTCAGTCTAGCAAGCATCACTGTGTACCAAAATAATAGAAGAATGATGCCTGATGGTTATTTCTTTGAGCAAACAATTCATGCTAGTTTAAGTTGTAGATATCAACTTTAAAATATATTAAACTTTTTGGAACCATTTTAGAATATATTGTAGTCATGTTGAGCTCTTGAACCCTAAATAGTTCAGTATATGGTCTCCAATAATAAGAACGTTATCTTTCTTAATCATAGAATAATTATTAAAAGCAGGGAAAATAATGTTAATACTATTACCTAATATATCATCTTATTCATTGCTAAATAGGTCTGTGATGTTCTTTATAACAAAGAAAGATGAAACGAGGGAAGAAAGGGAGGAGGGAAGGAAGAAAGGGAGGAAGGAAAAGAAAGAAAGAAAAAGAAAGGAAGGAATCTTCAGACTAGTGGGCTTTTTATTGCTTTCCTTGGAAAACTAGGGCAGAGGGTCAACAAATCTTTCATTTTTGCTTTTTTCATATACTTTAAGCTTTTAAAATAAATTTTAAACTGTTTTTAAAGCCAGTACATATGCTAAATTTTGACAGTTTGCAGCCCACAATCGCATTAACATGTGCGGCCTGCTGGGCTCCTTTTTGTGTAGATGTTAAGGTTTCTCCTGCTAACTCTGGTGAATTAAAGACATCCCGACATTCATTCATTCATTGTTCATCCACCCACTTAGCAGTGCCAGTAGTATTGAGGACCTACCAAAGACCTGTGCTGGATGAGATAAGCTGTTAGTCTGTGATTATTCATAGCTACTTGTCTACGAGTACTGCAAAATCCATAGAAATAAATCCAGAAGCTGAGACTGATAAAATGCTACAACTATCCATAATCCTTCACTTCAAATCAAATAGCTCCATCAGTTTCTTTATTGATTTTGTAAAAATCAAATGTTAGAATTTTTAAGTTGGAAAATAAACAGTTTTTATTTTAATATGTTTAAAAATATTTATATTATCCTTACCTTTTTATTTGGGGGGTTTAAATATGCATTTGTATGAAAAAAAGGGTAAGGTTTCTAATACTATTTAAACATAACTTGTCTAGACCTGAGTTTCCAAATATTTTTTGTCACACACCCATAAGTTTAAGAATTAATATATTCCTTGATATATGTTTATTTATATAATAGAGCTGGTGGCTCAACTGTAAAGAATCCACCTGCAATGCAGGAGGTTTGGGTTCATTCTGGATCAGGAAGACCACCTGGAGGAAGGCATGGCAATCCACTCCAGTATTCTTGCTTGGAGAATCCCATGGACAGAGGAGCCTGGCGGGCTATAGTCCATGGGGTCACAAAGTCAGACACGACTGAAGCAACTCTCACACATGCACATTTACATAATAAGTGTATACTAGTGCAGTAGTGTTGTATATATATTATACAACTTACCCAAAAAGAAAACTCTAAAAAACCCACGTAAAATGAATATAAATAAAAGTTCTCATAACCTCTTCCTTGACTCTGTTGGCTCATCTTATTGGTCCAATTGGCTTCATTGGACCCCTTGCTCGTCCTTGTACTGTGCTTTTCAGTACTTTGAGGCTGGACTCTTCCCTGCTTTATTATCTATTCTTGACTATCATTTTTATGGTGATGACTAGTACTGCACTGTATAAGTCTGTTTAAAGGTCAAATTCATTTTCACATTTGTATATCACCTCTATAAATGTCATTTTTTTGGGGTATGCTCATTCATGTCATACTTGCTTGTAAATATTTGTTCTCTTCCACATGACTGTTACATTTTTACTTGTAATAAAATTTTAGATAAGAAGCTTCAGGGAACATTTGCACTAGAGATAAAGAATGATAAATTAAAGAAGTGACTGAGCAGAAAACTATTTTTACCACAAGCGTTACCACCCACCTCATGCACCTAGAGAATGATTTCACACATTAAGAAGATATAGATAACTCAGGAAAAGAGCACTTCTTCTAAATTAGCAATAATTCCATGTTCAGTGCAATATGTGATAAGGAAATGAGGAAGAAACAGCTAAAATCAACATGTGTCTCTGTCAAACAATTTTAAAATTGTTTTAGCCATAACACTTGAAAGGAAATCAGATTACTAGGTCTCTGAGGGCAGGGCTAGTGTTCATTTTTATGTGTACTTAATGTGCTTTTGCAAAAAACAGAGTTCAAATGTTTGTTGAATGAATGTTAGTGGATTAATAAGCGACAACATTTCCCCAGCTTCAGTACCAATAATTTTGGTCAGAATTAGCAACCTGAACTGCTTAGCTCATACAGATTACCAGAAGTTCTATGTTCCCCTTACAGTCTTAATTTACATGATGCTAAATCTGTATAAAATATACAGTTCATCCACTGAATTAGAACTGACTCAGATGCATTCCTTTTATAGCTGAGTAATTTAATACACAACTTCTGTATCCATTCATCTACTGATGGGCATCTAGGTTGCTTCCATATGTAGCTTTGTAAATAGTGCTGCAGTGATCGTTGGGGTACATATGTTTCTTTAAATTCTGGGTTCCTCAGGGTGTATAGGCCAAAGAGTTTACCGATGGTATTCAGATCTTCTGTAGTTTACTGATTTGTTGTTGCTCTGAATTACTGATCTAGGTAATTTAGATTTTATTTCTAGTTAGTTTTTAGAATTTCCCTTCATATATTGCATTGAAGTTTAGTTTTATGACATGTTCCTTGTAAAGTAATGGTTGGTTTTATTATCCTGCCTTATCTCCAGTGATACTTTTTGCTTTCAAATCTCACATTATTTTTTTTCCAATTTTGCTGATTGTTTTTATGACATAATTTTTGCATCATTTAACTTGCAGTCAGACTATGGTCTCTTGTAAGGGGCATGGAATTAAGACTTTTGTTTCAAAAAATCTTTGCCCTTTAATTTGAATATTTACAGTTAATATATCTTATTATAGACCATTTACTCCTTGTTTTCTACTTGTCCTACGTTTTTATGTTCCTTTGGCTCTTCCTTTTAAATTCATCAAACTCCATTTTCCCTTTATTAGCTCACAATGTTTATATAAGTAGCAATTACACATGCACCATGACTTATTAGCTCTTTTACTGCTTCTCAAGCAATGCTGAGACCTTAAATTTATTTTATTACTTTTTCCTCCTCCTTTTGTTTTTAATGCATTCTAATTTTTTTATATATTTCACTATTACTCTTATGTGCAGTTAGATTTTATTTAGATTTATTCACTTATTTATCCTTTCTGTTATATTTAATTCCTTTGTAAAGTCCTTATTTTCATCTATGATAATTTTCCTTCTGCCTGCAGGTCTCTCTTCATCATTTAATTCAGTTGGTTCCGATGAGAACATATTCTCTAAATTCTGTTTGTTTGAAGATTTCCCTATTTCATCTTCCAAACACATTTTCTCTGCCTCTAGAATTCTCAGTGGGCAGTTATTTTCTTTAGCACTTTCCATTATTTTCTAGTATTAATCATTTTTGTTGAGAAGTGAGCTGTAATCATAATCTCCTGCATTGTTCAAAGGTCAGCTGCTGTTGTCTTTCCTCTGGTTCCTTCTAAGATGCTCTGTTTTTCTTTGCCATTTGTGAGTTGTACTGTGGTGGTGTTAGATATGGTTTCTTTATATTTACTCTTGTTGCATTGTTTAGTGCTTGTTGAATTTATGGCTTGGTATATTCTTTTTAGTTTTGAGAACTCTCAACTATTATTTCTAAATATTGCTTTCACCCCAGTCTCTCTCTTCTTTTCCCTTTGGACTCCAATTTAAACATATGATAAAAATGTTTACTGTGGCCCATATGTTTCAAATGCTCTTTTTTATACTTTTTTATCCTTTTTGTTTTCCATGTTTAGCCTTAATATTTTTACTGTTACTCTGTCTTCCAGTTCATTTATCTTTCTTCACCTATGTTACGTCCACTACTGAGTTTTAATTTTAGTATAATTTTGAATTCTATCAATTCCGCTTCAATCCGTTTCTAGTTGTCTAGTTAAATTTTCTACCTTGTCATCTATTTTTCTGAACTTGGTAATATTTATCCAAATATATTTGAACTTTAATATTTAGGTCATCCACGATTCTGGTTCTGTTTTTCATTCTAATTCTCCTTTTCTTGGTAGTCTTGGTGGTTCTTCAATGAATACCAGACTTGGGATATGACAAGTTGTAGAGAATCTGAATGACATTACAGTTGAGCTTTGAACAACCTGGATTTAGATTGCACAGATCCACTTATATATGGATTTTTTTCCCAATAACTGCAGCACTACATAATCTCTGGTTGGTTGAACCTCAGATGCAGAACCATAGATGGGAAGGGCTGCCCATAAAGTGATGTGTGAATTTTTGACTGCATAGGGAGTCAGTGTCTCTAACTCCTGCCTTGTTCAATGGTCAACTGTACCTTTTTCAAGAGAGAATTTCCTACTCCCAAGTAAGGAGCAGAAGGAAAGATCACCTCATTGATCTTCAGTCCTTGCACCAACATCATACTCATCTTCCTTCTTTACAGATGTTTCCTTTAATGTAGCTGTTTCATCAACCTTCCTAACACACGTTCATATGGACACAGAGACACATACACATACATATAGAAACTTCCAGTGTCCTAATTCATGTCATTAGCTTTCCACTGGGCCACTATTCTTTGGTGGGTTCTGAAGCTCAGTTTTATCTCCTCAGCATTATAATAAGACTTCTGAGTCTTTGCTTTGACTTCAGTTAGCTTTTGTTTGACTTCTTAGCATCTTGCCTTGTCTCCCTACATGGAAAATGTGATACGTCAAGGGACCACTGTTGCTGAATTGAGCTCGAGTCTCTGAATCTTTCCTGTCTCTGGGATTTTGACCCTTAAAATTCTAGCTGCCTTGTTATTTCTAAATTCTCACTTTGCTCTCTCCTCAGTCCTATGACATTGTCCTAAGATCTACTGGCTTTTCTGCCTCTTAGGAGCCACATTTGGTTTCTCAGACTTTTGATTTTCATCAATAGTTTCTACATGACTGGGCTAGAAAAGCATGCGCAGAATGCTATTCTCACTTGAGTACTTTTCTATGGCATGGCTGCCTCATTAGCTTTATAACGTGAATGTGAAGTCTCAGTCGTGTCCAACTCTTTGCGACCCGCCAGGCTCCTCGAGCCATCAGGGAATCCTGGCTTTATAATGCTCACAGTCAAATGTTGCATATGATTTACCTGACCTTCCTAGTATGTGTTCCTCAGGTAAACTGATATAGTTGGAAGCAGAAGTCCTTACCTACTATTGGAAACTTCTGTTTTATTTTTCTATGAATTCTTTGATTTATTTTACTTTGTCGCATCTTCCATCCCTTTTTCCTACCCCAAATTCCCATTCCCCCAGTTAATTTTAAAATTAAAAATTATAATTAAGCTAATATGTTAATTTTCAAGGAATTAATTTTGCTTTGAAGGAGAACACAGGTTGGTGAATGGAATATGGAAACTTTTTTAAGACCTTTTTCGTTTCTAAGAGTAGTAACCAGCCATCTGCACCACGATAAATTAGTCAACTATGTAAGGAAGCTCTCATTATAAAATCAGCATTACTCAATAACAATTTAAAAATTGCTTCACTTTCTTACTCATGTCACCAATTTCCAGATGTTCAATAGGAGCTTAAAATCATGAGATAGGACATGGAAAATGGCCTATCTTAGTAACTATAATTATTGGGAAAATGAAATTATAAATAAGGATTTGCTATGAATATATTCAAACCTTTTGTTCCTAACCATCTTCCAGAAGAAGGTTCAAAAGTTTCACATAGAAACACCTCTTGATAAGTAAGAAACAGTAAAATTGTTCATAATAGTTCTTCTCTGATCCCATTATGTGATTCTCAGGTTCACAGAAAATTATTTTTATATGAACTTCACAAATGTTATTTTTACTATTAAATCAGTGGCCCCACACTTCTGAAACATGTGGCAAAATAGTTGAAATTGGAAAAATTTTCCAAAACCCAGGGCATATGACATACGTACCTATAGAACGCAATATTTCTGTCTAGTTCTGTGGTAGACTTTTTCATACCTGCCAGTCTAATTTGACTATTGTTTTTACAGTGCATTAGTGGAAATTAAATGGTAAATTCAGTCAAAGAGTCATTTCATACATCAAAAAGAAAAATCAGTCAACACAACTGTCTGACTGAAATAAATGAAGAAAACAATTCAAGGCAAACAATTGTCCCAGTAAACTTGTATATAAATGCAGTAGTGGCATCATGTGCAGAATTAATCTTTCCCCACTCTTTACTGGAGAACACTCTGCCAGCCAATTCAGTCAACTCAGATAATCCTGAATTTTAATATTCCATTTTCATTTATTCTCAGTTAATGGTGACTGCCCTTCCTTCTCCTTCATCTGTCAATCAGTGGAGAATGTCAGAGCAGGAGAATAGTAATATTGGCATACTGTAATGTCCTGCCCTGAATTCCACAGCTTCAAAATTCTTAAGCTAACTCAATGATCTTAAAGAGTCTGGTGCAGAAAGAATATCTAAATTAAATTAAAGACCGTTGACTGGCCTTCTAGCACTAACATCCCTTATTTCTGGTTCTAATATATCACAAAATACTCAAGAGGAAATTTTTGAGTGTTTAGCAGAATTATGTGGAGAAGGCAATGGCACCCCACTCTAGTACTCTTGCCTGGAAAAATCCCATGGACGGAGGAGCCTGTAGGCTGTAGTCCATGAGGTCGCTAAGAGTTGGACACAACTGAGCGACTTCACTTTCCACTTCCATGCACCGGAGAAGGAAATGGCAACCCACTCCAGTGTTCTTGCCTAGAGAATCCCAGGGACAGAGGAGCCTGGTAGGAGACCATCTATGGGGTCGCACAGAGTCGGACATGACTGAAGCAACTTAGCAGTAGCAGCAGCAGCAGCAGCAGAATTATGGCTCCAAGGCAGGCACATTGAAAAGAAACATTGTCATCTATGATTGGCTTTAAAGTTGACTTGTCTTTTACTCATAAACCAGATTCAGTGTGAATTCAGTTCTGCTGAACGTTAGAGAATCTTTCGGAGGGGTGTGCCAATTGTTTTGAATATTTTTGCACTCTAACTTTTAAAGCAAGGTTGTTTTTCAAAGAGTTTAAGGGTTACTTGATACTATAAAGATTATTTGTATTTTTGAGTTGCCAGTTCTCTAGAACAAATTTGTGTGCTTGAAGTTCTTAACTGTGGTGCATAGATAGCATGTGGAAAGCAAGCAAAATCGATGGTTTTTCTGCTTTGAGAGAATTCTGCCTATCTTTGTAAGTAACAGGACTCATTCCTCATGACGTAATGTTCAGAAAGGAAGGAAAGGTAGTTTTCTTAGTTTAAGCTTATGACACTGAAGAGGACTCTAAGAATAGCTTTATAAAGAGGATCTGCATAAAACAGAAGTAACTCTAGGAAACATAGTATGCATTTTCTGATGGACTCTTATTTTTGTGGTGGTGAAAAGAGGATATGGCAAAGAAGTGACACTAATATTGGCATGTTACATCAGGCTGTTTCATGGGATGCAGGGCTAACACGTGGGCCAATAAAATCACTTGAGAAAGAGTCAGCTCTCAATCATCCATCACCGAGTTTGTAGAGGATACTTATGCTTCTCTTCTTCTTTCCTTTAGGCCATTTTACTTTTCTCAGCATATTTGAAAGAAGGCAAGGTGAAAAAGAGTGGGTTAACTGTCAAATCAATCTGATTTTCTATTTTATAGTACCTCTCACAGTTTGAGAACAGATAGAGAGCTTTAGAATAATGGGAAAAAAGAGTCTCTTGGATCAGTAATAGACTCTCATGATCTTTGGTCAATCTTGTGCTCGTTTAGGAAGCTAAATAGCAATTGAATGTGCCAGCTTCTAATTCAGTAACTAATTCAATGCTCGCTTAGATAATATACCTAGGTAAGGAAAAAAAATATTTTTATTTGCCTTGTCAGAGCATTAATGGATGTTAGGGGGAATCTGTGTTTATCTATCTATCCATCTAGATATAGATACATATTTTGGATTTGCTAGATATATTCTTCCCGTACGTGTTTCCCCTCAAATCTGTTCCTTCTCCCTTTCTTGCTCTTCTGACCCCTAGAAGTTACATATACAAGGACCCACTGTTAACATGTTTAGATTTAATGAGAATCCTTGATATGTAGTTGAGGAACAGGACGAAGGGAGAAACCAAAGTCTTTTTCTCTCTCTATCTTGATCTTGCTGGTATCTCTGGCAGGAATGTCTTCAGCTCTGTGACCCCTGGTCCTAAAAAGCCTGTCAGCCAGGTGACCATAGATGCTGTCTTGACTCTTGGTGATATCACCTTCTTCCTTTGACCTCCAGCCTAAGAAAATAGCAGTCTTCTGCTGGTAATAATCTCTGGATTGTCACACATCCCTTGTTTGGTCTCACAGCTCTTCCAGACTGGTATAAAATGGTTCTCTTTCCTTGGTTAGACCCTGGGATACAATGATAGGGCAGTTTTTCTCATGACTAACTCACTAATCAGTGAGGATCAACAAATTCCCAGTAACATTAAGGCCTAATTTTACTAACTCATTAGCTGCATTTGACTAACTGGAATATCTGCGCCATCCATAGAGTAGCTTTAAGGTAGCATGACTTGGGGGGTCTTGAGAAAGGTTGTAGGACCTTTATACCAACTTCATAAATTCTCCTCCCAGTGTCACATGTATAATGATTTCTTAGTCTCACAAACTCTGAGAGCTAGAGGGGGAATTATAACTATGCAGCATAATTTCTGGAATCAGATGCAAACATTTAAAACATCAATCACACCTGTTTTTCCTATGACAATATAAATATTTCAAATATTTGGCCTATATGAAACCTAGTAATAAATGCAATTTATGATCAACGTCCCTATGAGAAATGCCTACTACCACATTTAATTTTTACTAACAAGGCACCTTCCCCATGCAATAACAAATATGAATCATTACACAATACTAGGAGTACAAGTAATATCAGATTTTTTCATATAAATAACATTTATTTTGGATCCAGACACAAACCACCAAGTTGGGCAAATGTACAGTATCATCTAATAGTGGGAAACCCTTCCATTATTTTGTAGAAGAGATCGGAGGCTTCTTCTATACCAGAACAAGTGAAGAGAGACTTGGTCCTCATTTGCAAAGGTCATGCCTGCCAATACTTTTTGATCAGACCAGGAATGATCCCTTTGAAGGTCGAGGGGATTTCAGAATATCATGATTTAAAATCCACTCCACAGACACAGCACATTTAGAAATCCTGTCATACATGGGTGCCATGTTCAATTTCTAACCACTTTCCTCTTCTTCATCCTCACTTACCTCACAGTAACTTAGGATCAGATCATCCTTGTTAGACCTTGACACTCACTTTGTCAACCCACTGATATGCCAGTTTCATAACTGACTCTCTGTAAAACTGAGGCCCCAGTTGTAGTGTTTGCCAATTTCCGTACTGTGACTGCTCCCACTGCGGTCAGTTTCACATTACCAACATGATGTCAGTGAAGGCAGAGTTAGGCACAGTTTTTTTAAATTATTTCCACCATACAAATTTAAGACATATAAATAACCTCAAGAAAGAGCATAGATTATAATAAAATGCAGTAGAGTAATTAGGAAGTGATGAGTTTTGAATATCCATTAGTATTGTTTTTAATAAAATTAATTTCACAGTAAGTTTATATCATTTAAATTTTAATGATGATTGTATTTAACAACACACAATTCCTGAAAAAGATAAGTGGTTCTGGCAAGAGAATATGAGCTATCTATAGTACACTATCATTTGTCTTTCTCAGATTCTCAGAGGGGAATTCTTCAGGCAGTAATACTGGAGTGGGTAGCCATTCCCTTCTCCAGGGGATCTTCTGAACGCCGGGATTGAACCCGGTCTCTTGCATTGCAGGCAGATTCTTTACCCTCTGAGCTACCAGGGAAGCCTTTGGGTGTCCTCAATCTCCAGACACAAAGGGCCATTGTAAGAACTGTCAGCATCATGGTCCGTGGTCCTGGGTATGTCTGCTTTGAAAGAAGTGTGAAGAGAATCCTATTTACTATTCACCTTGTTATATGGAGGATTGAGACCTAGAACTGTGGGGCTGACTGTGCCTCTGGAGAGAAGGGAATTAGGGTTGGAGTATTGTAGGGAAGCTCAGTTTTGTTTTTGTGAGTATAGAGCTGCTGCTGCTAAGTCACTTCAGTCGTGTCCGACTCTGTGCGGCCCCAGAGATGGCAGCCCACCAGACTCCCCAGTCCCTGGGATTCTCCGGGCAAGAACACTGGAGTGGGTTGCCATTTCCTTCTCCAGTGCACGAAAGTGAAAAGTGAAAGTGAAGTCGCTCAGTCGTGTCCGACTGTTCGTGACCCCATGGACTGCAGCCTCCCAGGCTCCCCCATCCATGGGATTTTCTAGGCAAGAGTATTGGAGCGGGGTGCCATTGCCTCCTCCGGAGTATGGAGCAGTAAAACACAACAGGAGCACTGATTGATCAGTAGACTATTTGGCTACATAAAATTTTGAATCAATCACCCTACTCTGAGAAATGTTCCTGCTGCCCCCACTGTTTTAGGATATCACAGAGGGCTCACTTACAGTGCTCCCTGATGAATGTAGACACCAGGTGCCATAGGGGGCTCCCCAGGTGGCACTAGTGGTAAAGGACCTGCCTGCCAAAGCAGGAGACATAAGAGGCACAGGTTTGATCCCTGGGTTGGGAAGATCCCCTTAGGAGGAAATGGCAACCCACTCCAGTATTTTTGCCTAGAGAATTCCATGGACAGAGGAGCCTGACAGGTTACAGTCCTTGGGGCTGCAAAGAGTCATACATGACGGAAACGACTTAGCATGCATGCAGCTACCAGCTGCCCTTTTCATGACAGAGCAGTCTTGGCTCGCACATTCTCTAGTACCCACCAATTCTGCTGTTACCTAGTACCTTTTCAGTTCTACGGGCTTGGAGATCATCTTCAGAGTTACTTCTTTTCTTTCTGTTGTGCTTGGTGAAAGATGTCTAGAGCCAAGTTGCCTAGCTCTGGAATAGCAGATTTCACGGGACAGCTGCTTTGGTTTCACATTTAGTCCTTCTGTTTTGTGAGACTAGATCCTAGGGTGGCTGAATCCAGACCATTTTGTAAAATAGTCACTAATCTGTACCGGTAAGCCACTTCTCTCTGATGATAATGATGTTGCTTGACTTAGTCTTCCTTTAGGACATGTCTTTCTTAGCAGCTCTATGTAACATCTTGAAAGTCTGGTTCTATCATCTATCCCAGAATATTCAGTTGCCATATATGCCTATGTATGTCTTAATCCTAACTGTAGAACTGTTTCAACCTTTTTCCCAAGAAATTCTTGTATTTCTATTTTAAAATGTGATGCAGAAAGATACTTGGAAGTGTGACCTTCCTGTGATGCTTAATCTTATGTGTCAACTTGACTGGGCCATGGAGTGCCCAGGTATTTGGTTAAACATTATTCTTGGTTCTGTATTCTGAATGTCTGTCTCCCCAAAATTCATATGTGGAAATTCTAATGCTCCAAGAAGGATAGTATTAAGAGTTAGGGGTCTAAGGAGGTGACTTGAGAGTCATGAAATGAATTGTTATGAATGAGTTTTCTTATAAAAGAGGCCCCACAGAGATCCCTTATGTTTCCTGCTATGTGAGGATACAGTAAGAAGTCTATAATCCAGAAAAAGTCAGCAGCCAACCATGTTATCACTCTGATCTTTTGATGTACAATTTTCAGAACTGTGAGAAAGTTATGTTATTTATAAGTTGTCCAATTTATAGGATTTTGTTATAGCAGCCCAAGTGGATTAAGACACTAAATATTTCCTCGAGTGTTTTTGGATGAGATTAAAATTTAAATCTGCATATTGAGTCAGATTGCCCACCCATAGTGTGGGTGGGCCTCATCTAATCATTTGAATGCCTAAATAAAACAGAAAAGCTGACCTTCCCCTGTGAAGAGGGAATTCTGCCAACTTGTGTCCTTTAAACTGGGACGCTGACTTTGCTCCTACCTTTAGACTCAAACTAAAACATTAGCTCTTCCTGACCTCAAGCTTGCTAGTTTTTTTTTTTTTAATTTTTATTTAATTTATTTTTTAATTGTTTATTTTACTTTACAATATTGTATTGATTTTGCCATACATTGATTTGAATCCACCATGAGTGTACACGTGTTCCCCATCCTGAACCCTTTTCCCACCTCCCTCCCCATCCCATCCCTCTGGGTTACCCCACTGCACCAGCCCCAAGCACCCTGTATCATGCATCAAACCTGGACTGGCAATTCATTCCACATATGATAATATACATGTTTCAATGCCATTCTCCCAAATCATCCCACCTTCGAAGCCTGCTAGTTTTTAGAATGGAACAACATCATTGGCTTTCCTGATTCCCAGGATTGTGGACTTAGACTTGAGTCTTCAGCTTGCTTACCACCTTGTAAATATTGAGACTTCTGCATCTCTATAATCCTGGGAGCTAATTCACTGTAATGAATGTGTTTGTATATAAACGTATACATATATTGTTATAAACACATATATACATATTTGTTTATGCCTTATTGGTCCCATTTCTCTTGAGAACTGTAATACATTGCCTGATATTCTTAATTTTGACTCTTGACCTCAGCATTCGACTATGGAACATGGTATAATAATTTTTTATTTAACAGTCATTTCCTTATTGAATACATTTTTAAATTAGAAAGAAAGATATTTTCTTTATATTTGTAGCAATACAAAATTTCCTTTTTTTAATAGATGTAGATCCCAATGATTCTTTCAATTAGCTGATTTAGTATTGATGAAAATGATGGATAATATTTTTAAACCATATTCCAACTACATAATCATAAACCTTTACACTTAATTAATCATAGTTTACATGTTTGGAAAATTAAATCACTCTTAAGGAGCCTAAGTAGTTATTTATACTATACAAAATTACAGAGGCAGAAATTTGTTGATACTCCTTTTACGGTTCTTTGGAATTTCCAAAATATTTTATAAGGTTTAGGTTACTTTGAAGTAGGATTAGCATTTATAAGTAAGTAATCAAAGTTGAAAGAAGGAGCACCAAACTAAAAGTCAAGTCTCTTAAAAACTAACCTTGACTCTGACAATGATTAGCTGTTTAACTAGTTCACATCAGTGGATCTCACTTTCATTATGTTCAAGTACTGGTATTAACCAGATAATATCTATGCTTTTAGTATTATTTCATCTATAGGCAACAGTGTAAGATAAGTTTCTTTGTTCTGACTCATCTAAACTCATCTTACTGACTTGGGTTTTTCTCATCCTTCTTCTATGACCACAGAATGACTCCCTCCTCTGGCCAGACTGCACTAGGGAAAAATAAATCTGATACTCATTTGTCATAAGTTTAAATAATTTAAAAGGGATTCAAGTGTTATTGACTCTCTGTTGCTACATTTGTTTTGCATTTTAACAAGACCAACATTTTGAGCTAAATGAATGAAACTCAAAAGTGGAATTTCAGATGACAGTATAGTTTGGGACATAGGCGTTTTCTTAGCCATTTGAATAAGTTTCAGGGTGATTGTCTATTTCGCTTACCTATAATATTGAGAGAAGAATGTACAAGTCAGGATGGGCCAAGAGGCAGAGGAACTGCTGCTAACCATACTTCATTAATTTTTAATCAAGTGTTATGTACTAGACATTTTGCTGGTTCATAGGTATGTAGGGTTAGTGAAGATGGTGCATAGAGCTTATTAACTACTTGTACTTACTTGTAACCATGAAATCTACAAACTTAGAGAAATATTGAAGACCCCAGGCCCACAATGCCCTTCATTGCATAACAGTCTTCTATTCTTACTTGATAGAGTTTGAAACACTGTTAAAAGCTGGAGGAAAGATTAGAACAATTCTTCATATCTTATGTCAGCCCTGAAATAACCTCCACACTTTCTCGTGTGTCTTTCCTGTTTTTTTTTTTTATTTTTTTTCTCCTTTTTTGCTTTATGGAAGAAAGGTCACTGAAACCAGTAAACTATTACTGAGACAGAGACAAGTGAAAAAATAGTATCAACACATTTTGATAATTGATCCCTGAAATTGTACAAATAGTATGAGGTAATTATATAATTAAGTTGTAAAATTATATAAACTTGTGAGATTGAGTTTAATTGAAAATAGTGTTACTGAAAATGATTAAGTACCAGTTAGCAATATTTATTTGACCCAAATATTCAGTCACAAGCTGGACACTAATAGTAATGTTCAAATTTATAATCAACAGTAAATACATAGACTAGAAAAAGTTCTTTTATAGGACTTCTATAGCCTCCTAAATTAATTCACCAAAGCTCAAATACTGTCCTTTATAACATTGGAAATGAAAGCTTTACTTTTTAATGGGAAATCTGCATCTCATTGTAAAAATGGAACCCTTCATTCCTGGTCTATACATATTTTCAGAAGCAATAGTTTTTGGATTGCCAGATACTTAGCATAAAGACAGTCTTGAAAATTCATTTCAGGCATGAGGCACCTATATATGTATAGAAACAGGACTATTAAAATGAAATAACCACTTCCTGGGACCAAAAGTTTCTAATGATGAAAACTCTTCAAAGTGATACCTTTTGCCTTATGTTTTGCAATCCTAAGCCTGCAAGTACAAAAAAAATTGAAGAATGAGAAATAGATACAATTTATGAGTATTATTGATATAACTGCAGTTCCTGGTACTACTTGGGTCAACTATCAAGGAGCAGGGAGAATTTCAGCAGTAAAACTGTCTTTTCAGATTTATCAAATTTTTTCTTAAACTTGATCATTGGCATATCCTACGCGCAAACATTGTTACATTTTTACTTGTGACATTTTCCTGCTTTGCTAAGGAGTAAAGTATATATTAGACTGGTAATATAGAGCCTCAAGTTCTGGTCCCAAGTTTGTGATTTGGAATAAGTCCTGTATCTTATATAAGCCTTCTGTTGTAAAAGTAAAACTTTCATTTCCAAAGTTTTAGAGAACAATATTTAACAGTGGGTTTAAGTTTATGAAGATTTTTTAAAAGTCCTATATAAGAATTCCCTCTAGTTTTGATTATATTGACATTTGATGATAAATTTAGAAGGTGGATCATGACCCCAGTTACCAGTGCTGGGTACTTTCTACAACACCAAGATATCGCTCACCTTAAAAATCAAAAAAGTAAAGTGTGTTCAATTCAGATTGGTATGACCTGACACCTTGGTGTTGAGACTTAGGCTAACTAACATTTGTGAATGAATGTAAGCTGTGTCTCAGAAGTGCGAGTAGATCCGTTGGTATTTAGCTTGAGTTTAAAGTCAACAAGTTGGAATATATATTTCAGGAAGTCACATGCGTCTGTAGATCAAATGATCCTGGCGTTTCTATGACTTTGTTGTGAAATGCCTAGCTGATAGAGCCTCAGAAATTATCTGTACTTTGTGTAGGAGAATATAAGGACAATGTGGTGGATGTGGCTAATGGACTAATGATAAGTCATACTTTCCTGAGAGTGTGTGCAGAGAGATGGGGCCGTGTGGCTACTTCCCTCCAAAATGAATGTAAATGAGAAAAACACATACATCTTCAGGGACAAAGCAGTTAAGAATAGATGTACCTTTCCTAAGGTGTCTTTTATTCAAATAAAAAGAGAGTGGATCCCAAAGACTGAGCCAGGGACAGGATTCCTGAAGGCCATTAAATGAGAAAACCCCAACTGGACATTCAAGTGTCAGAAATAATATCTGTTGTGTGAAGCCACTAAACTATGGAGAGTTGCTGGCCATATTGAATTATTACCAAACTTTCCTAATACAGAATTTGATTTTTTTTTTTTTTTTGCAAATGATAGCACTAACTCAAAGATATTTAAGGGCTAAGGAAAAATGATACCATCAATTTGTTTGCAGTCTCTCAGTTTATATGGTTTGCATTTATGTTTTTTTCCTGTTTATGCTATTTGTCCCTACTGAGTAGTTGAGGGGCACAAATCCATAAAAAAGTTACGGGAGAAACCAAGGTTTAGGAAACTTCCCTTAGAACACATTGCTAGCTGAGTGTCACAGTGCAGTGGAGATTTGTAACTCAGGCAAATGGATCCAAAGCCCACACTTTTCCAATGTTCTTCTGCCTGAAAAAGCCTACAGTTAGTTACACCAAGATATCCATGGTGGTACAGATGCAGTCTTAAGGTCCAGCCATGTTCTTCCTTTGCAAGTTTTATTGAAGTATATTCTGTGTAGAGGAAAGTACAAATATCGTAAATGTTTCACTTTAAAGATGGTGACAAATAAACCGCAACCATGTGCCCATCATGCAGATAAAGACAGAGTCCTCCGTACTCCCTATACTAATTCCTTTCACCAGTGGACTGTTCCTAGCCTCTTTTAACCTATAGACTGGCTTGACTGCATTGCATCTTATATAAATTTGATAATATAGTATGTATTCTTTTGTGGCTGGTTCTTTTTTTTTTTTTTTTTTTTTGCTACTTAGTGTATTTAAGAAAGTCTCACTGTTGGGTGAAGTGAAGATGATTCTTTTTCATTGCTGTGTGTTATTTTCTTGTGTGTGTAAATCACAATCTATTAATCCATTCTACTACTCCTGGGTAGTTTTCATTTTGGGCTTATTAGAAATAATCATACTCAGTGAGTCCCACATTTTCCCAAAAGAGCACACAAATGACAAAACCAAAGGGCACAGTGTTTCATGCTTGCCGTCTTCCCCTATTTTGCAGTCCTTCACATTTCACTGGACTTATTCTTAAAGGAAAGGAAACAAGTAGAGGACACTTGGCATCCATCTTCTATCTGGATTACACTGTGTGTTTTAGTATTTTTATTACTTGGATACTGTATAGGTCTACCTTTTTAAATATGCTAAATGTAGGAAGTCTAATGTTAATTTATTTTTTATATAAATTACACACAAATTAATAAACATTTCAAAGTTGAAAATATCAACTTAGTATAGAGAAAAGATCATTGGACTTTGAATTCTGGAAAAGTAGATTTAATTTCTATCTCAGGGACTTTATTTCAAAAAACCATCTTCAAGACTAAAATTTGCAATATGTATGATGGAGTTATATTCCTGCTGCAAAAACTTTTTATTGTGTAGATGTTACATTTGCGAAGGCTCAGACGGTAAAGCGTAAAGCGTCTGCCTGCAATGCGGGAGACCCGGGTTCGATTCCTGGGTCGGGAAGATCCCTTGGAGAAGGAAATGGCAATCCACTCCAGCACTCTTGCCTGGAAAATCCCATGGATGGAGGAGCCTGATAGGCTACAGTCAGACACGACTGAGCGACTTCACTTTCACTTTGGTAACCCTAAGGGCAGTACACAAATATTGGTCATTATTAGGGATAAACTTGCAAAGCAAGTGGGTGCTAAGTCTGAGTGTTCATAATAGCTAAAACAAATCTAGGGTCGAATCTGTTGAGATTTTCTTCATTTAATTTTCTTTTCTCTCTCTCTCTCTCTGTGTGTGAATGTACTTTTAGGTCTACTTTTATTTACTTAGACAACAAGAGAGTGAAGGAAAAAGAGAGAGGGGAAAGCTATCCAGGAAAAATTAAGCTTAAAATTCTTGCCAAGAACTAGACAGGCTCCCCACAGAGTGAGGTGTTACGGTTATGGATATCCATTGCCCCCTCTCTGGGGACTCATAAACTGGCTAGATGTCCTCCAGTTCCTACCCTGGACATTAAGCAGCTCAGGTGCATTGTCAGCATGTGATTGTACCCTCCCCAAGGGATCTGCACCCACTCCTAATCTCCCTGCTACAACAGAAGTGCACTGCAATCAAAGACAAATTTGTAGGTCAATGAGTTGGAAACTGGTTGTCTTTAACTTTCTGATTTTTAAATACGTTTTGTACAAATTGGTTCCAAGGAAAAATAGGATGGGATGGTGAAAAATAAGAGCTGCCACCTTGCATTATTAATATTCACAATATTGTCTACTTACTTTTGGTTTCTGGATTAATGTAGCTCTGACTTGGCTCCTGTCTCTGTCAATAATAAAAAGATAATAAAATGGATAAATGGAAACCAGAGAATTTGCAAGCTGCATGATAAGTGTGATTTTTCATGTTAAAAAAAAAAATGTTCATCTGGGAACAAACTAACTTAAAGGTTTTAAAACCCAATTTCAGCTTAGCGGCTGGGGTTTGTTTGAAATCTTAACCACTGACTGAGGTGTGAAACTTACATTTGATACAGTAAATCTTGTTGACTGTTATTTTAAGGGACTGAAATGTGCTTTTATTGCAAAATTGTCTCAAATAAAAAATACATTTTTACAATGTCACTCTGTCATAAACTTTCATGTCAGGTTTTGGCTCCACAATGCATGCAGGGGAAGCATTATACAGAAATAAGAAGGAGGCATGCATAATAACTTGTTTTATTTTCCATTGTAAGAAATAGAGATGGTCTCATACCATTCTTGTTATCAAAATACTAAATATTACATACTTGATCAGAAATGATCAGTAAGCATATCTCAAGTCATAAGACTATTGCTTATTGTTGCAGAATTGTTTTCTTGGTTGGATATACTATAATGCCATATATATAAGAAGTTCTGTGAAATGTGTTTATAATTTTTCACTTAACATAGCTCCTGAAATAATTATTAAAAACTCCAGGCCAAAATTCTACAGGAGAGGGGAGCTTGATTTATATGATTCTCACACTAACATTTCAAAACTTGAGTTTTCTCAAAAAAGGTTTTTGACAAATTGTGTTGTAATTAATTAAGTTGTAGATTTCTCACTATGATAAGTACTATGATTTCAAGTTTAAAAGTAGTTAAAAAGATTCCGTTTGTATGAATAAAATGTCTACTCATGTCTGTGTTTGAGAATGTAAGGATACACATTTGAAGTGACATTGATAGCACAACCATTGGCATATTATGTTAAGTGTCAATAGATATCAATGATAGGAAAGAAACTGGCCAGCAATTTTTGTCTCAGGGCCATTTCTTTTTAGAATGTATTGTTTGTTTAGTGACTTTAGAAATCTGGGCACACATTAAAACTATTAAAAAATAAAATAATGATGGTGGGAAAAATAATTCCAAGACATTGCTCACATGTTTCAAAAACACCAAAATAACATAATTCTCCAAGAGAAGTCCCCTGCCCTTAGACTTAGGCTCTTAGGGCTTCATTGTATTTATATGTAGGCACACCTCAGAGATTCTGGAGGTTCAGTTTTAGACCATTGCAGTAAAGCGAATATGATAAAGTGAGTCACATGAATTCTTTTGGTGTCTTGAATGCACAGAAAAGTTATGCTTACACTATACTGTAGTCTAGTGTGCAATAGGATTATGTCTAAAAAAGTACCTACCTCAATAGAAAATACTTTATTGCTAAAAAATGCTAACCATCATTTGACAACACAGGGTTGCCACAAACCTTCAATATGTAAAAACCACAATGTATGTGAAGCTTGATAAACTAAGCACAATCAAATGAGGTATGCTTGTATGTGTATATTCACAAATAAAGAGCGTTGTTCATATTGTTCCTTCCCTTACACTGCCACTAGAAAATGCTCTTGCTGCCGCTGCTAAGTCACTTCAGTCGTGTCCACCTCTGTGCGACCGCATAGACGGCAGCCCACCAGGTTCCCCCGTCCCTGGGATTCTCTAGGCAAGAACACTGGAGTGGGTTGCCATTTCCTTCTCCAATGCACGGGGTAATTCAAACAGGATAACCAATGTTAAAGTGCTTTTCAAGCTTAAAATAAAATCTCTGACTCTTGTGCCAACCCCTGAGTTTGGTATACTCTTTACATTTATGAATCTGTTGACTTTTAGAATGACTTTTGTGATTTCAGCTCAAGTCTCAAGTGAGTTGTAATCTCCACTTGATATGTGGGTGTTTAGTGCTTGCTTGAAAGTCCCTTGGGCTGCAAGGAGATCCAACCAGTCCATTCTGAGGGAGATCAGCCCTGGGTGTTCTTTGGAGGGAATGATGCTAAAGCTGAAAGTCCAGTACTTTGGTCACCTCATGTGAAGAGTTGACTCATTGGAAAAGACTCTGATGCTGGGAGGGATTGAGGGCAGGAGGAGAAGGGGACGACAGAGGATGAGATGGCTGGATGGCATCACTGACTCGATGGACGTGAGTCTGAGTGAACTCCGGGAGATGGTGATGGACAGGGAGGCCTGGCATGCTGGGATTCATGGGGTCGCAAAGAGTAGGACACGACTGAGCAGCTGAACTGAACTGAATGCTTCCTTGGTGGCTCAGTGGTGAAGAATCCATCTGTAATGCAGGAGACATGGCAGGAGCTGAGGGTTCAGTCCCTGGGTTGGGAAGGTCTCCTGGAGAAGCAAATGACAACCCAATCCAGAATTCTTGCCGGAAATATCCCATGGACAGAGGAAGCTGGTGGGGTCACGAAACAATTCAGTATGACTTAGGGACTAAATAGCATCAACAGCAACAGAGGCCAACTTGCTGTGTTTTTTCTTAATTACCATTCATAACATTTCTGACACCAGATGTCTGGGATTTTTCCCACGCTGATTCTCCCAACTTGATATCCTTTATTCAATTCTGACACTAACCAGAGGTAGCATAGAGCCTACTGGTTAAGGGTTCAGTCCTATAAGACTGCCCCTCCCTCAACCCCTAACTTCAGATACTAATCACTAGTAGTAGGTCTTCAGGTTACCTAAAATTTCTCACCGACTTGGCTGCAAATTGGAGGTTCCCACAGTACCATCCCTGGTTTCAGTAATTTGATAGAGCAGCTCATAGAGCTCAGGAAAACAGTTCACTTCTTTTATATTTTATAAAGGATACAAATGAAAAGGTGGATGAAGAGATACATAGGATGAGGTCTGGAAAGATCTTGAGTGTAAGAGTCTACCTTTTATAATTAAAATGCACTCTCCTCCAGGCACGTAGATGTGTTTACTAATGGGGAAATACTCTGAACCCAGTACTTATAGGGTTTTTCTGGAGGCTTCATCATGTTAGCATGATCACAAACTGCACTTTCAACCTTTTCCCCCTCCTGGAGAATAGGAGATGGGACCACAAGTCCCAGGCTTCTGCTCACAGCTTGATCTTTCTGGTGACCATCCTCCACCCAAGAGCAATCTCATTAGAACAGAAAGATATTCCTATCACCTAGGAAATCACAAAGAACTTAAGAGCTCTGTGTCAGATGGTCCCATCACTCAGTAAATTAACAAAAGTCTCAAGAGCTTTGTGTCTCTATCTCCAAGTTCAAGAGTTCTGTGTCAGGCACTGGGGGCCTGACCAATATATATACATATATATAATATTTGTTTCTTATTTTACAGAGGGTCTACACTGCTGAAGAATGAGACAGGCTTTTATCTAGGCTTCCATGATAAACTCAGGGCACTGAGTTTTCTATCATATTAAAAATTCTAAGGAGATACTAGCATCATTAAAATATTGTTTAATTATACCTTTTATTAAGTTTTAATGTGTTTACCGACTGCTGTTGGATTGTTAATAAATAATCTTTCCAACAAGAATTTTATGATCAAGAGATACTAAATAGAAAAGCTCTTTAGATTTATCCATGTTATGATTTTGAAAAGTAGTAAAGTTAGGCATTTCTGAAGTCAGAAAACCAGTAAGAATAAGCTGCTGAATTCAAGTTAGTAAAAATATTGAGACATTTCTTATCTGTATGAACAGCAAGAATCTGAAAGCATGATTCCAGCAAATACACTCTTTGAGAATCAGACCATATGTCACTAGAATTCTTAATAATTTAAGGTGAACTAGAAAATAAGACCAGAAAGATTTCATTTACTTTCAACCTAATTCAACAAACACTTATTGAACTCTTATGAAAGGAAGGTTCTGTTTCAGAGACTGTGCATATATAGATGAATAAAAAGAAAACAAACAAAAAAACCAATTCTGACTCTTGCTGATCTTATCAACAACATTGATGGTGGTTGAGGATATACTACATAAAGCCTGTTTTCTCTGGTTCATCGTACTTAAATCAGGACAGAGACTCTGGGTATCTACATTTTCCAGATGAAGATCAAGACCTCTGTAGGAAAAATCCAAAATGATTTGTAGACCTATGCGATAATTTCCTGCTGATTGCTATCTAAATTCCTTGGGAACCGACCCTGGCTTATACATACCTATTGCTATAGTTCCTACACACTTGTTGCTCAAAGTATGGCCTGTGGGCTAACAGTATTTGAGTCTACTTGAAAAGGATAGATGGCAACTTTTCTCTGTTTGGGAGTTTTGTTTTGGGGGGAGTTTTACAATTATCTATTCAGTTTCATTACTGGCAATTAGCCTGTTCATATTTTGTATTTCTTCCTGACTCAGACTTGGGAGTATGTACATTTCTAAGAATTTGTTCGGCACTGAGGGCCTCAAGACAACTGGCTCCTTGTGGGGAGAAGCTCTGCAACTGTGATCTGTTTATGGGTCGCCCACCTGGGGGTTTGGTCTTGACCATACCACTGCTCCTCTCTTCCTGCCTACCTCACTGTGGCTCCTCCTTTATACTTTTAGTTGTAAAGATCTGTTCTGGTAGGTCCTGGTCTTTTTCATAAATAATCTTCTGTAAATAGTTTTAATTTTGGCGTGCCCATAAAAGGAGGTGAGCTCAGAGTCTTCCTACTCTGCCATCTTGGGAACTCTCTATTTCTTAACGTTCTTTATTACTATAAATAAGAAGTGAAAAGTAGTTATTCTGTTTAACTGCTAATATATTAAATTAAATCAACTAAGTATTGTGTGGATGTTTTAAAGTATCAATAATTAAATGAGTTAAGACTTTATTTTAAAGAGATGAGGGAAGAAGTTTAAATTACAAAATTTTTAGTAAAGTATTAGCCTGTATTCAGTGAGTATAATGCTTGCAAAGATGCAACCCACAAATACATTTCACTCAATGTACTCATGTTACGGCAGTTACAGAGTAAAAGTGAAAGGGAGATCAATTAAGATAAAAAGGAAAAAGATGACAGGAGATATATAAACAGAAAACAAGAAGAAACACTAAACAAAAAGGCAGAAAAGAGGAAGAAGAGATGGAGGTATAAAATAACAGAAGAAGAGAAGAAAGAGATTGAGTACAAGTGAAAATGAGAGACAGAGGAATTACTAGAGGAATGGACTTTTTTCTGTCCTCACCTTCATTTCAGTGTGTTTATGCACTTTAGAGCAGTTTAAATTGCTATCTCTATGTTTTGAAAAGTAATTACTGGGCACAGTTCTTTAACTGCTCTTTACCAAGAGCATTGCTGAGGCCCTACTCTGAGTAGGATCACTGTGGCAGGCTGTCAGAAATGGTAGAGTTCTCAGCTCTACACTGCCTGGTGTCATGGCAACGTCTCTTTTGAAAACAGAATTTGCTACAAGGGCGTGAGTTTGAAGTAAATAAAATTGTGGTACGATGGAATCCTCCCATTTATTGCTAGGTGGCTTCTCAAATATGAGGTGGAGTCAGCACGCTGGGCAGCCTTTTTCCTATTAACCTTGAGCCCAACACATGTGGAAAGATACGACCACACTCCATCAATTCAATTCTCATTTTAAGGTTGATGATGTTCCTTTGTTATACCTTCTCATTCTCATTCTAATTATGTGTTTTGACTGAAAAATATATTGACTTGGAATTGAACTAAAATGGCAGGGGTATAAAATGTTTTAAATTAAAATCCCCCCAAAGGAAGTGGAAGATCACACAGCTATTGTGAATTTCTTTTTGTTTTGATTTGTTTTAGCATTGGTTAGTCTATGGACTCTGAAGAAAGCTGAGCGCCGAAGAATTGATGCTTTTGAACTGTGGTGTTGGAGAAGACTCTTGAGAGTCCCTTGGACTGCAAGGAGATCCAACCAGTCCATTCTGAAGGCGATCAGCCCTGGGATTTCTTTGGAGGGAATGATGCTAAAGCTGAAACTCCAGTATTTTGGCCACCTCATGCAAAGAGTTGACTCATTGGAAAAGACTGATGCTGGGAGGGATTGGGGGCAGGAGGAGAAGGGGACGACAGAGGATGAGATGGCTGGATGGCATCACTGACTCGATGGACATGAGTCTGAGTGGACTCCGGGAGATGGTGATGGACAGGGAGGCCTGGCGTGCTGCGATTCATGGGGTCGCAAAGAGTCGGACACGACTGAGGAACTGAACTGAACTGAGTCTTAAAATTAGTTTTAGATTTTTAAATTTTTTCTCATTTCAACTGAATTTCGATAACAATATATATTTGCCTTTTAAACCATAAGTGAATTTCATGTTTATGAATGTGAAGAAATAATAGCTAAATAAAAGAGGAAAGTTTAAAAACTCTTGCAAACACACAAGTCAACAACACAAACTTTTCTCTAAATTGCTCCTTCCTAATGCTCTGTATTTTTTCCTTCCTTCCATCAGCTAAGACATTTATATCATTCAAACATGAAAGTGAGAAAAGTACTAAATTTATATCTAAGAGAGATCTGTGGTACAGGTCCTCTAAGAGGACAGGCAATATCAAGGAGAAAAGAAACAAACTGAATTTTTAAAACCTATGATAAGCAGACACAATGCAGGCAATAGAACTAAATTTCTAAAACATGTATATTTAGTTTCTTCCAAAACATGAGACAAGCTACAGCTATAATACAAGACCAAACTACAATGAAAGAATATTCAGAAAACAGGAAGAGATTGGGGAATTTTTAAAATAAGTAAAATTTTCAATAGAAGGATTAAAAGATAAAGCACAAAAACCTTGAAAATTAAATAAAAAGATAAAAAGAATAATATACATGAGAAAATAAAAGATTATTCCAGGAGTTATACCTCAAGGAGATAGAAAAAGGTCTACAGAAAATACAAAAGGGAAAAAATTTATCAAAGAAATAGTATTTCCAGAGCTTAAGAGCATACATCTTCATATTGGAAACATTTGTGTTAGAAATACATTTGCCAGACAAATGCATCAGGTGTTTGAAAAATACTTACATCTATCAGAAAATCTAAGGACAGAGAAAAAGAATACTAGAAGCTTCTGATTGGAGGAAACAATAATTATCAAAAAATAATGAAATAAAATAGAATTCAGCAGCTGTAGATTTCTTAATGGCAATGTTGGCTGTTATAAAATAAAGAAATGATGTCTTTAAATTCTGAGGGAAAGTATTTTCAATCCAGGATTCATACTCAGGCAAACTATCCATAGACTGTGACGTGAAAATAAATTCTTGTTAAAGTATACAGGTTCTTAAAATTAATTATTCTTGATTCTCCCCCTAGGAAGCTACTATAGGATATGTTTCTGCAAAACAAGGAAGTAAACAAAATACAGGAAGTACTTGAAATCTGACAAAGGGTGTATCCATAGCAATAGTGCTATGGAGTTTGACTCTGACTGTTATGCAGGAGCACCGGTCAGCAGCCGGTGCGGACTGGAGCAGTGGGCTGGATTGCTGCAGAGACGAGGTCTTCTTAAAAAACAATCATGCTCAATTAAAAACAAAAATCTGGTTTAGTTAACCTAAAAATTTACCAATAGGCATTTGAAAGGTCAGTTGAAATATTTACAAAATGTAATAATGACTCTAAATGAAGCTGAGAAAATAGGAAGAAAGAGGCAATTATTAACTCCATGGCAAAATGTAGGAGAAAAAATTCGATCATAATATATACTACAAAGGCATATTAAATAATGCAACCCTGATTTGCCATGAAAAATATTAAATGACATTGGGAGTCTGAGAAGGTGTGTGTGTAACTGTGTCTGTCTATATATCTACATGCTAATATGTATATTTGACTGGGGACAGGGTGAGCTTAACTCCTGTAACAAAATTAAACTGATGATATCTGAAATTGATAACCAAAAAGTAGTAATGCCAATCAATTATTTTATACTATTGTGATAAATGTAAGAAACAGCCCAAAGGATTTAGACCTTATGGAGAAGAAGTTGAGTACAGAAAAAGTGAAGGGGGCAACTATATGTGTAATGAACTTTTAGGAAATAGGTGATTTAAAATTAGGTGCATTCATTATTAGAATCTAAAAATTTAAACATGATTCTGAAAAGAAAGAAACATAGCCACTCCCAGGTATAATGTTTTCATTTACTGATAGAAATGTAGATCATTTGATGCTGTCAATACTACCATGATTTTGAGACAAACTGCGCTATATGTGCTTAAGAAAATGATCCTGAGTCATACCTTTATTTCTTGTAAATGACTTGTTTACAAAAGGAAGAACTTTGTTCTATCCTAAGAAATTGGGTAAAGAATTTACAAGATCTGAATGTATGACATCTACTCAGTGGATGGTAGATTGTTCAGATTTTTAAGAATTTGCTGTAGATATTAGTTGAATTGGTGAATAATCTTAACCAAGGGGATTACAATTCAAATATGGATGTATCTTAACTTGTAACATGAAACTAACCCTGAGACAAACTCTGTGTGTCTGTGTGTGTGTGTGTTGGAGGAATAAGGAAAAGCAGAGTGACAAGAATTGCATAACTTTCCTATGACCTAAGGATTAGTATACTGATGCTTCTGATCCCTAGGGATTATGGATGAATTGTGTCTACTCCATAGCATTATTTTCTTTGGGGCAATGCATGCCAGAGGAAAGTCTCTCTTTGTGTCTTTAGATAGGTCTAGTGGCTCCTGTCTTTTGAGGTTTTAGCCATTACATGGACAGCATTTCTGCATCATTTCTAGTTTCTTTATCTTTATTCTCACCTACATTGCACCTGGTGTGCTCAGGTCCCTCCAGACTATTTCTAGCACATTACTCACAGCACCAACCACAGGGATGAGGCCCCCAACATCAGTACACAAAAAGCCTAATTTAAACCCTCTTTCCTGATACAGGGATCCAGCGTTGAACACCTCTTAATCGTGACACAGACCACTTCATGTGCCTCACAAGATTTCTTCTTAATTCTTCTGTTAAGAGTCTTTATTTAGTTATGTTGATTACTAGCAAAGCATTCTTGTTTGTCTGATGGTGCCTTAGCCTTGCAATTGTGATTTTTATTTTCTTTTAGTGCACCACAGTCTGTGACACTAAGAAAAGGGTTGCCAAGAGTCAAGCACTCTGGGGATACTTGGAGGTCAATGACTCTCTAACTACAGCACCTGTAACATTGATTTGCACGATAGATGTGCTTTTCCCATAAAGTACATCCATAAATGGTCTCTCTAGGGCTAGGATATTTTATGCTGTAGGAAAGAGTACTGGAATGTTGAAGATGGCTACATGATAGATAGCCAGTTCCCTCTGAGGTTGAAGGGAATTGTGGAATCAATTAACTGTTCATTAATAAGCTTAGAAAAATCTAGTATCAGTTTGAAATCAAAACTACATAACCTACCTTTTTCTTCTTCTCTCTCTTTTTTTTTTTTTAACAGAATATCTAGACATAGGACCAGCCAGTATGTTTTGCCTTATACAAGCCTCCAGTCCTTGCTGACTGGTTCAGTTCGGTTCAGTTGCTAGTTGTGTCTGACTCTTTGTGACCCCATGGACTGCAGCACGCCAGGTCTCCCTGTCCATCAGCAATTCCTGGAGTTCACTCAAACTCATGTCCATTGAGTCAGTGATGCCCTCCAACCATCTCATGCTCTGTCCCCTTCTCCTCCCACCTTCAGTCTTTCCCAGCATCCGGGGCTTTTCAAATGAGTCAGTTTTTGGCATCAGGTGGCCAAAGTATTGGAGGTTCAGCTTCAGCATCAGTCCTTCCAGTGAATATTCAGGACTGATTTCCTGTAGGGTGTACTGGTTGGATCTCCTTGCTGTGACACTTACCAGTATTAACTTAATTCAGTTTAATCTAATTCAATCAATAGCCATGTCCCAATGACATTGTGCAGTATGCACAACTTGCCATACAATTTGACTACAACTCAGATCCTGTCCTGAAGAACTCATAGTCTAGTAGGAATAAACATATAACTAATTAAGCATATCAGTCATGACTGATATGGGAAAGAAAACACTGTGACTGTCACAGGGGCAGACATGCCCATGAGTGTCCAGGAGTCTCTGGCAGAGGTGACGGTTGGCAGTGGCCTGCTTCCGGGCTGGAGGCACTGAGTCTAGCAGTGTGTGCATGGGACATTTTGACCTGTCTTCTACTTACACTAGGTTATCATTATCTTCATTACCTCCATGCGAGTTTGGCCCCAGGTCAAGCAACAGGGAGGGAACACAGCCCTACCCGTCAACAGAAAATGTAATTAAAGATTTACTGAAGATGGACCTCCCATCAACACAAGTCCCTGTTTGACCCTCAGTCAGTCTCTCCCATCAGGAAGCTTCCATGAGCCTCTTATCCCTACCCATCATAGGGCCAAGAGAATCACAGAAAACCACAATCACAGAAAGCTAACCAAACTGATCACATGGACCACAGCCTTGTCTAGCTGTATGAAACTATGAGCCATGCCATGTAGGGCCACCCAAGATGGATGGGTCATGGTGGAGAGTTCTGACAATTGGTGGTCCACTGGAGAAGGGAATGGCAAACCACTTAAGTATTTTTGCCGTGAGAACCCCATGAACAGTATGAACAATTAAAAAGGTAGGACACTGAAAGATGAATTCCCTAGGTCGGTAGGTGCCCAATATGCTTCTGGAGTTCAGTGGAGAAATAACTCTAGAAAGAATGAAGAGATGGAGCCAAAGCAAAAATAAGACCCAGTTGTGGATGTGACAAGTGATGGAAGTAAAGTCTGATGCTATAAAGAGCAATATTGCATAGGAACCTAGAATGTTAGATCCATGAATCAAGGCAAATTGGAGGTGATCAAACAGGAGATGGCAAGAGTGAACACTGACATTTTAGGAATCAATGAACTAAAATTGACTGGAATGAGGGAATTTAACTCAGATGACCGTTATATCTACTACTGTGGGCAAGAATCCCTTAGAAGAAATGGAGTACCTTCATAGTCAACCAAAAGAGTCCTGAATGCAGTACTTGGATGCAGTCTCAAAAATGACAGAATGATCTCTGTTCATTTCCAAGGCAAACCATTCAATATCACAGTAATCCAAGACTATGCCCCAATCAGTAATGCTGAACAAGTTAAAGTAGAACAGTTCTATGAAGACCTACAAGACTTTCTCGAACTAACAGAGTTGTGTGACGAGAAAGCCCTGATCATAGAAAACTCTTCTAGCAACACAGGAGACGACTCTACACAAGGACATCACCAGATGGTTAATCCTGAAATTATTTTGACTATATTCTTTGCAGCCAAAAATGGAGAAACTCTATACAGTCACCAAAAATAAGATTGGGAGCTGACTGTGGCTCAGATCTTGAACTCGTTATTGCCAAAAGCAGACTTAAATTGAAAAAAGTAGGGAAAACCACTACACCATTCAGGTATGACCTAATTCAAATCCCTTACAATTATACTGTGGAAGTTACAAATAGATTCAAGGGATTAGATCTGATAGACAGTGCCTGAAGAACTATGGATGGAGGTTCATGACATTGTACAAGAGGCAGTGATCAAGACCATCCCAAGAAAAAGAAATGCAAAAAGGCAAAATGGTTGTCTGAGGAGACCTTACAAATATCTGCGAAAAGAAGAGAAGCAACAGGCAAAGGAGAAAAGAAAAGATAGACCCATTTGAATGCAGAATTCCAAAGAATAGCAAGGAAAGATAATAAAGCCTTCCTCAGAGATCAATGCAAAGAAATAGAGGGAAAAAATAGAATGGGAAAGACTAGAGATATTTTTAAGAAAACTAGAGATATCAAGAGAACATTTCATGCAAAGATGGGAACAATAAAGGACAGATATGGTATGGACCTAACAGGAGCAGAAGATATTCAGAGGAGGTGGCAAGAATACACAGAAGAAAAATACAAAAAAACATCTTCATGACCCAGATAATCACGATGGTGTGCTCACTCATCTAGAGCCAGACATCCTGGAATGTGAAGTCAAGTGGGCCTTAGGAAGCATCATTCTGAACAAAGCTAGTGGTTGGTGGAATTCCAGATGAGCTGTTTCAAATCCTGACAGATGATGCTGTGAAAGTGCTGCACTCAATATGCCAGCACATCTGGAAATCTCAGCAGAGGCTACAGGACTGAAAAATGTCAGTTTTCATTCCAATCCCAAAGAAAGGCAAAAATGGTCAAACTACTGCACAATTGCACTCATTTCACATGCTAGCAAAGTAATGCTCAAGATTCTCCAAGCCAGGCTTCAGCAGTATATGAATCGTAAACTTCCAGATGTTCAAGCTAGATTTAGAAAAGGCAGAAGAACCAGAGATCAAATTGCCAACATCCACTGGATCATGGAAAATGCAAGAGAGTTCCAGAAAAGCATCTACTTTTGCTTTATTGACTATGCCAAAGCCTTTGACTGTGTGGATCACACCATAACTGTGGAAAATTCTGAAAGAGATGGGAATACCAGACCACCTGACCTGCCTCCTGAGAAATCAGTATGCAGGTGAAGAAGCAACGGTTAGAAGTAGCCATGGAACAACAGACTGGTTCCAAATTGGGAAAGGAGTACATCAAAAGTGTATATTGTCACCCTACTTATTTAATTTAAATGCAGAGGACATCATACTAAATGCTGGGCTGGATGAAGCACAAGCTGGAATCAAGAATTAGGGGAGAAATACCAAAAACCTCAGATACTCAGGTGACACCACCCTTATGGCAGAAAGCGAAGAAGAACTGAAGAACCTCTTGATGAAAGTGAAAGAGGAGAGTGAAAATGTTGGCTTAATGCTCAACATTCAGAAAACGAAGATCATGCCATCTGGTCCCATCACGTCATGGCAAATAGGTGGGGAAACAGTGAAAACAATGAAAGACTTTATTTTGGGGGGGCTCCAAAATCACTGCAGATTGTGACTGCAGCCATGGAATTTAAAGACACTTGCTCCTTGAAAGAAAAGCTATGACCAACATCAGTTCAGTTCAGTCACTCAATCGTGTCCGACTCATTGCATCCCCATGGACTGCAGCTCGCTAGTCCTCCCTGTTCATCACCAACTCCCGGAATTTACTCAGACTCATGTCCATTGAGTTGCTGATGCCCTCCAACCATCCCATCCTCTGTTGTCCCCTTCTCCTCCAACCTTCAATCTTTCATAGCATCAGGGTCTTTTCCAGTGAGTCAGTTCTTCACATCATTTGGCCAAAGTATTGGAGTTTCAGCTTCAGCAACAATCCTTCCAATGAATATTCAGGACTGATTATCTTTAGGATGGACTGGTTGGATCTCCTTGCTGTCGACAGGACTCTCAAGTGTCTTGTACAACACCACAGTTCAAAAGCATCAATTCTTCTGTGCTCAGCTTTCTTTCAAGTCCAACTCTCACATCCATACATGGCTACCAGAAAAACCATAGCTTCAACCAGATGGACCTTTGTTGACAAAGTAATGTCTCTGCTTTTTAATATGCTGTCTCGGATGGTCATAGCTTTTCTTCCAAGGGGCAAGCATCTTTTAATTTCATGGCTACAGTCACCATCTGCAGTGATTTTGGAGCCCAACAAAATAAAGTTTGTCACTGTTTCCATTGTTTCTCCATCTATTTGCCATGACGTGATGGGACCAGATGTCATGATTTTAGTTTTCTGAATGTTGAGTTTTAAGCCAGCATTTTCACTCTCCTCTTTCACTTTCATCAAGAGGCTCTTTAGTTCTTCTTTAGTTTAGCTCTTTAGTTTTCTGCAATAAGTGTTGTGTCGTCTGCATATCTGAGCTTATTAATATTTCTCCTGGCAGTCTTGATTCCAGCTTGTGCTTCATTTCTTCATTTCTGGCCCAGCGTTTCTCACGATGTACTCTGCATATAAGTTAAATAATTGGGGTGACAATATACAGCCTTGCCGTACTCCTTTCTGTATTTGGAAGCAGTCTGTTGTTCCTTGATCCACCTAGACAGCATATTAAAAAGCAGAGACATTACCAACAAAGGTCCATCCAATTCAAGCTATGGTTTTTCCAGTAGTCATGCATGGATGTGAGAGTTGGACTTGAAAGAAAGCTGAGCACTGAAGAATTGATGCTTTTGAACTGTGGTGTTGGAGAAGACATTTGAGAGTCCCCTGCACTCAAGGAGATCCAACCAGTCCATCCTAAAGATAATCAGTCCATAATATTCATTGGAGGGACTGATGCTGAAGTTAAAACTCCAATCATTTGGCCACCTGATGCGAAGAACCGACTCATCGGAAAAGACTTTGATGCTGCAAATGATTGAGGGTGGGAGGAGAACGGGACGACAGAGGATGAGACGGTTGGATGTCGTCAGCGATGTGATCGACATTAGTTTGAGTAGGCTCCAGCAGCTGATGATGGACAGAGAAGCCCAGTCTGCAGAGTCAGACACTACTGAGCAACTGAACTGAACTGATCACAGGATCAAATTTTTGTACCTGAGGATAATGTACATGAGAGTATATATGTAAAAGTTTAAAATTTTGCATTAAAACATTTAAAAATTCCTTGTACTCATGCATCTATTTTCACCATTTTCTAGTGATTTTGGATTCTTTTTTTAATCTTATATGGAATGGGAATAGGAAAGGGAAATGAGAATATTAATTCATTTGTGTGAATATATTTTCTGGAGTAGAATTTGATGGGACCAGATGCTAGGTCTCCACTTCGGAGCTTCCTTTATCCAAAAAGCATGGATTTCAGTATCTAATCCAGGATACTTCCCTGGTTCTTACTGATCACCTGTTCAACATTATCCAGATAAACATCATAATTTTTTTGTTTTCATGTTGAATATCAGCAGTGGTAAGAGTTGCCTATCATGCGATTACATTGATCCCTGAGTGTCAAAGGGTAAACCTTTCCAAAGTCATTTAAATTAATTGAGAAGGCAAAATGTTAATAAGTCAGTACTGTAAATAAGCAGGGGAAATTTGATTCCTGAGCATCATCCCACTGGTAAAACTGGGTCTAATAGGTGGAAGAACGCGATGAAGTATGACTTTGTTTGAGAGTAATGTTGGATGACATGCTTGGCTGACCAAGTCAAGAGTTAAATGTAATCAGAAGAAAGAATTGTTTAAAAATGTTCCCCTACTTCACTTTGGTGGAATACCATCGCACAGAACAGATTCAGAATTAAGAGGCTTGTGTGTATTTAGCTTAATTAAATATTTAATCAAATGTCATCTACCTGTTATTTCCACTCTACAATTTTCCATGACACCCAGAAGAATTAGCTATTTTTTAACATTTCTGTTGACTTTCTTGAAATAGAACACTATTGTTTGATGTTTCTATCCATCTTTTAATTATCCCCCAAATGTCTCCCTCCTTCATCATCTTTAGCTTCACTGGGAAAACCAAGTGGGATTAGTAATCACTCACAGTATTTAGAAGTTCAGCTGACCTTAATGAAAAGCCCAGGACCCATCCAGATTGAAAAATGAAATTGCTGTGCCTTGTGATTTTTCACATATTTCCACTTCACTCCCTGTAGCCGCATCTTATTCTTAATGAGAAGGAAAATGTAAACAGATCCATTCCATAAAACAATGGAACAGGGACTAGAAACCAGGTAGAGGCCATTGAATTAAAAGGTATAAGAGAAATTGACTGTAAAATGCAGCTAGTCCTATATAAAAAAGTCGGCTTAGGAGGATTGAATGATAAGCTAAATTAACATGTGTGAATTTCCAGAAGAGAAAAAAACAGCTTTGAAATCTTAGCAGCTTTGTTTTACTTTTAGTGTGCTTTAGGTTCAAGATCACAAGCTCAGTGCAATGTTTTAAAAACGGAAGAAGATGGAAGTAGGAAAGAAGTCAGCCCAATGAGTGTATGGTTACAGATCGCAATCAAAGAATATTGTTCTGATTTGCTTGCCTAATATTAAATGGATATCAGCATATTTTTCAATAGTTTGGAAAATTGTTTCCTTTGTGATGAGGAACAAGAATTGTCTGGGTTGTGGCTTCAAAATAGCTTGCGCGAGGTTTGCCGTAACAAGGAAGCCATGTTAGTGAGAGGAATTTTGCAGTGTTTGCTAGGGGGCACTGCAGAGCCGTTTTTGTCTTGTCCCTTTGAGTTGTTTGTGGTTTGTCCATTTTAGTTACCTGTTTCTGTGAAAGCTGAAGTATTCTATTGTTAATTACAGAGTTTTTATCGACTTTCCCTGTACCCTTCAAATTCTGTTTTCTGGTGGGATTTCGTTGAACTGGAAACCCTAGGTTATAGTGGGGTGTTGATCTGAATCCAGCCTCCACTAGGAAAAGTGAGTTTTGTTTCCCCTAAACTAGCCAGGCCTGAGCACATCCCTGAGTTTTTTGCTGAGCATCCAAATCTTAGGCTTTGTATACTGAGAAGCATTCCTTGGTTTTTGAACTCAGCCTGAAAGATTTCTGAAAATGAATGCTCTTTTCCTTGTCATCAGTAGGGCCTGGTTATCACCATAGCATGATTAAATCATAAGAGTATAAAAAAGCACCTGAAGACATAACAGTCCTATCAATCTTGGTTCAGAGATTTTAATTTTCTGAGGGGAATAAATACTATAGTCATCCCCAAGGCAGTGCTGCTTTTACCTCAGAGCACTATAAGCGAGCCAGTTTGGCCTTCTTCTGAGCCATTGGTCAACAGTAGAGTTCTTTTAACTAAACGGCAGTAGATGTTTTCATGGCCCAGGTAAATTCACTCAACGGTTAAATTCTTTAGTCCAAATTCTCAGAAACTAAGGAAACAACTTTCACTGTAAATGCTCCAACAAAAGGCAGTGCACTCATAGGGTCAGCAGAATAATGGAGAACTCTTGAACTTGGATATCTATAGTGATTTTCAGACATATGTAGCCTCAACTCATTATGGAGGGTTAAATCAGTGAGCTGCTTGCAAGGTCAAGCAACTGTCAGTAGATTCTGCAAGGGAAGGGCCATACAGATAGCATATATTGTAAATCAGTACTTATTAAACTTTTAAACTAAAACTCATTTCATTTCCAAGAGGCCCAGTTCTTAGGGTGGCCCCTCTGATGACCAGTGGACATGTTACTAAGACATGATGGAGCCCCACTCTGGCCATCACTTACATTCAGATTGTTTGGGTGGCTAACTGCTCCCCGCCCAATATCTAGTTCTTAGTTACTCCCTTACTATCACAATACCAATTTTATTGGGTGTATTAGTTGCCCAGCCAAAAATCTTTTTCTAATGTTTTTTGCAGCTGAAGTTTCCTGTGTGAAACAGTTCTGACCAATGAATTTGAAAGTTTCTGTCAGTGCTTCTAAGAAATCCCCTAAAATGAGACAGACTTGGCTGGTATGTCCCTTAGCTTTTTGACTTCCAGTCTCCTTTATTTTTTGAATACAGATTCAATGATGATGCAGAATAAGAACTATCATGTGACTATAAGTTTACAATATACAATGGGATGTTTGAGCTCAGTGATGGAAGGAGTCAGACTCCTAGTGCTGTCACTAGGAGAGACATTAAAGATAAAATTTATATTTTATAATATAAAATATTTTATTATATAAAATGCCATCTTTTTTTATTTTTTATAAACATTCTTGAAGTAAAATTGGTGATCCAATTATTGTTGGGGCATTCATCCTCTGACTTCTCATAGCATATCCTATCACTCTTTATACAGTATAGAAAGTACAATTTTGGAGTAAAGTCCAGGAAATTCTCTAAAACATAGATCCTCTAAAAATGCAAGGCATAGGTTAAACTTTAGTAGTTTCACATCTAAAATGGGAATAAAAATACTAAAACGAACTTGTTGTCACAAAGAATTAATAAAATGAAGCCAAATCACCAACACTGTTCCTGGCATATAATACATACTCAATATTATTTGTATAAGACAAATATTAATAATATGCATTTTATATATATTACATACCATTTTATTTTACAGGAAACATAAATATATTTTATGTTATGGAATTTGAATATCATGTTCTACATGTGAATTTATTATATGTCGTATATGTATTTAAATACTCACTGCTAGTCATCCAGCAATGTGCCAGGCACTGTTCTATATCTAAGTGAATGCAGTGGTGAACAGAATGTCTTGACCAAGTTGCAGTCTATTATGCTACAGAAAATATACCTTTGTATCTGTTACATCAATATATTGAGTAGTCATGAAAGGATTTGAAATGTAATGTAAATTGACTCTTACAAATGTACATTGGACAAGTCAACTTTTATACTTCTTTTACAAAAGATCATTTGCCCAGAATGCCAAGACCTAGCCATGTACTTTACTGTGTCTGTAATATCACAGATAATAGCACAGATGACAGTCTGAATGTAAGTGATGTCTAAAGCAGGACTCGAGCGTGCCTGGGAGACATCATCACAAGAGAAGTGCCCTTCTGGACATGCAGTTATTTGCAGCCTAGGAATTCAGCGTCCAAGGTGTTCAGACCACCTGAACAGTGTGACTACAATTTTCAACAAATTCCCCAAGTTTTTCTCAAAAATGAAAACAGGATCTTACAAAGAGGGAACATGATATGAATCATTAATATTTTCATCAACTATTTTCCAGCATTCTGCCTTCCAAGCATGTGTAGGATTGTATTCCCGAGCACTCTTGTGTTTGGGTGGAAACGTGTGATTAGTTTTGGCCAAATAGTTGTGTATGGAATTCTTTGAGTATGATATAGATCACTTATGGGCTAGGATATATAGTAGCTGATGTGTGTGCGAAAGTGAAGAGCTCTTTTTCCTTTAGCACCATGACCTGCAGTGTTCAGGTCATGGAGGTTGGCTGTTCCATCAGCCCAAATCTCTGAGTGACTACAATGAGCAGAGTACCCCCACCAACCCCTGCATAGACATGTAGCATGAGCAGAAAATAAATATTGAAGCTCTGGCCATGTGGTTTCAGAGGTTATTTATTAATGTCACCTGACTTTATCCTATCTGATACTGCTGTGGTCATTATATCTGAATCTACCTTGAATCTCTGTTGTCCTCAATTTCCATTTCATGTCCTCCTCAATGTATGCTAATCTTATTTTTCAAGTTACATCTTTAATCTGTCTTCTACTTAGACTTGGCTGTCATTGTCTTCTGCCTAACTCTGCTTATCTCCCAACTGAATCTCTTGCTATCCACCCTATGAGTCTCAAACTATTCTCCATTTAGTAATGAGAGTTATATTCTTATAAAATTAATCACTCTGTCACTCCCACAATAGTTAGTATAAAATCAAATTCTCTGTGAAGTTCAAGCAGACCATTAAACACTCACCCTGAGCAACCTGCCTAATTTTACTGTAGTCCAGTTTCATTATTGATCATTTTGTTCCTTAAAAATATCCATTTTTTTCCCTACCTTAGGGCCATTGCTTAAACTCTTTCATGTTTTTGAATTTTCTCCCAAGTGATCTTTACTCTCATGTCAGGAACTGTGCCTCTTTTGTTCAACGTTATAACCAGATGACTGCTAGTCCCTGCTACATTGTAGGTATTAAGGCATTTTTGTTGAATGAAAGACTGAAGGATAAAATAAACAAAGGAAGAAACTTCATGAATTCTGTTGAGGATTTGAAAGCTAACTATTGCACTAATGAGAAAATTTAAAGCAGAAATGGGGCATTTTAAAGTGCTTCAAACCAGGTACATATACTTGATGAAGTAGTCCATCCCAATTGGAATTAAGAGCCAGTTTAGTTCAGTTCAGTCCAGTCGCTCAGTCGTGTCCAACTCTTTGAGACCCCATGAACTGCAGCATGCCAGGCCTCCCTGTCCATCTCCAACTCCTGGAGTCTACCCAAACCCATGTCCATTGAGTCGGTGATGCCATCCAGCCATCTCATCTTCTGTCATCCTCTTCTCCTGCCCTCAATCTTTCCCAGCATCAGGGTCCTTTCAAATGAGTCATCTCTTCGCATCAGGTGGCCAAAGTATTAGAGTTTCAGTTTCAACATCAGTCCTTCCAATGAACTCCCAGGACTGATTTCCTTTAGGATGGACTGGTTGGATCTCCTTGCAGTCCAAGGGACTCTCATGAGTTTTCTCCAACACCACAGTTCAAAAGCATCAATTCTTCTGTGCTCAGCTTTCCTTATAGTCCAACTCTCACATCCATACATGACCACTGGAAAAACTATAGCCTTGACTAGATGGACTTTTGTTGACAAAGTAATGTCTCTGCTTTTTATTTTTATTTTTTTGGATAAATACCAAACTTATTATTTTAAACATAACTTTATATAGTACATACCACATTTATACTTAGAGCCAAGGTTGATCATAACTTTCCTTCCAAGGAGTAAGCGTCTCATGTGCTGCCAAAATAGAGATTGTGTATGTTTCACACCTAGAAAAGACATAGCATATAACTGATTTACAAGAAAAAGTAATCTACAAGTTTCCATAAATTAAGAAAGTATCATGTTATGACTTTGATCTAGATTGTATATGGTAGATAACAAAAACAAACAAAAAGGGCCAGTGTAACAAAATATGAAGGAATATTTACAGGATGTTAAAGCCATTTGACAATGAACTTATACAGTACCTGAGAAATAAAAAAAAAAAATTGCCATATGGAAAAATAAAACATTAATTCTTCTATATTCATTGAAGCTGCTGAAATGGAAATACCTCTGAATATCCCTTTCTGATTAAAAAGGAGGTGGTTTAAAGGCCATGCAGTTTAATTAAAAATGGTACTAGATAGAAAGTCAAGAGAGCTGGCTATAATCACAGCTCAACCTTAAATACATGGCCTTAAGAAAGGTACTTTCACTAGGTCTTGGTTTACTCAATAGAAAATGAAGAAAACAATATCTACACTACAGGTCTGCAATGAAGATTGAATCAGGTAGAATGTGTTGAAGTTGCTAGCCGACGACCGTTTCTGGTAAGTATTTCAAAAATTCCCTTTCCTTGTCCTTGGTGGCTTAGTGCTATGCACAATGGGGTGTAATGCAGTTAATTTTAAAAGGTATTATATATTGGACAGACATGTCAAATTCAAATTTAGAATTATTGGAGGAATACCCTGGCAGTTCAGTGGTTAAGACTCCATGCTTCCAATGCAGGGGGTACAAGTTTGATCCCTGGTCAGGGAGTTAAGATCCTACATACTAAGTGGCACAGCCAAAAAAAAAAAAAAAATTAATAATAATAAATTTAAATTATTGGAATGAAGTGTTTGTGTATTTGTAATTTTGATAGATTCTTCCAGTTTTACCTCCTTAGATATTTCATGTATTCACACATCTATCCACAATGTATAAAATAACCTCTTTGCCCTAGATTTACAAATCAAAACAATGTGTTCATAAACTTTTTTATTTTCACTGATGTGATAGTGAAAACTCATATGTTTTTTCGTAGGCTTTATATCTGCCTAAAGGTATAATAGGTTGGATCTTAGTTTCTCCTACTTCTAACTGTTTATTGGAACATCCCTAAAAATTCTTGACAAATAATAAGTTTAGGGTCACTTTGGGAGAACAAGTGGACAAGAAAAGAAAGTGTGGAAACCTGTTTTAAAAACCCATTTACACAATTACTTTGTGATGGACCTTTGGTAATTTATTTCGTTTCTCTGAGCTTTAGTTTTCTCTTCCATAAATAAAATTACTGAGTTGTGAAATTTACTGAAAATCTTATGCAGTACCTGCCATTTAGTATGCATATAAGACAATTTAGAAATGATTTAAACTCTTTATTTAGTACTAAATTATGATTAGGTAAATGTGTATGTTTCATGGTTAAGTGATTTTTATCCTATTTGTATGTTCTTTTGGAGTTTAGATACCTAAATGCATTAATACAGAGCAGGTTATGTCCTGTACATTCTAGGTAAGCAATGTGATGTGTATTTACTGAAAATGCATAGTTCACTCAGTAAGTTAGAATGCTGTATCCTACCAGTAACTTTGGTTTCTTTTAGGGTTTCATAACAAGTCCCAATTGCAACTTCTTTCAGAAGAGCTTTGTCTAAAGCTTTTGGAAATGCAGTGTGGAAACAGAAATTTTCTAGTGCTGAGTTGTATCTCCTGTGTGTCATGTGCTAAGTTTTGTCCAACTCTTTGCAGAACCATGGAATGCTGAGTTATACATGGTCTCAATCCTTCTTCCTCAAATCTAGTGTGTTGTTTTATTTAAGACTGATGAAACATGTCTCATTCCTGTCGTCTATTATTTCCATTATGTAAGATAATTGAAATTTCACTTTTGTTTTTCCTCCTCTATCTTGGGAAAATTGTACATTTCTAACCTGCTGGGAGCTTTAGCCTAATCCTTGAGGTCAAGGTAGAGAAAAATATCAGTACATTCCCTGGTCTTCTGTGACGTCTACTTAATCTCCTTGTACCCACCGAGTCTGTTTTTAGTCACTTTCACCACACTTCATAGTACTTACCACAAATGGTAATTCTATATTTATGTATGTATTAACTTCTGAAAGATTTGCCACCTTACAACTAGAATACAAGTCCCATGTATTTAGGGAACATTTGCTTTATTAACCATGATGCACCAATTCCAAAAACTTGACTCAGCCTATAGTGCTTATAAAAACATATTTATTGAATAAATAAGTACATTCCCATACTGTCAAATACCTTTAAACCTCTCTTAGGAATAGATTACTTATCATATTATGAATGATTTAGTTCAAAGCCCTTCTACGTGTTCCTCTGTGTTTCTCTTTAAAATGTGGTCTTTATAAAACATGGCAAATTTTACTGCTTTTCTAGGCTGATATAATTCTCTGAGTTTCATTTTTTCCATTTTAGATACTTTCCACATCAATTAGAAAGCAATGAAACAGAATATTTTTGGTTTCTAAAGCATGAGACTATAATGCATTTGTTCTTCCCCTACAGCTATTGGTAAAATAAAAGGCAGTGTTTCAGTTTCATAGGTTTCTCTAACTGCCTGGTGAATGCAGTCATTATTTTGGGGGGTACTTTCTGACATACATGGAGAGTAGCGTATAAGAGTCTGTCTTGAAAAATTCACTGTCCAATAGGATATAAAAATCTTAAGAGGTGTGACTACTGCCCCAAAAGCACAACAGAAAATCCTGAATTCAGTAAAGCTAAATTTATGTGACATATTGCAGTAAGGGAAAATACACTATAACTGTCATACTCTTGGTAACATCTCTGAAGGGGAAAACTGGGGAGGTGGGAAATATTTGCATGATTTTAGAATTTTAAAGAGTAATTTTCAGGTGAATCTTGCAAGAAGGGGAACTAGCTGGGACCAGGCAGAGTTTATGACATAACTGCTTTGGATTGGCATGTGAGGGTTTTGAAGTAAGGTATGACAAGTAAGCTTAGTCTCCATAAGTAAGCTGCTCTTATTTGCTCAGTCTTCTCTTCCAGGAGCAAGTATTCCCTGGAGCAAAAACCTAATTTTACTTTGCTTATTCTCAGTATTGTTTAACATAGTCAGAGGAAGTATGCTCAGCCTCTGTATTGTTTAACACAGGAAGAGAAAATTATTTTGGTATCAGGTTTCAGTCCTTCGTTTTTGTGATGTATCAGCTTTGGCTGAAGAAGACTATTATCATCTGATCACATGATAAATTTACATATGTATCACTGTTTGAGCTAGCCAACTCATTGGAAAAGACCCTGATGCTGGGAAAGATCTGAGTACAGGAGAAGTAGGAGGCCACAGAGGATGAGAGAGTTGAATGGCATTACCAATTCAATGGACATAAGTCTGAGCAAACTCTGGGAGACAGTGAAGAACAGGGAAGCCTGGCATACTATACTGCGGTCCTTCAGGTCCCAAAGAGTCGGACATGATTTAGCGACTGAGCACAGCAACACTGTTTGATGTTGTGGTTGCATATAAAGTTTCTGATAATAATCACTGCAACTGTTTAAGATTTTCTTCTATATGGGGGAAGATAATTTATTATATAAATGTTGTTTAATGGAATTGCAGCCATGAAACATTTAACTGAAGATTATGCAATTGAGCGCTACAACACAGACACATATGAATTATTATCATCAGAACTATGGTTCAGGGGCTCCCGCGGGCCCCGCCCACCGCGCTGCTCCCCCTGCGGTCTGCTTGCTAGGGCAGCAGCGCCCGGCTCTGCCTACCATGGCCGGGCTGCTGGCGTTGCTGAGCCCCGCGGGTCGGGTGGGCGCCCGGGTTCGGTGCCGCGCCACCTGGCTCCTGGGCGCCGCCGCCCCCTGTGTCCTGCCGCCGGTGTTCCTGCCGCTGCTCGGGCCCGGGCCGGACGCCCAGCTCCTGCGCGCCGCCCGCGGGAACTACCAGGGCCGCCAGGACCCCAGCAAAATCAGTGTGACCACAGGCAGCAATATCAGGGGCACAGAGGAGAAAAAGCTAAGCAAGTCGCAACAGCTGAAAAAGATTTTTCAAGAATATGGTGCTGTGGCAGTGTCACTGCACATTGGAATCTCATTAATCTCCTTGGGAATGTTTTACATGGTTATTTCAAGTGGTGTGGACATGTCAGCTGTCCTGCTTAAACTCGGCTTTAAAGAGTCACTGGTCCAGTCAAAAATGGCGGCCGGCACAAGCACCTTTGTGGTGGCCTACGCCATCCACAAGCTGTTCGCACCTGTAAGGATCAGTATTACCTTAGTTTCTGTGCCCTTGATTGTCAGATACTTTCGGAAAGTGGGAGTTTTTAAACCTCCAGCGGCAAAGCCTTGATGAACTCTTCAACTGTGGGCCTGAAAACCTATTTCTTTTAAATGACACATGCTAGATTGGTTTTAGGATGTAGGTTCTGTGGTGGGTGGGTAGCAGGGCTAACTGTTGCATTCTCATGAATAGGATTTACTTTTGCCAGCAAAAATTCAGGGTTTCACATCATTGTAGTTTTTCTGCTTTAAAGTTTGGGTAATGCTATTCATCACAGGGCTTGTCTGCCTCCTCTAAAAATGTCAGCAGAACACCGCCAATGAGTTGTCATCTCAGACAAAACTGTCAGCCAGGAAATGTTCCTTTAGAAGACCATTGGTGAGGGTCTGCCTGCAAGAGCCTCAGGGGTTCATCTTTGCTCAAATTCTTAAAGGGTAGTGATTCATTAAGCTGATTTTTAAATTCCCCTTCCTCCCATACTTGTCAGGCTGCCTGCAGTTTAATATGCAATATTGTGCAAAACAGAGTCCAGTGCTACAATTAATGAAGCAGAATTGAGGACTTCCCAATGTGTAATCAGGATCTATATTAGCATTAATACTCTGACATTCATTACACTTGTTTGGGCAAAAAGAACAAACAAGTATTTCTGGTATGTCTCATTGATTCCCAAACATCTTCAAATCTGGACATGCAGAGCCTGCCTCAGCTGGTTTTTCACAAATTTCATTAAAGTAGGTCAGAATCATTTGTCTCTTTAGGTAAAAAATGGAAACTTTGTCCAATAGTAATGGCATCAGTTGGCTCCACTGCGTGTATATGGAAAGCTGAGACAATCTTGGCCTAACTCACTCTGTCTCAGACTTCAGACATTCCAGAATCACTGTCACAATGTTTACACTGAGTTGCTACTTCTATTTTTTAATTGAGTTAAAATTATGTGTGTAAAAAAAGATTTTCTATCACTCTCTAAAAAAGGAAAGTTACTAGCAGTTGCTGTAAATAAGAGGCAACTACAAAATATATAATACAGTAATAATACAAGCCGGGGAGGGATGGAGCCCGTTTACCAGATAAAGAGGGTATGACCTGAGACCCCACATTCCCTGTTAGGGACATTTAAGAATAGAAATCGAAGCACACACACTCAGATTGAGACTTTCTCTGCGGAATAGTCAGAAGCAGGCAACAGAGAAGGAATGTCTCCTGGTAGGCTTCAGCGTCATTGACAGCCGCCCTGCCCCGGGCCAGGTTCCTGCAGGGCACCCGCTCCACACCCGGGAACCCCACTGTAACCCGTCTGCTTTTCTGCCATGGATGAGGGGTTGTGTTTCTCTTTCTGGCTCCCAGGTTTACTTTTTATTTTAGTTTTTTGGTTTGATTAACTCCACTTGTGACAATCAGAAAACTAAAGCAACTGTAAACTGATCGTCCTGGTTTTACTGAGCTCTGACTATTGACATTTTCCTAGTTAGACCTTAGTAATCCATGTCAGTCAGTTATTTCAGTTAACTTTTAAAAGTATCTTCGTGGGACAGATTCTCCACTTGCAAGATCTTTAAAGTGCATTGGCTATTTTCTCCCCTTTTAAAGCAGTTAGCCCATTGCCAAAAAGTTTTAGCCGTTTAAAGTTGGAACTGTCTTTCTGGGGTCTAATTCCGAGGACCATGGACACAACAGAACAAGATGAAGACACCAGGGCTAGGTAATTCCTTGTGAGGGCAGGACCAGCACTTCTGTGTTGCTGTCCCTATGGGAACAGTTAGCTTTGGGCTCCTAACCACCTTCCACACCGGCCTCCCAACCCATTCACATCCTGAGTAATGCCTATGCAAAAAAGCCCACAGGGATTCCTCCAAGTTTAAGGGCTTAAATCTCAAACTTTGATTCTGTGTTTGGAGAAATGAGAGTGGACTGAAAGGGCAAGCAATAAATTATCATACCAAATAGCCATAGCGTTCGCTTCTAAGCCCCAACGCCACTCTACTCCTGTGGCCAGCGGTCAAAACAGAACAGAGTGACTAGAGAGGAGAGAAAGTCAAAGGATCAGGGAACTAGAGCATTATGTGAACTCACCAGCAAGACGTACAGATCGCTTGTATTTATCTTGTTTTTATGGAACTAGGGGAATAGAACTGATGATCTATTTTAGAAATGTAAGCCATTGTTCACATCTAATTTTTTAATCTGACAAAATGAGCAGCTTAAGTTCCATGAAACAAATAAACATCTTTGTAAAGCTAAAAAAAAAAAAAAAAAAAAAAGAACTATGGTTCACTTCTAAGTCAGAAATAGTCCTCATTCTTAAGAATAGATCAAATCCCACACCCACATTATCTCAAATTATATATGGGTATTTCTTATATTTGTCCAGTTTTGGCATCAGGGTAAACTGACATAATAGAATGAGTTGAGAAGTATTCTGTCCTCTTCTATTTTTTAAAAATGGCAGCGATCCAAAAGTCTATAAGCAATAAATGCTGGAGAGGGTGTGGAGAAAAGGGAACCCTCTTACACTGTTGGTGGGAATACAAACTAGTACAGTCACTATGGAGAACAGTGTGGAGATTCCTTAAAAAATTGCAAATAGAACTGCCTTATGACCCAGCAATCCCACTGCTGGGCATACACACCGAGGAAACCAGAATTGAAAGAGACACGTGTACCCCAGTGTTCATCACAGCACTGTTTATAATAGCCAGGACATGGAAACAACCTAGATGTCCATCAACAGATGAATGGTTAAGAAAGCAGTGGTACATATACACAATGGAGTATTACTCAGCCATTAAAAAGAATACATTTGAATCAGTTCTAATGAGGTGGATGAAACTGGAGCCGATTATACAGAGTGAAGTAAGCCAGAAAGAAAAACACCAATACAGTGTACTAACACATATATATGGAATTTAGAAAGATGGTAATGATGACCCTGTATGCAAGACAGCAAAAGAGACACAGATGTTTAGAACGGACTTTTAGACTCTGTGGAAGAGGGAGAGGGTGGGATGATATGGGAGAATGGCATTGAAACATGTATACTATCAGGTAAGAAATGAATCGCCAGTCTGTGTTCGATACAGGATACAGGATGCTTGGGGCTGGTGCACGAGGATGATCCAGAGGGATGATATGGGGTGGGAGGTGGGAGGGGGGTTCAGGATTGGGAACTCATGTACTCCTGTGGCTGATTCATGTCAATGTATGGCAAAACCAATACAGTATTGTAAAGTAAAATAAAGTAAAAATAAAAATTAAAAAGAAAAGACTTTGTAAGGAATTGGTCATGTTTTCATTAACTGTTTGATCATAAAATTCTTTGGAATTCAGCCACAAAGCTATCTGTACACTACATTTTTTAAAAATTGTTCATCAACTCACAAATTTGAAAGCGTATCTGAAAAGTTTATCCATAAAACTCTACCTTTCTGTAGCTTTATCGTGTACTATGGATATTACCTTAGCACTTTATGGAGCAGTGTCACATGCAAAACAAATCCCTTCTTTTTTTTCCTGAATGTAAAGTATTGTTGATTTGTTAATATTGGACTCATGGTGAGCAGCACTGCAAGTCATGCTTGAATGACACACATTTTTTCCTAAAAAGCACATCACAGCCTTCTTGTGCTTGTAGACAGCACTTCACTATACTGAGGCCATTTAAAATAGAGCAAAATCACCAACAGAAAGCACAAAAACATGAAAAACTTGACACTAAATGTGCTTTAGAAAAGAAACTTGTTATATGTGAGAGCTGACAGGACAGGGCAATGTGTTGCCTGATTTGACCTCAGATAGAACATGTGTTGGGTGACTCAGATGATTCATTACTTTATATAAGTTTGTAAATGACTGTGAACTTGCCCTGAGTATCCATTTGGGGGGTTACAAACACATTTTGCAAGTAGTCAAATTTACAGATGCAGAATCCCTGAATAATGAGAAGCAACTGTACGTTAGTATGATCAATAGTGTCCTACGTTTCTCCAAGGCTCTTTTCATTGTTTCTCATTCTTATATTTTTCTGCTCTCAGATTCTATGATCTCTATCAATCTGTCTTCATGTTTACTGGTTTAATCTTCTACCAACTCCCATTTCCTGTTGACCCCTGAAGCAAAATTTTTGTTTGATTATTGGACTTTTTGAACTCCAGAATTTCCTTTTGGTTCAATTTATAATTCCTATTTTTCATTGATCTTTTATAATAGGTGAGACATTATCATCACATCTTCCTTTAATTCTGTAAGTATGACTTTCTTTAGTTCTTTGAACGTATTTGTAATAGCTAGTTTAAAGTTTCTGTCCTCATAGTACAACATTTGGACTCTCTAAAATGCAGTTTCTTCTGCCTGTTCTTTTAAATCCTGAAAATATGCTTTTTTGTTTATTTGCCTTTCTCATAGTTGGTATTTGTTTGGTTCCACACTGGATATTTGATAATATATTGTAGCAGTTCTGATACTAACACCCTATTTCTAGGACTATCATTGTTTACTAGTCTACTTGTTTGTTTGCATTTATTTTCTCGTTAGTTGCTGCTTTGATTGAGTGAAATTAGTTTTTCCCAAATGTGCAACCCTTAATGTTGTGCTCAGAGAGTGCAGGCTTGAGTATGACTCCTCCTACCCCACGAGGTTAAAATGGTTGTATCTCCGTCCTCTTTGACTATCTCTTTCTGTGAACTCCCTTTTATGCTACTGCTTTAGTTGCAGATGAAATATCATCTGCATTGCTATTGGATGCCACAGTTAGCCTATGCTAATTTCTAGCTGATTGCTCTATTATTTTGATAGCACCCTGGTAAATAAATTACTCTGAAGTCTGATCTGATTCTGCTTGAACAGAAACAATCTGATTCCAGTTTGTCGAAGTTGTCTTTGAGGCCACATGTTAAGGCTTCCTCCACCCCCAGGACTTTCCTGGGCGCTCAGATGGTAAAGCATCTGTCTACAATGCAGGAGACCCGGGTTTGATCCCTGGGTTGGGAAGATCCCCTGGAGAAGGAAATGGCAATCCACTCCAGTACTATTGCCTGGAAAATCCCGTGGACAGAGGAGCCTGGTAAGCTACAGTCCATGGGGTCGCAAAGAGTCGGACATGACTGAGCGACTTCACTTTCGCTTTCACCCCCAGGAGGGTTCTTCTTTGCTGCTTCTTTCCTCAGTTATTTCTACTAACCTTCTAGATGTTCTGCCTTTTCTCTTATTGCTGTGACAGAGCTATAAGCCCCCAACTAATTTACTTATCACGAAAATCACCACTGTTGTTTCCCGTGTTCTTAGGCTTGAACTTCTCCACACTCTGTTCCATATAAGATGAGTCCTCTTAGGGAGAAGTATGGAGTGCTTTGTTCTTTCAGCCTTCCTCTTCTTCTTGGGCAGAATGTAATTGCTACTGCTTCAGAGTTTAAGGTGAGGACAGCACCCTATTTCTCTTGCAGAGACACCCATGTTCTACGAGCAGAGTTCTAGGCAAAGATACTCTATGGTCGTCTTGGGTTTCTTCTCCTAACAAGGAACCTTAGCTACACTTGTGAACTAAGACAAGGATGCTAAAGGTCCAGTATTCTCAGCCTGTCATGCCTGAAATAGAAGTTTTGTCCTATGACAAGGCCCAGGTAGAGGAAGAGGGCCTCTACCTTCCTCTCTGTCATTTTTGCCTGAAATAGAGCTTTTTCCACATGAAGCTGGGAGAGGAAAAGATGGGAAATAGGTGGTCGGCTCCTCTTGCGTAGATACCGTAACCCTAGGCTTGGACTGTCGTGAAAGACTTACTCCATCTTCTTCACTTCACATGCCTAGAGTAGACCTCCTGTCACTTTACCTGGGAAGGGAAGGGGGCAAGTCATAGTTCAAATGGCACTGACACTGTTCTTCCAAAAGTTAGTCGATTTTCTTGAATGAGTGTTTCTCCATTTGTTATACGACCTTAGGATGACTTCCAGAGATATTTAACTTGTTTTCTATTCTTTGATCATTTGTTTTTTATTGGGAAGAGGATCCACAGAGTTCCTCACATCATTATTCTAGAAGTGCTTCTGACTTGACTTTTCTGGGATGTTTCACTGTTTATAACATCTGTATATCTAAATACTTTTCCCATCTCTGATAACTTCTCAAAAAATTGTATTGTGACAGAACATACATCATCCTTTATAATCTATTATGGTCACTTCATGTTGGGAGTTCTAGTTGGAAACTGAGACAGGAAAGCCTTTTCTGCTTCCTTATTTCCATCCTTAATTGAGGTTTCAGCCACTATATTGTCAAGGAGTAACTGTGGGCATAGGAAGACAATAGAGAGTTTATTTCTAGTCCTATTTTCCAGTCCTTTCCTAGCTCAACGCTTGAGTATTGGAAATGCTTCTATATGTCTTTTGGCTCTTTGATAGGAAGTCAGCTCTTATGTCATCTGCCTGTATCCTCCACACTATGTTTGTTTTGTTTTAAACAGTCTTTTGGACTCTGTGGGAGAGGGAGAGGGTGGATGATTTGGGAGAATGGCATTGAAACGTGTATAATATCATATATGATATGAATCACCAGTCCAGGTTTGATGCATAATACTGGATGCTTGGGGCTGGTGCACTGGGACAACCCAGAGGGATGGTACGGGGAGGGAGGAGGGAAGGGGGTTCAGGATGGGGAACACATGTACACCTGTGGTGGATTCATGTTGATGTATGGCAAAACCAATACAATATTGTAAAGTAATTAACCTCCAATTAAAATAAACTTATATTAAAAAAAGCTATGTTTAAATCTACAAGCTCTGGATCTTACATTTTAAATCATTTTACAATGCCTTTCTCTTTCAAAAGTCACAACTGTTATAAATCACAAGTGTTTTTACTTTCAATAAATTGTCTTTTCAAGAAGTCTTCAATAACCAAGACAGAGAATGTTGCTGTTTATTCCTGCCTACCCTTAAGGGCAAGGGAAATGGAAAGCTATCACCTCTGTCCAACTGTTAGGAGTAGAGAGAGCAGTGAACACAAGGAAACTTGGACCCAAAATGTCAATGAACATTTCACAATATTATCCTGCTATTGCTTTAGAATTTCTTGGCAAATCACATGGTGTTTTTATTTGGAGGAGGGGGACTGTGGAATGGTAAGTGTGGCTGCTAGTAAAAGCTTGGTTGGTTCCTTTCTTCTGTACAAACCAAATATAATTTAGAAAAGAAAGAAGAATAAAGAAGTGAGCTACTTACTTTCCTGTGGTTTCTTTTAAAATTATGATTCCTAAAACCTGTTTTCTCTTAGCTCTTTTCAGAGTTTCCATTCCCGTATGAAGAGTCCAGAGTGCCCTGAATGTCTGTGACATGCCATGTTCATCTTTTTTGCATTTATAGAATGTTGTGGTTTGCCCTATTTACATAGACTTCAGTTGAACATTGTCGTTCTCTGTTTTTTATGTGAATTCTACTTGATTTTTTCAGCCACATTTTTTCAAATATGTCTGAAAGTCAACACCACCGGAGCAACAAGGGCAAATGTTCCCTCTAAAAGAGGCAAATAATTCGTTATAAGTAATTTTTACCTGGAAACAAATGGGAATATTTTGTAAAAAGTAATAAAATGAGAAAGCTACCAAAATTGTTAATCATTCTTTCCCAAGATCAGAACACCCATCAGGTCAAAAGCCAGGAGAAAATTTTGAGGATCATTAAATCTGGTATGTTAGAATAATATTTTTACTGGCTAGTCTTTCCTGAAATGTCCAACTTTTTTCTTTTAATTTAGTCATCCAGCCCTGTCACTGGTCAGTGAGTCAAGGAATGGATTTAACAATAGATACTGATTGAGACGTTGCCTTTTCCTGACTTGATTTTCAAAAATCTGGATCCTTAATGAGATAGGAAGGATTTGAAGCATAGACAAATTATTTTAGAGAGTATGATAGTCAGAACAAAACTTTTCTGCTCCCCACCTTAAGAAAAAGGACAGATAGAGAGTAATTCAACAGTGGTGGATCCCATAGAGAGAATCCCTGTACTATCTTCATGGACTGATTCCTGGAGAGGTAGAATGGAGAGGCAGAAAATCCCAACCAGATTTTTGCTCCATGCCCAGGTTGCTCCTAAACAGATAGCAAGTTCCAAGTATAAAGAAGCTCTGTTTTTATCTCCGCCTTCTTCCTCTCCTTCAAAATTCCCATAACCTACCATTATGTTGTATGAGTGACAGAATAATCTCCCTATGTCCAAGACTTCAAATCAAGGCAGTGTTGAAAGAAGAGAGCTGTCAGACATGAATGAACCATGTATATGAAATTAAATTATATGACCTTGGTAATCTGTGTGGACTAATGACAGAGACCCAAACAGGACTAGGGATTAGCTGTGTAGACAAAAGATACAAAGGTCCAGATGCCTATAGCTTTTCTTTATTGTCCAATAAGACTGCTAAACTTGAGCCGTCACACTTGTTTTCTATTAGAAGGTAAAAGGTATTTCTTTTCTATCAAGTTTCTCATACAATATTTTCTTACATCTCATTGCCCCAAATAGCTATATAGCCATGTGTGCTTATTTGCTCAGTCGTTTCTGACTCTTTGCAACCCCATGGTCTGTAGCCCAATAGGCTCCTCTGCCCATCGAGTTTTCCAGGTAAGAATGCTGGAGTGGGTGCCATTTCCTATTACAGGGTATCTTGCTGACCCAGGGATCAAACCCAAGTCTCTTTGGTCCTCCATTGGCAGACAGATTCTTTACCACCTGTATAGCCATACCAACTGAAAAATAGGCTAGAAAACACAGTGTTGAGTGGGATAATGATGTGTTTGGTTGATTAAAATTAGGCTTCTTATTAAGGGCTTATATTCAGGAGTGCTCTAACTGTGGGACTCCAGTACTTTATCCCAGAAACTCTAGTAATCTTCTCGCTAGGCTCTTAACTCCCTCTTCTCAACTCAGAATATCCTGGGCTCCACTCGGGTTCTCCCTGCCTGAAATTACAACTTTGACTTTTTCTCAAGTCAATAAGTTAGATCTATGATGGGTTTCATTTTGTTTGTTTCCCATCATGAAGGATCACTTTTCCTTCATTGCCTGATACCCAGTGTCTTAAAAACCTTTGTTTCTTTTGTGTGTGTTTCAAGTAGGAAGGGTTAACGGGGTCCCTATTATTTTGTAGTGGCTGTGAGTGGAAGCTCCCTACTCTATTCACTTTTCCCTCCTATTTATTATTGTACTCATATCTCTCATCTGTTTGGTGAGTTCTTTGCAAATTACTTTGGTATTCTTTGTAATTTGCCAAAGTGTAAGTGAAGTTAGCATATGCACTTTACTTCCTGTCAGAGATAAAACTGCTTGTAAGTAGTCCTGTCTCTACTTACTAATTAGGCCTCCCTGCCCATAGAATTTGAGTCTGGGGGGATGGGAATTAGTTCAAGAAGAGAATGTATTTGGAGTGAAATGGTGTGGACCCAGAAAGCAGTAAGCAACACCCTGAACAGACCTTTGTAGAAATGACTGAAGGCCAGGGTGTATGAAGAACAGATTAAGTTGGAATACTTATTCGATAACACTCCTGTGAACTTTAGCCTGATTCAAATTTGCAATTTGTGTGTGTGTGTGTGTGTGTGTGTGTGTATGTATAATGTTTAGCAGTTAATGTGTCATGATAGGAATGACACTGAATTTAAGGGACTGAGAGATAATTCAGGTCTGGTTTTAGAAAATGACTTCATTTTCTAGCATAAAATGTTTCAGGGTAGGTAATCTCCCATCTCTAAACTTCAGTTTCCTTTTCTTGCATATGGTAGGGAAGGGAATATACTACTTGATCTTTTTTGTTGTTGTCCAGCCACTTGCATTGTGTCCGAATCTTTGTGACCCCATGGACTACAGCATGCCAGGCTTCCCTGTCCTTCCCTATCTCCCGGAGTTTGCTCAAACTTACATCCATCCTGTTACTTGATCTTTACGTACTAAATTTCTATGTTTTATGACAGGTTTCTGTTTTAAGTGGACTAAATTACACTTTCTATATACCTCACAGAGCCTCTTTATACCTGAGCTTTCTTTCCCCTGTCCAAACTTTTGCAATTCCTGGTAACCTCCAGGGTTTGTGGAGGATTCAAAGAACTACATTAAGAATTTGGTTTGTTGCTCTTTCTTCCCTCCTGCAACTCAAATTTTTTGCTCACACACATACACAGTGTCACAAATAGAATTGGTGTCTACAACTGGAAATGCAGAAGACCTTGGGATATAAATTGTGTTGAATATAGTGATTGGGTATTTTCTGTTGACAGATTCGTCTTGATAATTTGAGGAGCTGAGATGTGCTTGAGTTCTCAGTCTTAGGGTTCACAACAGTTTTATAGATTGGAATTCTACTACGACTGTATTATTTCCAATGCATTTCACAGGAGCGAAATATCTTCATACCACTAAACAGCATCTACTTGCAAGTGAAGAGGGAACAAAAGCTCATAAAACTGCAATAAAATATTTATTTGTCTTCAGCAATAGGATTAATTTTATCACTGTAGATTTATGACCCTAGAAATGTGTTGGTGGATATTTAATATATCAAAATAGCAGAACAAGGAGCTTGTATTAAGAAATGTGTTGTGAAACTTGTGATTTACCAGAGAAAACAGATTTTTTTCCATAGGACTTAATAAAACAGCAACAAAATTGAATTAGCTTGGCATAAAGTTTAATTGCCTGACGAAAGATTTGAGACTGCTGTTGCATTACTGTTTATTCGATATAACATCTCTTGGACTTGTGGATCCTACCCCCCACCCACACCCCCAGACTGACTGGGAAAGCTAATGATGGCAGTAGGATTGTAGTGTTAGTGTCCAGGAATCTTCCTTTTGATTTCCTCTTCCTAACACGAAGGAGGAAGAGTTCACTGCAATGACCTTTCCCAAAGGAAAAACAGGACTGTATAGCTTGTTGCCTCCCTCAATGCAATTCCTTTGTTGAAAGCCTCTCTCTTCAAAAATTCCATAGCTCTTCAGTGCTACAGTACCTTGTGAGAGTGCGCCTTAGTGACATTCAGCTTATGCATTTGGGTTTTTGTTTTTGTTTTTGATAGAAATAGCCTGATAGTGGAAAGTCATGAAAGAATATAGTAAATCTACAACCTTCCAGTTTTCTCTAGTTTGAGTTGTGGCGGTAAGTAAGAATTACTATCTTTCTGCTCATATTTTGTCTGACTCTTTGCAACCCCATGAACTGTCCATGGAATTCTCCAGGCTAGAATACTGGAGTGGGTAGCCTTTCCCTTCTCCAGGGGATCTTCCCAATCCAGAGATCAAACCCAGGTCTCCTGCATTGCAGGAGGATTCTGTACCAGCTGAGCCATAAGGGAAGCACATATATATGTTTCTTATCTTTTGAGCTCCTATAAGAATTAGGTACACACTTAGGAAAAAAGCACAGTCTCTCGAGATTGTAATGTGGGAGCTAGACATCTTCATGTTCAGAAAGGTTAGAGGTATATGGTCTGACAGAGGCAGAACAACTTCGGTCCCCATAATTCAGCTACAACAGAATCTGAGAACAGAACTACTAAATTGATGATACGGCCGTAGAGTTTACAACCAGAGACTGTCTCAGTTCTTATCCATAAAACTTGTAACAGCTAACCTTCTTGAGGACTGCTTTGTGAATTTTCAATCAGAAGGACAGTCCCCAAAGAGTGGCTGAGTCTGGATCATTGTTATGGAAAGTAATTGAGTAAGTGAAAATATGTATCATGAGAAGAAGCCTGGAGCTTCCTTTGAGTTTTATTCGAATGAGGGGAAAAAAAGGATTTTTTGTTTGTTTGTTTATCCTAGTGTCTCCTGGGGTCTTGACAATTTGTGTTTTTCAAGTATGTCATCAAAAAAAGCATTCACTTTCTGTCCCAGATCTGATTAACTCTCTCAGCCATTGGCATGCTCTTGATAGTAGAAGCATATGTACATTTGATGGAGTCTACAGGAGTCCAGAACGTTGAAGCTTTTGGGCTTAGTAATACCCAGTGCTTTTAGGCCACCCTCAGCCCTGTTACTGATTATCTACCCAGAGAAGATGCTAAAAATAACACAAAATAAATATTTGACTCGAAAATTAGCCATTTAGACTAAAAATTCCATTCAGACATTAAAAAATTAGGTCCCTAAAACCTGTGTGCTTTTATGGCATAAAAGAGATTATCAATTAACTTCAAAGTAACATGGTTATATGAATGCTAGTGTCTGTCTCTCAGGTCCTGATTAGAGTATCCAAATACATTTAATAATAGGGAAAAACTCACATGCCTGCTTCTTACTAACAGAAAAGATTATATGACTACACCATAGAAAAGAAGAAAAAGTATATACTGTTGCAAAAAAAGTATTCACAGAAGTTGAAAGCAAAGAATGAACAAAGAGATACAAACTCATTCAAATAAAGGAGTCATAATATTAATGCCAAACAGGTAGAAATAAATGCCCAACATATTAAATGAACCAATACTACTGCATTATTGATGAAGGACACAGCCTTCCAAGAAACTATAAATACCAATATTCCTTGCATTAAAATAACCAACATAAAAATACATAAAATAACCAAAATATACAATCTGTGTAAATCTAAAAGATGTTGAAAGAACTTCCCTGGTGGCTCAGATGGTAAAGAATCTATCTGCAGAAGACCCAGTTTCAATCCGTGGGTCATGAAGATCCCATGGAGAAGGGAATGACTACCAATACCAGTATTCTTACCTGGAGAATCCCATGGACAGGGAAGCCCAGTGGCCTATAGTCCATGGGGTTGTAAAGAGTCAGATACTATTGAGTGACTAAGGACACATACACACACATACAAGAAAAGTGAAAAGAACACAGTCCTAATCAGTTCAGTTCAGTCGCTCAGTCTTGTTCGACTCTTTGAGACCCCATGAATCGCAGCATGCCAGGTCTCCCTGTCCATCACCAACTCCCGGAGTTCACTCAGACTCACATCCATCGAGTCAGTGATGCCATCCAGCCAGCTCATCCTCTGTTGTCCCCTTCTCCTCTTGCCCTCAATCCCTCCCAGCATCAGAGTCTTTTCCAATGAGTCAACTCTTCGCATGAGGTGGTCAAAGTACTGTAGTTTCAGCTTTAGGATCGTTCCTTCCAAAGAAATGCCAGGGCTGATCTCCTTCAGAATGGACCGGTTGGATCTCCTTGCAGTCCAAGGGACTCTCAAGAGTCTTCTCCAACACCACAGTTCAAAAGCATCAATTCTTTGGCGCTCAGCCTTCTTCACAGTCCAACTCTCACATCCATACATGACCACTGGAGAAACCATAGCCTTGACTAAACGGACCTTAGTGGGCAAAGTAATGTCTCTCCTTTTCAATATGCTATCTAGGTTGGCCATAACGTTTCTTTCAAGGAGCAAGCTTCTTTTAATTTCATGGCTGCAATCACCATCTGCAGTGATTTTGGAGCCCCCCAAAAATAAAGTCTGACACTGTTTCCACTGTTTCCCCATCAATTTCCCATGAAGTGATGGGACCAGATGCCATGATCTTCGTTTTCTGAATGTTGAGCTTTACGCCAAGTTTTTCACTCTCCACTTTCACTTTCATCAAGAGGCTTTTTAGCTCCTCTTCACTTTCTGCCATAAGAGTGGTGTCATCTGCATATCTGAGGTTATTGATATTTCTCCCGGCAATCTTGATTCCAGCCTGTGCTTCTTTCAGCCCAGCGTTTCTCATGATGTACTCTGCATAGAAGTTAAATAAGCAGGGTGATAATATACAGCCTTGATGTACTCCTTTCCCAATTTGGAACCAGTCTGTTGTTCCATGTCCAGTTCTAACTGTTGCTTCCTGACCTGCATACAGATTTCTCAAGAGGCAGGTCAGGTGGTCTGATATTCCCATCTCTCAGAATTTTCCACAGTGTATTGTGATCCACACAGTCAAAGGCTTTAGCATAGTCAATAAAGCAGAAATAGATGTTTTTCTGGAACTCTCTTGCTTTTTCCATGATCCAGTGGATGTTGGCAATTTGATCTCTGGTTCCTCTGCCTCTTGTAAAACCAGCTTGGATATCTGGAAGTTCACGGTTGACATATTACTGAAGCCTGGCTTGGAGAATTTTGAGCATTACTTTACTAGCATGTGAGATGAGTGCAATTGTGCGGTAGTTTGAGCATTCTTTGGCATTGCCTTTCTTTGGGATTGGAATGAAAACTGACTTTTTCCCATCCTGTGGCTACTGCTGAGTTTTCCAAATTTGCTGGCATATTGAGTACAGCACTTCCACAGCATCATCTTTCAGGATTTGAAACAGCTCAACTGGAATTCTATGACCTCCACTAGCTTTGTTTGTAGTGATGCTTTCTAAGGCCCGCCTGACTTCATATTCCAGGTTGTCTGGCTCTAGGTGAGTGATCACACCAGTGTGATTATCTTAGTCGTGAAGATCTTTTTTGTATAGTTCTTCTGTGTATTCTTGCCACCTCTTCTTAATATCTCCTGCTTCTGTTAGGTCCATACCATTTCTGTCCTTTATAGAGCCCATCTTTGCATGAAATGTTCCCTTGGTATCTCTAATTTTCTTGAAAGATCTCTAGTCTTTCCCATTCTGTTGTTTGCCTCTATTTCTTTGCATTGATCGCTGAGGAAGGCTTTCTTATCTCTTCTTGCTATTCTTTGGGACTCTGCATTCAGATGCTTATATCTTTCCTTTCGTCCTTTGCTTTTCGCTTCTCTTCTTTTCACAGATATTTCTAAGGCCTCCTCAGACAGCCATTTTGCTTTTTTGCATTTCTTTTCCATGGGGATGGTCTTGATCCCTGTCTCCTGGACAACGTCCTGAACTTCAGTCTGTCGTTCATCAGGCACTCTATCTATCAGATCTAGTCCCTTAAATCTATTTCTCATTTCCACTGTATAATCATAAGGGATTTGATTTAGGTCATACCTGAATGGTCTAATGATTTTCCCCACTTTCTTCAATTTAAGTCTGAATTTGGCAATAAGGAGTTCATGATCTGAGCCACAGTCAGCTCCTGATCTTGTTTTTGTTGACTGTATAGAGCTTCTCCATCTTTGGCTGCAAAGAATATAATCAATCTGATTTCGGTGTTGACCATCTGGTGATGTCCATGTGTATGTAGAGTCTTCTCTTGTGTTGTTGGAAGCAGGTGTTTGCTATGACCAGTGCATTTTCTTGGCAAAACTCTATTAGTCTAATAGATGAGTATTTTTACAGGCTTGGGGATATCAGTAATCTACAAATAAACTAGGAAGTAAGCCAATACCCTTCAGAGTCGGATTCTTTCACTCATCTCTTATAAAACACTAGAAAAATTTGGTTGCATTTTGAGCCATAATGGAAGTATCAATATACTGCAAAATGCAGCCATTTAAGAGAAAATATTGTCTGACCATAATACAAGAGGGAAATAAACAAAATGAATAATACTCAGTAACTTGACCATCTCCCAAGTTTCTCAGGACTGTGTTACGACTCTTTCTGTAGAAGTTTTTTGTTTGTTTGTTTGTTTTTGTTTTTAGAGAATTTGTTAATCTAAAGACATTCTATGGCCATCACAGTGACATCACTTAGCACTTTTCTCTTGTGGTTAATAATCTATGTACTGTAATTCTTTCCAGATAGCTCTAGTTCTGGTAACACAAGACAATGGGTTAAAATCTGAGCCTTTCACACTTGCATTGAATACAGTGTGCCGTTGTCAGTACTAAAATGCCACTTAATTTTATTCCTTTATTTATTCTTATACATATCCCTATTTTCAAAGCCCTTTTCACTTTTTGACAGGTAAAAATTAAACTGATAATCTTCCTAACTGATTCTTAGACCAAAAGGGAATCTGAATGTAAGTTATATAATACATAAAAAGGTCAGTGGTAAGAATATTACATATCAACATTTATGAGAGATTTTCATGTGCTCAGAAGGAAATAAATGTCTCTATATGCTTCAAATACTAAAGAATAAAAAAGGAATTTTTTTAAATTTAAAATTTCATTGATTTAAAAAAAGAATATCTAAAATAAAGCACAGGTTGGCAAACTCTAGTCCATAGGTCACTTTTAGCCCACCACCTGTTTTGGTGAATAACATTTTACTGAAACATAGCTACGCTCTTTGACTTAAATTTTCAATGGCTGCTTTTGTGCTACAAGGGTAGTGTTGAGTCATTGTGACAGGGACTATTAGGCCTCAAAGTCATAGAGCCCTTTACTGTAACCTTAATCTAGGGCATATAAAGAAAAGGATTATGAAAAATAAAATTATAAACTGGTGATTTGAAAATTAATCTGAGATATGTCTGTTGTTTTAGCATGTTGTAACATGCATAGAAAACCATGTAATGTTATCCTATTTTGTTAGCATCATCTCATACTAAAACACTGGATGAAAAGCATAATGAAAAAAAATACAGATGCGTTTCTCATATGCAAGTGAAGTATTGGAAGTAAATATTATTAAATCTAATTCAGCAGTATGTTTAACTATGAATTACCTGCAACCAAGTGAAAATTTATGGCAGGGTGTATAAATTATTTACTATAAGTAAATATGCTAATATGCCTAATCACATCACATAGCCCAAAGCAGAGAAATCATACATTAATCTTAATAGATACAGAAAAACAGTTGGTCTCTTTTTATGATAGAAAAATATTAATCTAGACATGTAAAATATATTCTCAGTGTGCCACAAACAGAATACATACTCTGATGTTTCTCACAGTTAAACGTCAGAGATAGTCTTTTAAAGTCATAAATGGTATAAGAATATCTTCTATTTTCATGAATATTTAAGGAAAAAAAATGAAAGTTCCAACTAGTGCATAAGACGTTAAAGATTTGAAAAGAGGAAAACATTAAATTATTATTTTCCGATTATATTATTATATTTCCTGAAAACAAAGTCTGGAAATTAATAGATCTGATAGTTGACCTCATTTAAGCTTCTTCAGTTGGCAAAGGGATTCCAGTGAGTTTGACATATAACATTTATTTGTTATGTCTTTGCATTTTCCTTCCTCATTTTTTCTTTGTATTTCATACCTTGACAGTCACAGGAAACTCTAAATCAGTTATTTCATGGAACATCTGTTAATTTGGGGTGTTCCTGTTAGTTTCAAGTTAATGCATCATTGGCTGAAGTATTTCAGAAATAGTGTTGTGTTCTCATTATATGTCCATTCTATCAGATGCACATGTTTTTCCTTTGTTCTATTACTGGTAGTGTTTACCTTCAATACGTTGACTAAAATGCTACTGACCATTCTAAACTTACTATTTTTCCATTTTTGTAATAGGTATTATATCAGGAGGTAATTTGCAACTATAAGAGTATCCTAGTCCACATTATTTTATTCATCTGTTTATTTATATGGGCATGTATTCATGACTTTCTATTTTATTCAATGGTTATAATTTGTTTCTATATATATTTAATTGCTCAAATTGTCCAGGGTGGCTAAATACTGAAAATTATCATATGGCCAGGAGCTGCACTGAATATATAAAGACATTTCCTATTCAACAATATCAAAATACACTGTTTCCTAGCTAAGTTTATATGTACAGCAATGTTAGATGTAACCACAAAAAACAAAAGCAATCTCAGGGTACGACATTAGAGGAACTAACAGAGATTTATACATCATTAAATATAGTGGGCTGTTGGATAGCCCTAAAATCATTAATGTTATTATGTTATTCAGGTGCTATTCATTACATCAGAAAATGCTCTTTGCAATATTAATGGAAGCAAGGTAACTAGGTACCAAATTGTATATATTATAATCTCAAACACATTAACAAATAAAAGGAGCAGAAATTATATTAAAATATGTATAGTAGATCTTTTCAGTGATGGAGTTATGAGTGACTATTATTTTTTAAGATTTACAGATTTGCCACTGGGCACACTATGTTTTTATAATCGAATGGGAAAAAAAAGCAAAACAATAAAAAGCATTGGATCAGCTTCCCACAAATATTGATTCAGTTATTGGGCTAAGGGAAGTTTTACTACCTGGGACGCTTTCATTTTCCCACTGTGAATCACTCCACAGGAGAAAAAAACATGCCAGCCTTTTTGTTTATGGACACTGGGCAGGATAATGCACCATTAAATCTAAGTTGGGATAATGATCATTATCTGCTAGGAGACCTGGAGAGGGTGGGTGTCCAGTAACTCTGTCTATATTCTACCATGGAAGCATTAAAAGAAATCTGCCCTCATATCCTTAGTGGGAAACATGGCCCTGAAAAAGGGTTAAACAGAAAGAAAAAAGGGTTAAACAGAAGTACACAACATAAACCACAAAAAATATAAGACCTATATGTTAAGTTCATTACTCTAAAAAAGATAAAATGTAGGATGTTCCTCTCGTGTGTACTATAATATTTATGAGGTCATTAATGTCTGCCAAAAACAGTACATGCAAAACTGTCTTATTCTTTCTTCTCTGGCATTATCATAATATGATCCTATATGGAGCTTTTGGTAAAAATTGGTATAGTCATTCATTATGCATTTATCTTATTTTAATCCTCTTTGGACTTGATCAGGATGACAATCCTTAGTGCTTGAGAAGTCACCATGAAAAGTATGAAAGCTCAAGATATATCTGCTTATTCACAAGTAAATAAATCATTCTTTTTAATCCTTTAATCTACTCTAGAAATTGAAGAATCGAGCTAGAACAGGGATTGTTTCATCTGATTCAAAACATTTGGAGGTCAGAGTCTCAGATTTTTCACATGTTTATTTGCTCTAATTTGCATACTTAGTTAAAATGAACGAATTTGAAAACAAGTAACCAGAGGGTGCTGGATTAGCAGGAGTCTTAAAAGCTTTGCAGCTTCGTATAATTATTAAGGAGGCATGTTTAATTAATATAATACCCATTAGTAACAATTAAATATAGCCAAGGTCAAGAAATGAACCCTTTTACCATTTACAGTTGGCATTTTAATTTTATAGTACTCTCAGCCCAGCAGAAATGTTCATTTATTTCAATGTAATATTCTGTGATACAGTTGGAACATCAAAAATCTCTCTTTTTCATGTCACTATAATACAGTAATTTACGGGTAAGAAATCATTTTAGTTTCTAGAGATATCTATAGGAGAATCTCATAAATGTGAAAGTTCAGTACTCAAAGGAATGAAGATGCGCATACAATTTCAAGTGACTGTGCTTTGCGAACTGGACTCTTTCCGAGCTGAGTGAAAAATAGAATGAAGAGACTTAAATAGTTACTCCGTTTCCTAATCCCACATCTTGTACCTCAATTGAAAGGGGTTAAGAGCCCATTAAATTCTCTTCTTGGTCCATAAGCTTCTTTTCAGTACCTTTCCCAGGTTGCAAAGAAAATTTCCTGAAGGTTAGCCATTAAAGATTACTATACTCCTGAAAATCCTTGACTTATGTCTTGAAACATGGGGTCATTTTAATTATCTATGGATGAAAGACTGGTTTGACTTCAACTCACTTTAGGTGTCTCTTATGATGTATAATATCTTAAGGTTCTGAAAAACTATCTCCCTCATTACAATCTAAGAAATATCATATTTACTCAGCTTTTTGTTTTTATTTCTGCTTTATGTAATTCATTACTACTATTTCATCAACTCTGATTTCTGTGAATGAGGGAAAAAAATCTACAAAAAAAAAAAAAAGAAACAGAGATTATGGAGTTATCTTTTTAGTTTCCATAATGAAGCTACCTTCTCTTTTGTTAAAGCTGTAAAAATTACCATCAATGAATATTATAAGAACCAGAGGATAAAGGAGGTGGGATAAGAAAGATACTGACTGTTTATGTGAGTGAAAATTTTCATGAATAATACCTGTTCTATGTTCTCAAATTTAAAAAAAAAATTACAGTATTAATTTTAAATTATTTTTATTGGAGTACAACTGCTTTACAATATTCTGTTATTTCTGTACAGCAAAAGTGAATCAGCTGTAGGTATACGTGGGAAAGATTGGGGGCAGAAGGGGACGACAGAGGATGAGATGGTTGGATAGCATCACTGACTCAGTGGGCATGGGTTTGGGTAGACTCCGGGAGTTGGTGATGGACAGGGAGGCCTGGCGTGCTGCGGTTCATGGGGTCACAAAGAGTCGGACACGACTGAGTGACTGAACTAAACTGAACTGATTCATGTATCTCCTCTCTCTTGACCTTCCCTGCCAACCACCCGTCACTCTCAAAATTTTTCAAAAGATAGTTTTCAGATAGAAGAGAGATGTAGCTCTAATAGTTATACTTTTCTATGAATTATATGTGTAATATATTTAATATATATGAAATATATGTTTATTATAGAGTTGTCCTATATTAGTTGTGATTAATACTTGGTCTTTTGAAGTTCAAGATAAATCAAGCAAGATGAATTGGGTAGGAACATTTGGACAGAGTAAGGTTTTTTCACATCTGAAGCTGAAATCTTTCACCTGGATGAATTTGCCAAAGCCCAGAGGATTTCCCACAGTTCTAAGGTTTGGAAACATGAAATTTTTAGAATTCTAAATACAATTTCTTTTCCCACAGGAGGACTCACATTAAACCAGCAAACATAAATAGTGTGTAATAACAGAATGGCAAGTTGTGAATGTAATGATTAGCAAAAAAAAAAAAAAAGAAGAAGAAATCACAGTACTCTCTATCTCTTTGAAGTGTACTCTGACTTGAGTTTGAGCGATCTGGATGTCAGAAGCAACTGGGATTCATGAACTTTTCTGTGTATATTTTACACCTCAGTGAAATTTACAAAAACAAAGTGAAATCTCTGAAACCCAGGGTCTAAGACTTTCCAGAGTAAACAGTAAGGACAATTCTCCTGGAAGTTTGGGTGGTGGTTTCTAAGGGCAAAGGGTAATAGCCACTGCAGTTGTCAGTTATGATTTGAAACTTTAATTTCTGAATCACAGATGCATGTGTTTCAGAGGAACCTTGGAAATTTGGATGGATGGTTGCCCTAAGAAGACCTTTAGTTTCTGAGTAGTGAGGATGACTCTTTAATGATTGACGGTTTTTCTGTCAGTTGTCTGAGATAACTTTTCTTACTTAATTTGGCAAAACATTTGCTGGTCTTTCCTCTAAACCAGAGGTCAAGATGTAACTCCTACAAAACTTTCCAATTGTTTCCATTTATTCCAAAACTTCTTGACCCTATCAACCTCTCTTACAGGGAACATTTCAAAATAATTGTAATTTAAATTTGGAGTTACAGCTCTCTGAAAATGTGACTCATGTATTTTATTGGTGGACCTTCAGCTCTCAGAAACTCTGAAGTATTGAACAAGTGGACGCATTGTGTTTATGGGTAATTAGAGCTACTCTCTCATTTATCACTGGTAGCTCAGATGGTAAAGCGTTTGGGTGATCTTGAGCTAATTGTGAAACGTCTCTAAGCTTTAGCTTCCTTGTCAATAAAGTTAGCTCCAACATATGTAATATTTTGTACATAATAGTATACAATGTATAGGTGAGGTGTGTTGTGTGTGCAGTGACTATGATAAGCATTGAGTACTATAAACGACTTTATCTCCATCCTTTGCGGTTAGTCGCTCAGTCATGTCTCACTCTTTGTGACCCTATGGACTGTAACCCACCAGGCCTCTCTATCCATGGGGATTCTCCAGGCAAGAATACTGGAGTGGGTTATACCATGCTCTCCTCCAGGAGGTCTTCCCAACCCAGGTATTGGACCCAGGTCTCCTGCATTGCAGGTGGATTCTTTACCCTTGAGCTAATAGGGAAGCCCCTCCATCCTTTATTATTTAGTAAATACATTCTTACAAGTGTATCAACAATTGAATAGACACCTCTATGAGATCGTGAGGTCTCAGATAACAAAGGATCGGTTCTCAGCTGGTCAAATCTTGGTGGTGTTGGGGAAGACTTGAGAGTCCCTTGGCTGCAAGGAGATCCAACCAGTCAATCCTAAAGCAATAGGATATTTATTTCTGAATATTCATTGGAAGGACTGATGCTGAAGCTGAAACTCCAAAACTTTGGCCACCTGATGCGAAGAACTGACTCACTGGAAAAGACCCTGATGCTGGGAAAGATTGAAGGCTGGAGAACAAGAGGACGACAGAGGATGAGATGGTTGGATGGCATCACCAGCTCGAAGGACATGAGTCTGAGCAAGCTCTGGGAGTTGGGATGGACAGGGAAGCCTGGCGTGCTGCAGTCTATGGGGTCACAAAGAGTCTGACATGACTGAGCGACTGAACTGAACCATAATTTTGCTTGGGCATAAGAGGAAGGAGATTCAGAATGAAGCAGGGATAAGTGCCAAGAAACTTTGTCCCTCAGAACCTTTCCACATTTGAGTTTGCCATGTGTAAGAGAGAATATGGATTAGGAGTCCTGCACTTCTGATTTAACTTCTTCCCAGCTAGCATGAATCAGAAGCCCAAATTTCAGTGTATCTCTCTGCTTTCCTTTATTTTTATTTTCCTTCTCTTTCTTCTTGCTTTTTAATGAATTATCAACCTCTTTTTTTGTTTGCTTTTATTTTTTCCTTTTGTTGTTCTTATTGTCTAGTCGCTCAGTTTGTGTCTGACTCTTTGTGACCCCATGGGCTGCAGCATGCCAGGCTTCTCTGACCTTCACTGTCTCCTGGAGTTTGCTTAAAGTCATGTCCATTGAGTTGATGATGCCATCCAACCATCTCATCCTCTGTCACTCCCTTCTCCTCCTACCCTCAATTGTTTCCAGCATCAGGGTCTTTTCTAATAAGTTGCTTCTTTGCATCAGGTGGCCACAGTATTGTAGCTAGGCATCAGTCCTTCCAATGAATAATCAGGACTGATTTTTTTTTTGGATTGATTGGTTTGATCTCCTTGCTGTCCAAAGGACTATCAAGAGTCTTCTCCAGCACCACAATTCAGAAGAATCAATTTTTCAGTGCTTAGCTTTCTTTATGTTCCAACTCTCACATCCATACATGACTACTGAGAAAACTATAGCTTTGACTAGATGGACCTACATTTTCAGGAGCTTTTCACAGTCTTCCATCTGTCTTTCCCTCTATTTCTCTTCAATCCACTTCATTTAACTAACCTCATCCAGCCTTTCCCTCAGGTCCCCCAACATGTGGTACTCATATGTTCAGCCAGGTTTTTTCCCTATTCCATAAGCCCTCTGTGCTCACTCCTCATGTTGCATATTGTCCCTTTCTTGAAGGCTCTTTGCTGTCCTTCTTCTATAATTATTCAAAACTCAATTGTACCTCATCTAAGAGGCCCTCACAGAAAAGGGCAGTGCTTTTTGAAACCCTTCTTTAAATGAAATCCCATAGCAAGTCTAATTTGTCCTCCCTGACCTGGTAATTAATTATCCATTGACCCCATCATATAGGGTATGTTGTTTTTCTTATGTGTTATTCTTCTTGACATAAAAAAGATTTTAATGATTTGAACTAGGAGCTATGGCATTTTCTTTTTCATTTTCGTACAAGGCTCTGTGATATGAAGTTAACATCCTTTCTCTCCACTTCCCATTCACCCTCAGCACTTGTTAAACATAAAGGATACGTGGAACTTGCTGGTTTACAGGTTTTTTGTAGTCCTTGGTTCTGGTCCTTGGGTCTAAGCTGCAGTAGTATAATGCTAATTTGATTGATTTTTTGTTGTCACATGATTCAGGAATTAACTAAATCATTACAAATTTAGAAACATATAAGATATTATAAGAGAGCCAATGGATAGCACAACCTTAGGCCCAGGGGAGAGTGCTGTGCAAGTCATAGGTTGGTGGGGTTCGTATTTAATGATTTAGCCTTCTAATATTCCTTTGTAATTAAGAGATATGCAAATATATAGTTAATATTTAACAGTATTGGTTAAAAGAAGAGAAAAGAGAGAAAGGGAGGGAAGAGAGAGATCTTGAAGACTCTTTGAAATTCATGAACAAATATGATTGGATGGGCAAAGAAAAAAACCAAAGGCTGACCTCCTACAAATAAGCTCAGGAAAGAGAGAAGGGCTCCTCTGATATGCAAGTAGAAAGATTAGACCTCTAGCACCTTAGGAAATCTGAATAGTCTGAGCAATGTTGGCAGAAGCCACACTAAAGAGCTTGCACAGTTCTGCAAATGTCTCACCCAAAGAAATCTGGCATGGTGTTCATCATCCAGCTAATCCTAACATGCAGACATTTCTGAGAGTGAAATCAGATCTTTCTTTGCCAGAGTGTGTTCCTTATTTGGGCAACTGGGTCAAATCAAGAAAGGCCAATATAGGCTGCCAGAGTAGACAAGGAGGGGAGAAATAAAAGAACAAGACATATAATTCATCAGTGATTTCCTCCCAACATTCTTAGCCTCCACCTTGCCTCCATCTTACTGGTAATACAGGAACAAGGTCAAGGATCCGGTAAAAGGTATCTATAGAAAGGGAGTAAATATCGAAAATACAGTAACTTTAAACATAAAATTTTCTTTCTAGGGATAATTGTGATGATAGTTCAGTAATAAAATAAGATCAGATGAAGTCTGAAGAAATGTTAGAAAACCTGGATAAAGTGGAAAAACATCTGTTTGAAGGCATCAGAATGTTAGAGACACAAAGACGTGTGGGCCAAGTTCTAGAGAGAAGGGAAACAGAGACAGGATTGACATTTGGCCCAGCTTTTCTCCTTGGGACATTTGCTGATTCAAATCTTACAGCCTAGGGGCTGAGAAGCCAAGGAGTTCAAAAGACTACAAGCAGAGAAGCCAAGTGGCAAAAGCTCAAGCACAAAGCAACAACTTTTTGACAAGCTAAGTCTCAACAGGGCTGATGGAACCATTGCATATAAAGCCTGAGCAGTACAAGTACTTGGGAATGTTCACATGGTAATTTCAAAGGGCAGCACCCATGGAGGAAGGACAAGCCAGAAACAGACCAACATTCACAAAGACTGAGAACCCCTTTGAATGAGCTCAAACTGAGAATGGACTCAGGTTACCAGTCCCCATCGTAACTGTCTGCTATGAGCAAAAAGAGATCTTTTCAAAAGAAAGATAACGACATCCAGAGTAGAGGTATCTTTACAGTTTCCTAAAGTGAAAGTGAAGTTGCTCAGTTGTGTCCGACTCTTAGCGACCCCATGGATTGCAGCCTGCCAGGCTCCTCTGTCCATGGGAGTTTCCAGGCAAGAGTACTGGAGTGGGTTGCCATTAAAATCAGCCCAGTTTCAATATAAAACATAATTTGACATACCAGGAAAAAGACTAAATGGTCAAGAGCCCCAAAAGGAAAAGACAATATAAGTCAGCACAGCAGGACAAGATATTGGAGTTTTCAGTCATTAGTTAAAACAACTATGATTTAACAAAGAAAATACAAACATGGCAAATAAGTTTATGAAAAGGTGCTACATGTTATATAACGTTAGGGAATTTTAAACTAAAATGATGAGCTACCAATACATACCTATTCAAATGGCTGAAATCCAAAACAATTGAAATACCAAAGCTGGTGAGGACATAGAACAATAGGAATTCTCATTTGTTGCTAGTGATATTTGACAGCTTCTTATAAAAGTAAACATACTTTTATCATACAGTAATCTTGTCATCATGCTCCTTGGTATCTGCCCATAGCAACTGAAAAGTTATATCTATATTAAAAACCTGAATGTGGGTGTTTATAACAGTTTCTTTCTTAATTGCCAAAACTTGGAATCCACCAAGATGTTTTCCAATAGATGAACCAGTTGGCTTCTCTGCTTATAGTCTTTTGAACTCCTTGGCTACATACAAAGGAGTAGCATTCAGCAATAAGGAAAGTCTATGAACCCATGAACAGACATGGAAGCATCTTAAATGCATATAGCTAAGTGAAAAAGAGCCAGTCTGCAAAGGCTATGTACATACTGCATGATTCCAACAGTATGAAATTTAGAAAAAGGCAAAACTGTGGCCACAATGAAAAGATCTGTGGTCACTAGAAGTTGTGAGAGGGAGAAAAGGATAGGTGAACCATGGAAATTTAAAGGCAGTGAAACTTCCATGTGTGGTTCTGTGATGATGGATACACTATTGTCAAAAATCACATGATGTACCAAACAAAGAGTGAAGTCCAAAGTAAACCATGGGCTTTAGTTAGTAACAATGTGTCAATGTTAGTTTGGTAACTATATCAAATATGTTATACTACCATAAGATGTTAATAATAAGGGAAAGTGGGTAAAGAGGGCAGGAGGTATGAGAACTCTCTATGTGTTGTTCAGTCGCTAAGTCATGTCCAATTCTTTGCGACCCCATGGCCTTCTGCTTGAATTTATGTCTAGTGAGTCAGTGATGCTGTCCAACCATGTCATCCTCTGCCACCCCCTTCTTTTGCCTTCACTCTTTCCCAGCATCAGGGTCTTTTCCCATGAGTTGGCTCTTCACATCAGGTGGGCACATGTTGGAGCTTCAGCTTCAGCAACAGTCCTTCCAATGAATATTCAGGTTGATTTACTTTAAAATCGACTGGTTTGATCTCATTGCTGTCCAAGGGACTCTCAAGAGCCTTCTCTAGTAGCACAATCAAAACACATCAATTCTTTGGTGCTCAGCCTTCTTTATGGGCCAATTCTCACATCCATACATGACTACTGGAACTCTATACTTTCTGCTTCATTGTAATATAAATTAGAAATTGCTCAAAAATAATCTATTAATTTAAAAACAAATCTAGACCTGCATACAAAACTTGCAGATGAATCCAGCCACAGCAGCATTATTTAAGTAATCCCAAAGTGGAAATAACCCAAATGTCCACTAACTGATGAATGAATAAATAAGTTACAATAATAACCATACCATGAAATGTGGTTCAGCCATATAGAGAAATCATGTAGTGATACATGATTTCTTGAATGGACCTACAACATAGATGGACCTTCAAACCATGCTAAGTAATTGTATAATTCAATTTGCATGAAATGTCCAGAATAGGCAAATCTATAGCAGCAGCAGCAGCAGCAGCAGCATAAAGACAAAGTATATTAGTGGCTGCCTAGGGTTTGGAAAAATGGGGAGTAAGTGACTTATAATAGATTCTTTTTCTTTTTTGGAGAGAGGTGGACAAAAAATTTAAAATTGTGGTGGTAAATGCACAGCACATCAAATTGTACATTTGAAATTATATGGAAAGTGAATTATATCTCAATTAAAGTATTATTTAAAATTATGATTAGTTATTAAAAATAAATGGCAACATACACAATTTAAGCAAACATGGTGAAATGCAATCAAAAGAAAGTCTAGAATTTAAAAAGCAGTAGCTGAAATTAAGCACTCAGAAGAATGGTTTGACGGTGTCATAGTCAAACAAAATAAAGGATTACTAATGTCAATTAAAAAATAACTAGACTAAAATTTGGAGGGAAAATGATGGAAAACAGAGAATCTATCCCAAAACCCTGGGGGCAGGAAAGACCATGGCATGAAAGTAAAAATGCCACCAGGCTCTCTTGGCACAAAGAGGGAACAGGCTGGCCTGCCTTCAGGTCATTGCTCTGCTGGGAGAGGGGCCTTTTACCCACCATGCAAAATGTTAGAGACCCTGCCCTCCAAGATGCCTTAAATAGCAGAAGCCAGGGCTACCACCCCAGCTCTCAGGGTAAGAGACAGCCTGGTTGTATCTGTCTCTTTCTCTCTCTCTCTCTCTCTCTTTTTTTTTTTTTTTCATAATGGCAGAAATATGACCTAAGAGTCCTATCCTGTCCTATATATTTGAGGTGTTTCACTAGTAGTTGAGGCTGATTGGACAGGTTTGAGTCAAATTTACTTTGTTCCATTGTTAATTGAGAAACTATTTCAATAAAATTTTCTTAAGAAAAAAGGAAAAATGAGTACAAAAGACATATGGAGTACATATATAAACTACTGTGTCTAGCCAGGCCCAGGTCACACAACCTAGAGAGAAGACGCAATCTACCTGAATCACTAGGACTTCTCTGAAGGAAAAAAATGAGATTCTGATGCCAGAAGTGGAAGGAATGATTTAAAAAAAAAAAAGGTAAAATATAATCTAGATACATCAGTAGATACATATTTCCCTGTGGTTTGAATCTGGTACAGGCAGTAAGAAAGGATGCAGCTCATAGTAGGGGCTGCTAGATTCTGCTGAGGAAAATGTGCTGTGGCAGTAGAGATTTTTAAGTTACATTTTAGAGTCCATATGTAAGTGACATCATGCATTATTTGTCTTTGTGTTATTTCACTTGGCATAGTGTCTTCCAATTTTATCCATGTTGTCTTAAACAGTTGGATTTTCTTCTTTTTTAAGATTGAGTAATGTTCCATTTTATATATGCATCATATTTTCTTTATTCATTAGTGTACTGATGGACACCTAGGCTGTTTCCATATCTTGACTCTTGTGAATAATGCTGCAATGAATATGGGAGTGTAGACATCTCTTCAAATAATGATGGTGTTTCCTTTGGAAGTGGTAGTGAGGAAGAGCTTATGACAAATCGACCATGTGTTAAAGATGTTGGAGGAAAGGTCATTTCAAGGTCATACATAGTTTAAAATCATGACATTCCAGTGAGCCTGTGTGCATGAAGACTTGCTTTTTTTTTTCTGAATTTGAATACACTGCAAAGAAGTGTTGCAAAATGTTTGATCAATATCAAATAAATAAATAAAAAGGATGGAAATACTTTGTCTTTTACTATGAAACTGGAGGAAAGGCAGGCCTTATAAGCAGCATGGGGATGAGGCCCACTAGAATTTTCTCTGATTATGGGGCTAATTTAGGAGAAGAAGGAGCAAGGCCAAGGAACAATTCTGAAAGCAAAATAAGGCTGCTGAGTCTGCACCCAGTGTATGAGATTAAGTTTTAATGGCGTGTGATGAAGTGGCCGTGACACAGCTGGCAGAGCTGGTTGAGTTGCTGAAAATGGCTCTTGAAGCTACAGGAGTTGGACAGTAGACACAGAAAAAGAATAAGGTGAATCCAAAAGAGTGGAAGGACAAAATTAATAAAGAGCAAAGACAAAATAGAGAAGAAAACTGGTAAACTTGACAATACTGAAAGCGTGTTCTTTAGAAAGACTAGTAAAACAAGCAATATTTTGTAAATGCGATAGGGATGGGACTAGCTGTACAGCAGTATTTTTTTAATTACAAAAGAATACTATGCTAACTTTATACCAATACACTTGAAAAGCTGGACAAACTAGATGATAATGAATAAGTTATAGGCATCCAATATTGACTCATATTTTGAGTAGAAAATAGAAGTAGCTTTATGAGGTTAAAAAATATAATCAACGATGTACACTTAAGAAAGATATCAGTTGTTTTCCACTTTATTAAACAAAGCTAAGAGTCTCAAGACAAAAATCAGATTTATAAATTTACCCTAAAATTAACCAGAAGCACATTTCTTTTACGATATCAGGTCGTAATGAATATTAGCAGATAGATTCCACCACCACATTTTTTTAAAAAGTTATAATGATCAAGAGGCATTTATCACCGTAAAGCAGATCTTTTTTAAGGGAAGATAAAGTTGGAATGAGGAGAGAAATGTGCATATCCAATATCAAAGCACACTTCAAAGTTTCAGTGGTTTAAAAAAAATCTACTAAACTATAATAGTACATCAATATATTGTTAAACTTGTATAGGAACCCATGTATATATAAGAAATACAGTACAAGGTAAATAAAGTACAGACTGTCCTTATTGTAGAACTACAAAAATGGTCATACAAATTACACTGTGCAAAGTTGATCTTAATGACCAATGCGGAAAATATTATTGTTCCTTGATCTTAAAATCTTGCTGAGAAAACACTAGAAACTTGTTGGTTGTAGATATATATATAGACTTTAAAAGAGTGACTTTACTGTACACATGAAACTACCACAATGTTGTTAATCAATTGTACTCCAATATAAAATAACAAGTTAAAAAATGTTTTTAATCCTAAATGTAGAGCTTGATTTATATAATTGTTTTAGATGACAATTGCAAGTCATTATATAATAATGCTAACATATTTAGATATTACAATGTTTATTTTACTTAAAGATACATTCTTTTAAGCTTTCAAAATATAGTAAACCTTATTCTTAGTTAAGAGACTGCAACCTAAAACATTAGAAATACTGAGAATTAGCATGTTTTATTCTATTGTCAAAAAAACTTACACGACTTCTAGTTTTGAGCCCAACATGAAAGGAGCTTGGAAGTTGCCACTCTGTACTAACAAGTAAATATCTGAACAAACTGAAAAATCAACAATTCTTAGATACATTAGAGAAGTAAGGTCACAGGAAAAATCACCATGCCCAAAACTGGAGAGGCAGACACAGAATATAATAGCTTACTGGAAGAGAAATGCAAGAGCAGAAATCACTGTGGAAACCAATACTGAGGTAGGAAAAACTGAACTGTATTTGATGTATTTGCCAAAGGCTCAGTGTGCAAATGTCTATATGATAAAAATTCCAGGGAGGCCTCTATTCTTTGGTGAATTTTGTCTCTTGAGCTCTGCCAGGCGTCACTACTGGGTGAAGAAGGTCAGAGTAAATTCCTCTTCTGGCTGAGGAGGGAAACAGAAACAATTTTGAAATACACCAGAAAATTCTCCTATTCATAATAAGGCCTGCCCTCAGTCAATTCAGTTCACTCACTCAGTCGTGTCCGACTCTTTGTGACCCCATGGACTGTAGCATGCCAGGCCTCCCTGTCCATCACCAACTCCTGGAGTTTACTCAAACTCATGTCCATTGAGTCACTGAAGCTCTCCAACCATCTCATCCTCTGCTGTCCCCTTCTCCTCCCACCTTCAATCATTCCCAGCATCAGGATCTTTTCCAATGAGTCAGTTCTTCCTATCAGATGGCCAAAGTAGTACAGTTTCAGCTTCAGCGTCAGTCCTTCCAGTGAATATTCAGGACTAATTTTCTTTAGAATGGACTGGTTGGATCTCCCTGCAGTTCAAGCGACCCTCAAGAATCTTCTCCAACGCCACAGTTTAAAAGCATCAATTCTTCAGTGCTCAGCTTTCTTTATAATCCAACTCTCACATCCATACGTGACTACTGGAATAACCATAGCTTGGACGAGATGAACCTTTGTTGGCAAAGTAGTGTCTCTGCTTTTTAATAAGCTGCCTAGGTTGGTCATAACTTTTATTCCAAGGAATAAGCGTCTTTTAATTTCATGGCTGCAGTCACCATCTGCAGTGATTTTGGAGCCCCCAAAAATAAAGTCTGTCACTGTTTCCACTGTTTCCCCATCTATTTGCCATGATCTTAGATTTATGAATGTTGAACTTTAAGCCAACTCTTTCACGCTGCTCTTTCACTTTCATCAAGAGACTCTTTAGTTCTTCTTCACTTTCTGGCATACGGGTGCTATCATCTGCATATCTGAGGTTATTGGTATTTCTTCCAGCAATCTTGATTCCAGCTTGTGATTCATCCAGTCCAGTGTTTCTCATGTTGTACTCTGCATATAAGTTAAATTAACAGGGTGACAATATACAGCCTTGACGTACTCCTTTCCCAATTTGGAACCAGTCTGTTGTTCCATGTCCAGTTCTAACTGTTGCTTCTTGACCTGCATACAGATGTCACAGGAAGCAGGTCAGAAGTTCTGGTATTCCCATCTCTTGAGGAATTTTCCAGTTTGTTGTGATCTACAAAGTCAAAGGCTTTGGCATAGTCAACAAAACAGAAATAGACATTTTTCTGGAACTCTCTTGCTTTTTTGATGATCCAAAGGATATTGGCAATTTGATCTCTGGTTCCTCTGCCTTTTCCATATCCAGCTTGAACCTCTGGAAGTTCACAGTTCATGTACTGTTGAAGCCTGGCTTGAAGAATTTTGAATATTACTTGGCTGGCATGTGAGATGAGTGCAATTGTGCTTTAGTTTGAGCATTCTTTGGCAATGCCTTTCTTAGGGACTGGAATGAAAACTGACCTTTTCCTGTCCTGTGGCTACTGCTGAGTATTCCAGATTTGCTGGCATATTGAATGCAGCACTTTCACAACATCATCTCTTAGGATTCAAAATAGCTCAACTGGAATTCCATCACTTCCACTAACTTTGTTGGGGTGATGCTTCTTAAGGCCCACTTGACTTCACATTCAAGATGTCTGGCTCTAGGTGAATGACCACATCATCTTGATTATCTGGGTCATGAAGATCTTTTTTGTATAGTTCTGTGTATTCTTGCCGCCTCTTAATATCTTCTGCTTCTGTTAATATCTTCTATTTCTGTCATTTATTGTGCCCATCTTGGCATGAAATGTGTTCCCTTGTCATCTCTAATTTTCTTGAAGAGATCTCTAGTCTTTCCCATTCTGTTGTTTTCCTCTATTTCTTTGCACTGATTGCTGAGGAAGGCTTTCTTATCTCTCCTTGCTATTCTTTGGAAGCCTGCATTCAGATGGGTGTATCTTTCCTTGTCTCCTTTTCCTTTTACTTCTTTTCATAGCTGTCTGTGAGGCCTTCATAGACAACCATTTTGCCTTTTGCATTTCTTTTCGTGTGGATGGTCTTGATCACTGCCTTTTGTACAATGTCACAGACCTCCATCCATAGTTCTTCAGGGACTGTCTATCAGGTCTAATCCCTTGAATCTGTCTGTCACTTCTACTGTATAATTGTAAGGAATTTTATTCAGGTCACATCTGAATGGTCTAGCGGTTTTTCCGTTCAGTTCAGTTCAGTCACCCAGTCGTGTCCGACTCTTTGCGACCCCATGAATCACAGCACGCCAGGCCTCCCTGTCCATCACCAACTCCCAGAGTTCACTCAGACTCACGTCCATCGAGTCCGTGATGCCATCCAGCCATCTCATCCTCGGTTGTCCCCTTCTCCTCCTGCCCCCAATCCCTCCCAGCATCAGAGTCTTTTCCGGTGAGTCAACTCTTCGCATGAGGTAGCCAAAGTACTGGAGTTTCAGCTTTAGCATCATTCTTTCTAAGGAAATCCCAAGGTTGATCTCCTTTAGAATGGACTGGTTGGATCTCCTTGCAGTCCAAGGGACTCTCAAGAGTCTTCTCCAACACCACAGTTCAAAAGCATCAATTCTTCGGCACTCAGCCTTCTTCACAGTTCAATTCTTACATCCATACATGACCACAGGAAAAACCATAGCCTTGACTAGACGGGCCTTAGTCGGCAAAGTAATGTCTCTGCTTTTGAATATACTATCTAGGTTGGTCATAACTTTTCTTCCAAGGAGTCAGCATCTTTTAATTTCATGGCTGCAGTCACCATCTGCAGTGATTTTGGAGCCCCCAAAAATAAAGTCTGACACTTTCCACTGTTTCCCCATCTATTTCCCATGAAGTAATGGGACCAGATGCCATGATCTCCGTACTTTATCAATTTCAGTCTGTATTTGGCAATAAGGAGTTCATGATCTGTGCCAGAGTCAGCTCCTGGTCTTGTTTATGCTGGCTATATAGAGTTTCTCCATCTTTGGCTGCAAAGAATATAATCAGTCTGATTTCGGTATCAACCATCTGGTGAAGTCCATGGGTAGAGTCTTCTCTTGTGTTGTTGGAAGACGGTGTTTGCTCTGACCAGTGCATTCTCTTGGCAAAACTCTGTAGCCTTTGGCCTGCTTCATTCTGTACTCCAAGGCCAAATTAGCCTGTTACTCCAGGTATTTCTTGACTTCCTACTTTTGCATCCCAGTCCCCGATAATGAAGAGGACATCTCTTTTGGTTGTTCTAGAAGGTCTTGTAGGTCTTCATAGAACCATTCAACCTCAGCTTCTTCAGCATTATTGGTCAGGGCATAGACTTGGATTACTTTTATATTGAATAGTTTGCCTTGGAAACAACAGAGATCACTCTTTCATTTTTGAGATTGCATCTAAATACTGCATTTCAGACTTTTTTGATGACTATGATGACTCCTCCATTTCTTCTAAGGGATTTTTGACCACAGCAGTAGATATAATGGTCATCTGAGTTAAATTCACCCATTCCAGTCCATTTTAGTTTGCTGATTCCTAGAATGTCGATGTTCCCTCTTGCCATCACCTGTTTGATCACTTCCAGTTTGCCTTGATTTGTGGACCTAACATTCCAGGTTCCTATGCAGTACTGCTCTTCACAGCATCAGACTTTACTTCCATCACTTAGTAAGTCCTGCCCTCAGGAGGGACTGTTTTACCAGAGGTCCAATCTATTGGGTTTTGTTGGGTTTTGAGACTGACTGACCTGAAGGAAGGGAAGTACCCTACCCTACCCACTTAAAGTGAGAGAAAATGTTGAGTGGCACTTCCCAAATTCAGTGCTGAGGAACACATGCTCATTATAAGACTGAGACCTAATCATAAGACTATAGATGCTTCTGCAGCCCCACATCACTGAAGATCTGTTTGCTGCAGTTAATTCCACCAGTATACTGTGTCTGGCGTTTCAAGGAGAAAACTGAATCATATGAAATGCTTGGTTAAAACCACAAGTGGCAGAAAAAGAGTGGAATATAAAAATGGGAACAAAGAACAATGGCAATAAATGTGAAACAGGATCAGATATGATAGATATTAATCTAATGATATCAATAATCATTTTAAATACCAATGATTATACCAATTGAAAGATTGTCACAGAGCATCTAAAAACAAGATCCATTTATAAGAAATCTACTTTAAATCTTCATATAAAGACACACATAACTTAGAAGCAAAGGGTTGTGGAAAGGGATATCATACTAATTCACAGACGTTTGAGAAGCCGTATGAGTTTCAGTCAAAGCAGATTTGAGGGCACGGAAAATTACCAGGCACGAAGAAGGCTTTCCATAATGATAAAGGGGTCAGTTCTCCAAGAAGCCATAACAATTCTTGATGTGTATGTGCCTGACAAGAAAGCATCAAATTAGTGAGACAAAAACAGAACTGCAAGGAGAAAGAAAGATGCCCAGCATCATAGTTGGATATTTATACACCCCTCTATCCTAAATGGAGAGATCCAGCAGGCAGAAAATCAGCACAGACATAACTGAACTCAACAACACCATTGACAAAATGGATGTAATAAACGTCTGCAGACTGCTTCATCCAACAACAGCAGAATGCACATTGTCTCAAGCTCACATGGCATATACACCAAGAGGGACCACATTCTGGGACATAAAGCATGCTCTAACAAATTAAAATAGCAGAAATCATATGAAGTCTATTCTATTCTCAGACCATGATAGAAGTAACTTGAAATCAATAGTAAAAAGAGAGGTGGAAAATTCCCAAATACCTAGAAATGAAGCTGTTCAGGTATCAACATTCCATGGGTCTTGCCCTCTGTATGTGAACATGCACAATGACCCAGCACCCAGAGACTTTGAAAGATGGGGCCTGATTGTTCTCTAATTGTGATCTACATCTATCATTACTGTGGTGGTTTGTGAACTTGATAACAGCTGTGAAGTTTGGCACTTCCTCACTGTTAATACATGCTGGTATCTGAAATTTGTTCTGTTGGGGGGACAGGCATTATTTAATTAAGTAATGGTAACTGAAATTCATGCACGAGCAAACTGTTCAGAGTGAGGACTGCCTGTATAGCATACATTGAGTAATGTTCCATGGTAAGAAATAAATACCTAGAGGCCTATAGGATGAGAATTCATATCTTGTTATGTGGAAGTCTTTCTCTAAGCGGAATGTGAAACAGAGATATAAAGAAAAAGAGAGTTGCTTTGACTTCATAAAAATGAAAGAATTCTGCATAGCAAAAGGCAACCCAAATAGAGTTGAAGATAACTGGCCAACTTGGACACATAAACATGTGACAATGTCTTTGGCCAACAATTCCTTTTCTTCACAATAGAATGAGGGAGGAAATCTCAGTGAGCCAAACCTCATGAATCGATAGATGAGAGGTTAGACTAAATTTCTCATATGGTGTGGATTTAATTTTATGGAATGCAAAGTATCTTCCAGTAGGAAATATGGAGTATTACCAGTTCAGTTCAGTCGCTCAGTTGTGTCCCCTCTTTGCGACCCCATGAATCGCAGCATGCCAGGAGTATTACCAGTCTTATCCAAATCCTTAGCAATGGACACAGGTAAACCTTGAATAACTGTGATGGCTGAGTTTCTTTTCTGTTCTACAAGAGAGAGAGAACAATTAGCAGAATGTGTGTTTCTCCAGGGCAGAATTCTAGTATTGTCTCTGGACCACTGAGCTTTGCAAAAAATCGAAACGCACAGTCTCTGGCAAATCACTCTTAAACAATCCAAAGGGAGAGAAACGGAAAGGCTGATGAACTTGCTAGTCACCGTTGTGGTCCTGAGTCCTGAAAACAGTGATGATGGGGAGTATGTGATGTCACCCGTGTGAAACTTACAGGGCATGGAGATTGAGATGTACAGGGTGTAGATTCCAGTGAAGTTGAGTAGGGAAGAATGCCTCTCAGAACCCACCTCAGCTGAATTACTTATGGTCTCAACTGGGAAATGTTGATTAAGAAATGAGAGGATACAGGCAGGAGCAACTCCTGAAATAGTGCCTAAATAACTCAAATATTCCTAAGGAATCCTGCGGACAACTGTGTCAGAGAGGAGCTGACAAATGGAATATAATAAGCACAGAGATCATGCCCTTGTCAGCTAGCGCACGGAGAGCATTACTGATCCTCAGCAAATCCTTACTGATCCGCAGAAAAATGTACTGTGACTGGGTCTAAAACCTGACTGGAATTTTCCATAGATGTGTGATATTGGAGATGCGTTTGCAGCTGCACTTGCCAAATCACCTTTTCAAAGCACAGTAGGTCATGGCCAAAGGAGCAAGGGCTGCTCTGCGTGCTCTCAGGCAGACAAGGATTTTAGAAATGCCAAGTTCTCTTCCACAAAGGAAGGGGTTAGCAGATTATGAATTAGTGATTAGTACAAGCGTCTGTGATCCCTCAACTAATTTCCATCTTGAAGCTGGGATATAAAGACTCAGGTGCTGGGTGGTGAGCCACAATCTCTCGGAATAGGGGCTTAATCAAGACTAGATGGGCTGAATTTGGGTCTTGGCATCTGGTACCAGCTCTTTTTCCAGCAGGATGCCTTTAGACATGTCCCTGACACCTTTGCATCTATAGCTTTTTGTTGTTGTTTGGTTGTTTAAATATATAAACTGGTGATAACACTACTTGGTGGCATATTCTATTTTTTTTAAAAAAAGCAACCTTTCATTACTCAATGCAAATCAAACAGTAAATGCATTCTCTTAGTAAACCTGCTTAACAATTTTCTGGACTCTTCTGCTCTGGGCCAGATTCAGAAATACACAAGTGAAAGAGGAGACAGTACATCATGTTTTATTCAATTGGGTCTTGATACCTATGTGTGACTCTTAACCAAGGAGTATGCAGTAGTTAAGGACACAGATTGAAATTGTTTAGAGTGTGTCCTAAACTCTGACTGCCAGGATTTAAATCTTAACTCTGGAAATTGTAAAACCTGGGAAAAATTGCTTCCCTAAACTTCATTTCCTGCATCTGAGAAAAATCACAGTATCTACCTTGCTGTAGACTGAATAATACCCTTGTCCCTGAATGTCCACATTCTAATGCCCAGAACCTGTAAATGTCACATTAAATGACAGAAGGGATTTTGCTAATGGAATTAAATGAAGGTTATTGACGGGAAGATTATCCTGGGCTACCTGGATGGGCCCGAAGTCATCACTGGTGTTCTCATGAGAGAGAGGCAGAGGGAGATTTGACTCCAAAGAGAAAGTGATGATGAAGCTGGGTTTGGATTGATGCAGCCCGAAACCAAGGAATGCTGACAAGGAAACAGATTCTATCTTAGAGCCTCTGGAGGGGACATGAATGATCCTACCAACTCCTGATTTCAGTTCAGTGAAACTGGTTTTGGACTGCTGTCTTCCAGAACCATGAGAAACTGTGTTTTGTTTTAAGCCACCAAGTTTGTAGTAATATTACGGCAGCCATAGCAAACAAATGTGTACCTCTTAAGAACTATTACCCCAGTTAAAATGTGTGACTGGAGGCACACTTAGTGGCATATGTGCGTGCCGCAGGTATGCCATCATAAGCCATTCTTAACAACCTGAATCCTTGGATTTGCAGGATCATCAAATCCAGTAGTGTGGTTGCCATTTATCTCCTTGTTCATCCTGGTAACATGTCTAGACAGCTAGTAGAGAGAGCTGGGTCCTTCTCCACAGGTCCTCTCACCTCTATTAATTAGAAAGAAAGTCAGAGTTGCTCGGCCATGTCCAACTCTTTGTGATCCCATGGACTGTACCCCCCGAGGCACCTCTGTCCATGGGGATCCTCCAGGCAAGAATACTGAAGTGGGTTGCCATGCCTTGCTCCAGGGGCGTCTTCCCAACCAAGGGATCGAACCCAGGTATCCTACATTGCAGATGGATTATTTACCAACTAAGCCACCAGGGAAGCCCATGAGTACTGGGGTGGGTAGTCTGGCTCCTTTCTTCAGGGGATCTTTCTAACCCAGGAATCGAACTGGGGTCTCCTGCATTGCAGTCAGTTTGTTTACCAACTGAGCTACCCAGGAAGCCCTAATTAGAGGGAAGAGGTCACTTAAGATGTTACTTAAGTCACCTTATTCTTTTCCTTTCCTTCATGACTCTTCATCCAACTGGTCTTTATAAATTTTAAAGAAAACAAAGTCATTTCTCAATGGATTCAGATACTACCCCAAATTAATATTCCCAGTAAGTTCTTGTTTTTAGTTCCAGAACCTCATCACCAGAAATTCCTGAGCCTAAATCCCCCCTAGCTTCTGGGATCACTCATTTTTCTCATTTCTACCTTTTCCTTTTAGTTGAGCCTTGTCATTTTAGTCCCTTCTTTAAACACAACTCATAATCAGGTGACATGGCCAAGTGATGAATGTATAGATGGTTTGGTTTTAATCCTGGGTTTTTTGCCATCTACTTACTATATGACATTGGACAGGCTCTTTAACCTCTCTGAGCCTCAGTTTCAAAACAATAAATAATATTATAATCATACTAAAGATAGTAAAATAATAAAATAGTATAATAATACTAAAATACAAAAAAAAAGTATTATAAATAATACGTACCCAAGATTGCAATTGTGAGGATTAAATTAGTTTAATATTTGCTAAGCACTTAAAATAGTACTTGTTACAGTGTAAGCACTGTAATTGTGCTTGGTAATAATAATAAATGCAATTCCAAGCACATAACTTACTCAACTTTCTGTCATAACTTTGAGGTATGTATTTGATGAAATCAATAAAATCATTCTGTTTCAAGGGGAACAGAATAATATTTTTGAGCAATTGTCCATGTGGCTATTTCACCACGTTTAGTGTTTCCAAATTTCTGTACAACAGCCTGGGCTAGTCCAGTAGCAAATTAGAAATAGAGCTTATGTTCTGCACCTTTTACCTCACTGTCCCCCACCGCCCCCCCCACACACAAATCCCCATCTCTTTGGACATAAACTTCCATTTGTCCTCCATCTTCTGTACACCTACTTCTAAGAAAGTGTCTGGGTCCATCCATGTCATTACAAAGTAGCACTGACATATAAACACTATCATGTGTAAAATAGCAAGCTAGTGGGAAGCTGCTGTATAACACGGAGAGCCCAACCTGGTGCTGTCCGATGACCTAGAGGGGTGTGACGGGAGGGCCGAGGTAGGCTCAATTTTATATATATATCTATATATATATATATATATAGATAGATATATATATATATATATATAATTATGACTGATTTGCTTTGTTGTATGGCATAAACCAACACAACATTGTAAAACAATTATCTGCCAATTTGAAAAACAAAGGTGTATGATCTCCAGCTTAGTGTGAATTTAAGACAAAGGTACCATTTACATCAGAGAGACAGCTTTTCAAGACTGGCTTTGTTTTTCAAGTTTGTTTTGTTTTCCTGTCTCTCCCAGCCTTCCAACCATGGACAAATACAGGAGATCCATATTATGGCTCAACACTTAGCACCTGTGCCATTCTCTGAGCCTGAAACGGGCATCTGGGCAACACTCCTGTCCTGGGACTGCTGAGAGGACCACGCCTAGCTCTGTCTCAGGCAAAGGATGAACTGCTGCTCAGGCAGCCCATTGCATCCCATCACCCTGGGTACACGGCAGTGACTGGTTCAGGGAGGGCCTGGGTGGGCTCCTCACAGTCAAGGGCTGTTTCTGGATCTCTAAGAAGAAAATATTTAGCGCAAGGAAGACATGCATCCTTGAGTCTGAAATTCTCAAATCTTCCACAAGCCACCTTCTAATTCTTAAGAGATATATGCAGGGGAAATGCCCTGCTTAGTAATAACTAGAGTTTTAGCCTGAAGTCCCACACAAAATGTCTAATCTTAAGAAATAGAAGAGGCCCTAGGTGAGATCTCACTTGTAGACCTAGACCAGTATTGGGCACAATATAGAATAAGGACTACCTGGCTCATAATTACCTGAAGTACTGTTGAAATCCAGACTGTTAACTCTTCCACAAAGCAAGGAAATTAAGAGTGGTGGGGCCAGAATTATGCAGTTTTCATGATTAGTAACTAGTCATTATTTCCAGTCTAACCTGAAAGCAATTTGGTCTCTTTTCTTTCAGGATCTTATCCTTACTTTGGTCTTACAGCTTCCAAACTGAGGAGGAGGAGGGACAAGTGTTCTGAAAAAGGAGGGGATCCAGGCAAGGAAACAGTGTTCAGTTTGAACATTTAAAAAATAGTTTATTCTGGGAAAATGGTGCAAGGAGAACAAAAGAAGGTGGGTCAAATTTTAGGAAAAGTAATGAAATTTAGTGAGCAAATAGCAGTTGAAGGGAAAAGCAAACTGAAATACAGCATCAGTTTAAACAGTTGATGTTAGAGACAGAAGTAGGAGCATCATGCCTACGGAGAGGAAAATACAGTTCTCCCATACTGTTGTCCCCAGGACTGAGCAGAACTTGGTTCATTTAACTTACTGGTTTTCAACCCATAGCATCCACCTGTAAATAAAACACAGGACACTGTGTTGTGATTGCATAACAAATTGTAAATATTAATCATCACAGGTCCAAAAAGCAAACATGCTATTGACAAAAGGTGAGTTGTACAAGGGGAAAGACAGAACTGGGGGCACAAGCAGTCACAGGCATAAAGAAAAGGACGGGATTAGAGTGAAAGGGAATCCTGTAGCTATGTACTATAGCTAATATTTCCTGAGAGCTTCCGTGTGTTGGACATTGAAGGCTGCAAATGTGTTATTATTTGCATCCTCACGGGCAACTCCATGCAGTGGTGGTGATCATCCATTTCCTCATTGTACAGGTGAGGAAACAGAGGCCCAGGAAGGTTGAGTAAATTGCTCAGGATTGCAGAGCTAACAACCTGAAGAACAAAGCTTCCAAGCCAAGTGGTCCATCTCCAGAACCAAGGCTTTTAGCCACTGTGCTACCACTTCTCCCTTCGGTAAAAGCCAGCAAAAATCGCATGGCGTTACGGAAGAGAAGCGGCGTAAATAATGAAATGAATACGATGTATTGAAAGGAAGAGGGATGAGAAGTAGTGAGGGTAGGGGTTTATCTTCCTGCCTCATGTTAGGGTGCTAAAATCGATCTACAATGGATACAGCAGATGAACACAACGTTTAGAATTATGGGGGTAACATTCATGTGGCCAAAAACTGTCTCTGGAGAGGGGAACTGGGGTTAGAAAAGTTGAATTTCTGTATTTGAAATGCTATCATGTCCACATATTATTTTCATAAAAATATTTCTATTTGTTTAGAAATAGCTTCAACGGTGTAAATGCATTAAAACGTGAAATTCAAAGTCATCTTTACATCTCATACATTTGTTAAGTGCTTGGCTTATTAGAATTGTTCTTTTCAGCTTTGAAGGTTTTTTTTTTTTTTTTTAATGAAAAGCAGTATAAATTTTAAAATTTAAAAATTGTTCCTGGTAATATTGCCAGCAAGGCCGAGAGAAGGTGTGGAACTATTACAAGCAAACTGGATTTCAGCCCTGCTTCTGGGAGGCCGTCCTGACAACAAAGGGAAGGAGAGTCTCTAAAGTCAGGGAGCAGAAGCTTTGATCCTCTGGAGTTGTAACAAACAACTTAGAGTAAATGAATCAGGCGGCAGGGTGCCGGGAGGAGGCTGTCGGGCTCTCTGTGATGGTGTTCTTTGTTTTTGTGGGACTAATCTCAGAAATATTGCATTAGGCTCAGTGCTGTGCATTTTTAGGCTGGAGTTACCATATTTTTCCATCTGTATACTTCATGAACGCAAGCACTTTTTTGCTTCCTTTAAAATGGGAATCTCCTATTTGAATTGCCTGGTGAAGACCTTTGAAGTGATTCATTAAGTATACATATGCGTGCTCTATCTCCATCTATGTATCTGTCAATCATCCTTTCCCTACTCACCTACCTGTATTAGTCTGCTCAGGCTGCTATAACAATATAGCATAGCCTAGGGGGCTTAAACAACAGACGTTTCACACTCCTGGGAAGTCTAAGATCAAGGCAGATCTGCTTCCAGGTGAGTCCTTCATTTTTGGCTTGTAGATGGCCATCTTCTGCTGTGTCCTCCTCACATGGTGGAGAGAGAAAGCTCTAGTGTTTTTTTTCTGTTTCTTATAAGAGCTAATCCCAGCTCTACCTTCATGGCCTCTGCTAAACCTAGTTACCTCCTAAAAACTCCGTTTCCTAATTGCATCACACATAAGGGGATAGAGCTTCAGTATATGAATCTGTGGAGGGGGACAAAAGAATTCAGTCTTAACTCTCTATATCTGTTTCTATCTGTCTTTCTGTGTAGAATAATAATAGTGGCTTATAATTCATTTCCCTGTGTTATTGTATCCTTCTCAAACTCGTGTGAGGTGAATTGGCCATAGGAAAATCACTGATTTCACTGAAACACTTGAAGGTGGAATTAACTTTGGGATCACACAATCAGTAAATGATGATGCCACAGTTCAGTCCACTTCTTCTCCATCCTCCTTTCCTTCTCCCTTCACTTTCTGACTCTATTCCAGCCACATTATTTACTAGCTTTTCCCTGAGGACACTGGTATCCTTCTGGGCCTTGGAGAGGTTATTCCCATTATCTGGAAGTCTTCTTCCTCGTATATCTGATTCAGGTGCCTCCCTCTACACTGTTCACATTGAGCCTTCCCAGTAAGACTTCTCCTGTCTACTGTTTAACTTGAAAACCTTGTTTCTCTGCCCACAAGGTCAATTTCCCATATACTGCTTAATCTCTATTGCGTTTGTTACTAGGCTTCCCTGGTGAGTCAGTCAGTAAAGAATCCACCTGTAATGCAGGAGACCTAGTCCGATATCTGGGTCAGGAAGAGCCCCTGGAGAAGGAAATGGCAACCCATTCCAGTATTCTTGCCTGGGAAATCCTGTGGACAGAGGAGCCTACAGGTGGGCTACAGTCCCTGGGGTTGCAAAGAATCTGACAAAACTTAGTGCCTAAACCACAACAACAACTTGTCAGATAATTTACATTGATTTCTGTTCTCCCCTCTGACTAAAAGATAGGCTACACAGAGTCAGGAATTTTGCTTTTATTGAACCTAATAGAGGCCCAGCAGAACTCTAGGGTCTGCAAGAACTGGACACAGTTGTAACTCTTCTGTTTGGTATTTTAGCAGCCTATCTCAGAGCCAAGCCAGTTATTGAAGAGAATCTTTTCTGATACTTTAAGCACTATGATAAACTTGAAATAAACTTAAACTTTCCACAATTACAGAGCAGGCATGGATTCTTCCTTTGTTTCGCCAGACACATGAACCTGGATCCAAAATCCATCCTCTCCGGGTGAAGTGGGAATGCACAAAGATGACTGGCCTAAGTCTCAGCTGGATAAAAAAGATGCACAAAAGAGACATTTAAACATTTTCAAAAACTAAAACCATAAAGTGTGTTTCCTCTTCACACATCAGGGATTATCTAGCCTTTAGTGTGGTTCGAGTAGTGTGGGGTGGTAGGGGTTGGGGAGAGAGAGATGTAGAGAGAAGTAAGGATGAGTTGCCCTGTCTCTGCCTCCTCTGGACCTTAGTTCTTCCTGGACTGTCACTCCTTACACTCAAAGCAGATTTCAGGAGTCAGCACACATGGTCATGATGTGTGCCTCACTCCACAACCCAGTCACTGGGACCCAGAAAATTTTGCAACCTCAAGTCTCCCTCAACACATCATGACTCATATATATCAATGAGTAAAGACACATAAACTGTAGTAGATTAATAAGAATAAGTTTTTATATATATATAAATTACATATATACATATTTGTACATGAATCTGGGAAAGATGAGAGCCCATTGAGGCAAATGGCTAGGGGGAGAGGAAGCAGCTAAAGATAGCAGTGGGCACTCTGCCAGTTCCAAGTGTAGGGAAAATAGCCAGAAGTTTGGGTTGGCCAAGTTTACAGTCAAACCAGGGATGTCACAGTGGATGATACATGCAGGTTATTTTCCATCCTCCAAATGCAACTTCTCAAGTCTGGTATGTACTTTTGCACTGGGCTCATGTGTTTCTCACCTTGCAGCACACTTACACCGACATTCCTCACCCATGCACATACACCACACACGTACTCCTGCACACCGCTGAGAGTGTGGTCCTTTGGCTCGTGGTAGGAAGGAAACAGGTTAACAGTTTCACTTAAGTGGGTAGAGTCGTTTTCCAGCAAAGCCCGTTCATCATTGCACAGGATCTGCAGAGCAAGATATGCTCTTTATTTGTTGAGTTACTTCAGAGAAGAAAGAAGTTCGCTAATGCTCCAGTGAAATCCCAGGCAGGTGATGAAAGTACCAGACCCAGAGCACAGACGCAGCTTCCCTGACCAGGAGCCACTAAACACAACACTGTGCTCCTCCAAAGTCAGAGGGGTGCCCTGAGTTGGGGTCCCAGGTGTTCTGAGCATAGAAGTTCCTCTCTAAATATATATGGTGCTATCCCCCGTCGTGCTGTGTGGGTTTGGGCTGGGGAGGCCTGGGTGCTTTGTGTGAGTGGAACACCAGAAGTGTACCCAGTCATAGCAGGTGTGGTGCTGTCCCCCAACACCCCCTCTGTGCTTTGCATATATGAGTTCCAAGTCCAATGGCAGGTGTTGACACTGGGGCCTCCCATCCTAGATGAAATGTTGCGCCTCCCATGTATTCCACCCATGGTGTATTGGCCAGGTGGGCCCCAGTTGTACTGATGGGAAGTGTGGATACCAGGTCCTCCAGTCCTGGGAATGATGTTGTTCCCTCCTATACCACCACCACTTGCATCTTGGACAGGTGGGTTCCAAGCCAGGGGTGGGTCTCACACTTGCAAATCCAATGGATGCATTGTTGCTCTGGTGGAAAGTGGAAATTGACTTGTCCCTTAACACAAATTTCTTCTCCATGGTGATGGGATTTGTAACTGTAGATTTTCTCCACTCGTGTGGGTCCTGGGTGCAGCGAAGGGAAGTGGTCACACCCCGACCTCTAACCCTAAGGATGGTGGTGTCCCCTGCCATCACTCTACCACCTGGATTCAGCTCAGGTAGAACCCAGGCATTTGGCTTCAAGTTGAAAGCAGATATGTGCCCGGATGCTGGGATGGTGGCCTGCCCTTCCTACTGCAGCAGCCGTGCTGCAGTGAGATGACTCCCAGGTGGCCTGGCCCACAGTAGGAACACACGTGGTGCTGGGTGCCCCACACAGTTCTGTCCAAAAGTTAGGTGGGCCAGATGCTTCTGAATAATTGAGGCCTAGGGCATTCACACCAGCCTCAAAACTCCCACAAGCCTCCCATAGAGGCTGCAGGTCCCATCAACAGTGGGCCTGATACGGTACTACCAGACAGCAAGCTACTGTCTCCAGTACTGGGCACCAGGACCAGGCACTGTGGTATCCGCTCCAAAACCAGCAGTAGCAGATACATCCCTGGGGAAATACCTGAGTTGTAGACAAAGGCCGGCTGCATGTTGATGGTGCTGGTGGCAGACAGGGGATCTGGCAAGCCTGAATCCATTATGCTTCCTCTGGGTGTCTGGACTGCTGAAGAAGTTAGCTTTCTATCTTGTTCTAGGGCTAATGGGTTTCCCAGTGGAATAGACTTGGTAGGCTTCTTCCTACTGTTGGCCCCAGATGTGGGCTGAATGGTGAGTTCTGGGTCCAAGCTTCTGGGTTTCAGGCTTCACTTGAAACATGGGTGCCTCTGTTGACCAGATTCACAGGTAAATAAGTTGAGGCTTGGGTCCAGGCATTGCCACCACTGGGTGCTGTGTTCTCAGAACCAAGAACAGCCATGTGATATGGGTAATGGTTCTTCTTGGAGTCAGAGGTAGACTGAACAATAACAGTCTGAGGAGGAAGTGTTGTGTGCATAGCATCAGTGTCAAAGACTGGTTTGACATCTGTAGAGATGCTATCTGCTGGAGCATAGATAACTGCTGAAGCCATAGGTGGGGGGCTGGGAAAACCAGGAACTGAAGTCATAGGTGGGGGGCTGGGGGAAACAGGAGCTGAAGCCATAGATGAGAGGTTGGGGGAAACAGGAGCTGAAGCCATAGTTGGGGGGCTGGTTGAGGCAGGATTTGGGGATTGAGGGAAACAGCCAAAGCCCTGGGCGGGGGGGTGGGGGGTGGGAAGACAGGGCCCAAAGCCGTAGATGGGGGCCCAGGGGAGAAGCAGCCAGAACCCTAGATGGAGGGATGGGGAAGACACCGGCAGGAGTCCTTGATAGTGGGGCTGGGGAAGGGGGAGTAGTGTCTGTGTCAGTGATGCCCGAATCTGAAGGAGGGCACACTTGCAGATGGCATGACTGGGGTGGCAAGAGAGGCTGCAGCAGAAGTGAGGGGCTGCTCAGTTAGAATGGGGAGTGGTGGGAGGGGGAGAATCTACACACATGGGTGTTGGGGATCAATTTTGGTTGGAGGGTGGCTGGGAGGAGAGGGTTAGGGCGCTCAGAGGTATGGAGAGGTCAGAAATAGAAGGTGGTGTTGCTTCGAGTGAACACTGAATGCCTTTATCCTCCGTACGGGTAATTCCCACAGTGAGATTGGAAACTGGAGGAAGAAGAGAACCTGCAGCAACAGAATGAGAGATCACGGGGGCTGTGTTTCTTGCCTCCTGACCCATATAAGGTGTCGGGCAAGGTGGAAGGCCAGCCGGATTGGGGAATCTGGAGGACAGGTCGGCCAAGTGGGTGGTGGTAGGAGGGACCTGCAAAATGTGACTGACCGGGGAGCCTGTGGTCCCTGGGGCAGGCGGAGGGGCACTGCGGCGTCGCATGGCCTTCCTTGCGTCCTTCAGGATTTTGTTCCGCTGACGCTGCATGTTTTGTTTCAGGGTGCCCGAGGCTTTGGCGAGAGTCATGCCTGGAAGCTTCCGAGGCGGAGGAAGGTCACTGCGACCCCACGGCAGAGGCAGCGGTGGTGGCAGTGGCGGCAGCAGTGGCGGCAGGGGCAGAAACTGCGGCATGGGTGTCTTCCGCTTGAGGGGGTGCCTACTGCGGGCAGATCCCAGGGGAGAAGAGCTGCTCCGTGGGGTGTCTGAAGGTTGTTCACGCCGCAGCGCCTTCCCAGCCATCAGCGACTCTGGGGAGCTGGGGGTGAGGTCTTCACCCCGCACTTCTATTGGCCTGTCGGGCAGCAGGTTGCAGCACGGACTTGGGGCAGAGAGCACCGTGGCCAGGGGGCCAGGCTGTGAGGGAGGCTGGCGGTCTCCAGCAGTGCCGTCTAAGCAGATGGCGGGGCTTTCGGAGGAAGAGTTCATCCGAGGCACCTGGGCTTCCTCATTGAACTTGCTTTCTGGGTGCACCGGAAGGCAGTTTGCAGGCTCAGGACTGCACTGGAGGGACGTGAGGACCCCGCTGGTCTCCTGGGGCCTGGGTGTCATTGTCATATCCCTGTTGCAGTATGGACTTATCTTCCCATTGTCCTCTCCTTCAGCCTCTGTGTGACCTTCCTCCTCTGTCATGCCTTCCCTGGGCTCTTCTTGGACCATCGCCTCACTCTCCTTTGCGCAAGGAAGTGGGAGGTGACTGGTTGGTACCGGCTTCTCAACCTCAACTACCTGGGCAGGTAGCTCAGGTAGTGAACGCAGGAGAGTAATTTTGCGCCCAGGTGGAGGAATTCTGATGGTTCTCGAAGGTCCGGACATCATGGAATTACGAGTGGACAAGACGGGCTTCTTCTTCCGTGAGTTCCTCAAGTTCACCAGGGGTACGATGCCCACAGGGGAGTACCCAGCCTGCTGGATGGGGTACTGCCTTCTTGGCGCGATGTCAAAGCTGGATGATAAAGGCAGTTGATGCTGGTGCAGCCTGTGAACAGGGTGGAAAGCAGAAGCTGGAGCAGCGGGGTGGCCCCGGCCGGATGTGATGGCATCCCGAGAGGGCAAAACCAGCGAGCGACGGCCCGGCGGGTGCCGGCGGCAGAGCCTGGAAACAACTTTACACAGGAAATTGCCCATATAGGACAGATTGTGCGCCAAACGCCCTGAGAATAGAGTGTGAAACTGGGAGAGCGTCTCCCTAGCTTCTGACTCCTCTCGTGGTCAAACACGCACTGGAGGGAGGACTCCTCAGCCGGGCACTTGTGATGCGTCCATGGTATAGGCATCACAGAGAAACTGTGCTGTGCGCCTGCAGGTGGCAAAGGGCGGGGCACAGGGCGGGGCACAGGGCGGGGCACAGGGCGGGGCCCCAGCTCATGACCTCTCCTGAGCTCTCTAGCAGCCTAGACTTCCCACTGGGGGTGGCAGGTGTTTGGCACCAGATGGGCCACCATTCAGAGACTGCTCAGGACTGTGGCGGCCTTCTCCTCCAGAGGTCATCCTGTCTAGCACCTCATCGTGCAGCCACCTTGGTGCCTGCATTTGTGTCGGCCAGCCCTTCCCTGCCTGGGTCTCAGAGGCCTGTGCAAAGCTGAGTGCAGGAGCCGCCAACGCCGTCGGAGGGCGTTCTGGCACCTATGGGGACCTTCCCAGCTTCACTGTGAAGCCTGGAGCCAGGAGCACCTTCTCCACTGCTGCTGCTCTGCCACCATCTCCAGCCGGCAGGGAACCCTTCCTGGCAGGTAAGGCTCTTTTCACTTCTTTTAGAAATTTGGTACAGCAGTTAAACTTTCGACTGTTCTTCAGGGTGTGCAGATGGTAATGGCTTAGCCAGGATTTGAACCAAGCCTGCTCTGGGCTGTGGTGCCTCCTTGTCATACATGCTTCATGTGTTGTTGTTCTTTTTTTGTACTCCTTGTGGCACTTAGCCCTAAGTGTCATACCTATAATGAGCCTATATCCTACCCTGTAGAAGGTTTTCTTTTGCTCAGTTCGTGAACTGATTGCCTACTGCACTGGGTTCTGATCTCAGAAGATGCAGGTTAGGGACCACCAGTTGTCAGCATAGCACCAGCGGAAGTGTTCCCTTTAGTCTAGTTTGAAGGATCCAGATATGTAAAGATCGTAGTCTAGATAAATCATGGGCTTTCCTGAAAGAAATTTACCAGTGAATTATTCTGTATGGATTAGGAGCCAGTTTCTATGGATGGCCTTCCTGGAGTATGTTCAGTAAGGCAACTCATTCATGTCTAGAAAGCAAATACATCATTTATTGCAGCTTCATAGTGGAGCCCTGTGTCAGATTAAAATAGTCAGCACAATTTGGTCACTGTGAGCATGTCAGCTTGGGCCAATCTTTACTACTGTGTATAATTCTAGAGATTCTTATGCCCAGGAGAGAAGACACACTCTTGGGTGTCTAGGACAAGGGAAAGATGTTATTATTCACAAGGTAGAAGCTTCAAAATAATAGGAAAGAACTTCAAAACCCTAGTCTAACATGGCTTGATTGAGTTTGAATCTTGTTTCTTTGGCTTACTTCATTGGAGTGTTTTCTTTCTCCTTGGCTGACATTGTGTGTTACACATCAGGCATGTGACATGTAGAGGTTTCAGAACCCAGAATTGTATTGATCAGTGAAACTTTATTTATATATTTTAGTTTAAAATCTATTTAAAATAACACTGGACATAATTCATATATTATACATTAGTTTTGCCCTCTGCTCTTCAGATTCTTTTTATAGTATGTCAGAGCAAATTTGGACTTCCATCCCCAATAAGATTTGAGATTGGAGGACACAAAAGCTTTTTCTCAGACCTAAATTATGTCTGAAAAAAGCGAGAAATATCATAAGCTCTACCTGACCTCTCTAGGAGCAGAAATGATTTACAGCCGTGGCATTTAACCATAATTCCTTGATCTCGTTTGAGAAGTTCAGTAAGGAACAATCTCTTGATTTTTGTTTCTTCCTTGCTTTCTTGTCTTGCTTACCAACAATCCATTGTAATCCATGAATTAATATGGCATCAGGCTGAATGTTCTCTGGAGCTCATTCAAGTAACTTTTTTCCCTAAAATAACTCTAATTTCCTTGTTTTTCAGCTCCTCATCTTTCCTTGCCCTTTACTAAAACCAGAACTCACCAAAAGCTGACTGGCTTTGTGCAGACCCTTCTTAGGACACTCATTCCTTAATTATTTTATTCATCACTCTGTTTCATTTTTTGCCTTCTAGAAATATGTTGAAATCTTTCTGTAGTTGATGACTTCCACAACATCTTGGCTTTTATTGGCTTATTAACTTGGATATTTCTACACTTTTATTTAAAAATGGTTTGAGAAGGAATAGAAAGTAAATATATTTCCTAGTCTGCCATCTTGAGCTGAAAATCCTGGTCAGTTTTAGCATCCAACCTTCCCATAGGAAAAAAAAAAAAACAAAAAAGCCCTTGGCATTAATAGGTGTAACAACTCAAGATTTCAGCTTTTCTGGGGTAATCACTAAGGACTTAGTATGTGGTAATTCCTAATGCTGCTGCTGCTGCTGAGTTGCGTCAGTTGTGTACCAACTGTGTGCAACCCCATAGCCGGCAGCCCACCAGGTTCCTCCGTCCCTGGGATTCTCCAGGCAAGAATACTGGAGTGGGTTGCCATTTCCTTCTTCAGTGCACGAAAGTGAAAAGTGAAAGTGAAGTCGCTCAGTCGTGTCTGACTCCTTGCGACCCCATGGACTGTAGCCCACCAAACTTCTCTGTCCATGGGATTTCCCAGACAAGAGTACAGGAGCAGGTTGCCATTGCCTTCTTCTAATTTCTAATGGGAAAATAATAACTATTTCATGGAATTTATTTGAGGATTACATTAGATAATGAACACACAAATGCTCTCTAAAGTTTAAAAGTCCATAAAAATGATTTTGCAATTGATTTGTTGCTACTTCAGTTTTCCTTGGCAGTGATTTATGACCTTGCTTGTGTGAGACGATGCTTTCTGATTTGTTGTTTTGAAAGTTAGATTATATTTTTCTTTTTTTTTTTTCTTTTTTTTTTTTTTAATTTTAAAATCTTTAATTCTTACATGTGATTATATTTTTCAACAGCTCAATGAATGGTTAAGGGTGAAGCCGTAAATGTTTCTTGATACCTGTCACTTTACGATATTTTCAGCAGCTCATTCACTCATGTACTTCTCCTCCCTATTTTGTTGTGGACCTACTACCAGCCAGATACCTTACATCAGGTGTTGGAAAACATTTTCCAGATTTTTAAGTATATATCTTAGACTTGTTGGGCCGTATACAGTTTCTGTAGCTTCTTCTCCTCCTCTTTCTTCAGCAGGCTTTCAAAATGTAAGGCTCAGTATTAGCTCACCCGTCATCAAAAGACGGGCTGAGCTCACAATGATTTGTGAGCAATTATTTGCCAGTCCCTGCTCTCCATTGAAACTGAGTAAGAGGTGCATTTTTTTAGTAAATCATGTCTTTGAGTCAACTCTTAGTCTTCCGGAGCTTGTCCTTACTCTCTTGCTGCTTCTAATCAACAGGGCATTCAGAGAGATCCTGTTAAAACATAAATCAGATTGTATTGCTCAGATCTCTTCAGTGGCTTACTGCAAGCAGAAAGCAAAGTCCTCAGAGTGCCTCCATAGGTAGGCCTAGAAATCTGGGCCTCTGTTTCTTCCCTGACTTGTTCCTTCTCCTCTCTACTTTGCTTACTCTATTTCCCACAAACGGACATCCTTTCTGTTCCTTGAATACTCTAGGCACATTCTTGCCTCCTTCTCTTTCCATCTGACTGTTCTCTCTGCTGGTAATATTCATTCCCCAGATATGCACCTTGCTCCCTTCCACAACCACCTTAAATTCCTTGATAAATTTTATCTCCCCCATAAAGCCTTCATTTATTACTTAATTTCAAGTGGCAGGTACCTTCTATCAGCCACCTCCATCTCCCTACCATGCTTTCCATTTTTTCTCTAGCACTTACCTGATATACTAGTTATTCTATGCATCTATTTAATTTTTATTTACATATTGATATATTTTTATATTTGCTTGTATATTTTTGTCTGCCTCCTCAATTGAAGAGAGGGTATATTCATCTGTGTTGATTACTGCTGTGTCATCAACCTATAAAACATTCTGAAGAATGGTGCCTGAAATTTGATAAGGGATTAAGAAATTGGCCACATAACTAAATATGTACATAAATTAATGAACAAATCTCCAGGGCTTCTGGATGAGGTCTAATGAAAAGAGGAAGACGAATGATTGGGACAGGGTACTACAAGAAGTAGAATTTGGAATACTCTGATAGCTATCCTAATAGAGAAGGTCTTGTTAATTTAGATCGTTTTAATGAGAGAGCTGGGAACTAGGGACACACAGCATCAAGATTTTTAGAATATATTGTGTAGAGTTCTTTTTAAGTGTGCACAGATATCACTGAAAATCCATGCATGTGTGCATGACTCTATTACTTTATTTAGTGTTTTACAAGAGCCTCTCAAGGACAGGGTTATAGTAAGTATCAGTATCTTTCCTTTATAATGAGCTTAATTTGTTCAAAATTATATCATAATTTTTTTGCAACTGTGAAACCAAACTAGCTTTTGAGTAGACACTCCCTAGAAACCTGTGCGGAGAAGGCAATGGCACCCCACTCCAGTACTCTTGCCTGGAAAATCCCATGGACGGAGGAGCCTGGTAGGCTGCAGTCCATGGGGTTACCAAGAGTCGGACACGACTGAGCGACTTCACTTTGACTCTTCACTTTCATGTATTGGAGAAGGAAATGGAAACCCACTCCAGTGTTCTTGCCTGGAGAATCCCAGGGACGGGGGAGCCTGGTGGGCTGCCGTCTATGGGGTCGCACAGAGTCGGACACGACTGAAGCAACTTGGCAGCAGTAGCAGCAGCAGAAACCTGTGACGTTAATAAAACCAACAAACATGTGTTCAGCTTCCAATGATAGACATACTACAGACTCAATTATGGGCCATCCATTTTAATGAGGGCAAGAAGTGATTTAACAAATACAGAGCAAAGAGGATGTTAAGTTTTGTCCTCTGTTAATATTAGCAATGGATAAAGTGGGCTCCAACATCTTCAAGATAGCTTGAGACCATCATCTCTGTGTCATGGCAGAGGGATGTTCAGCCAGGATATTGTTCTCTGTCACTCAGAAAAATACCCATAATGTATAATGATACTTACTGAGTCAGATATGAGACTTTTGGGTGGTTAGAAGTCCTTTAGCATGATTCTTTCAGATGCCTTAGCGACAAGATGAAGCTAGCCGCTTTGGACACTTTCAGCAATGAAGAGTTTGTTTGGATGTTAATTTTCATGCTGAATGAAATTCAGCTGAATGAATTTCGTGCTGAATTCACCCTACCTACTTGAAACTGCAGCACAGCACACACACTTCAGTTACCAGTTCAGTTCATTCCACAGAATTTTCATAAAACATAGTGTTCTATATACCTGGGATGTATCTCACTTCGTTTTAAGAATTTCCAGATAATTCTTCATACATAGTGTTACAATTCCAATCTTGCCAAGTCCTGCACCAGTTACATAGAACACAGCACATTTATTTCTCTGGTTGTTCAGATCCCAGTGAAAGAAGAATGGAATGGAATCAAAGAGATGAGATCAGAATTCTTGTCCCAGATTTACCATAAAATAATTGTGTTCTCAGGAAAATTATAGCTATTCTAGACCCCTTTCCTTTTCTTTATTTCAACAGAGTTGCATTCAGTTCAGTTCAGTTCAGTTGCTCCGTCGTGTCCGACTCTTTGCGACCCCATGAATCGCAGCACGCCAGGGCTCCCTGTCCATCACCATCTCCCGGAGTTCACTCAGACTCACGTCCATCGAGTCAGTGATGCCATCCAGCCATCTCATCCTCTGTCGTCCCCTTCTCCTCCTACCCCCAATCCCTCCCAGCATCAGAGTCTTGTCCAATGAGTCAACTCTTCGCATGAGGTGGCCAAAGTACTGGAGTCTCAACTTTAGCATCATTCCTTCCAAAGAAATGCCAGGGCTGATCTTCTTCAGAATGGACTGGTTGGATCTCCTTGCAGTCCAAGGGACTCTCAAGAGTCTCCTCCAGCACCACAGTTCAAAAGCATCAATTCTTTGGTGCTCAGCCTTCTTCACAGTCCAACTCTCACATCCATACACGACCACAGGAAAAACCGTAGCCTTGACTAGACGGACCTTAGTCGGCAAAGTAATGTCTCTGCTTTTGAATATACTATCTAGGTTGGACATAATTTTTCTTCCAAGGAGTAAGCGTCTTTTAATTTCATGGCTGCAGTCACTATCTGCAGTGATTTTGGATCCCAAGAAAATAAAGTCTGACACTGTTTCCACTGTTTCCCCATCTATTTCCCATGAAGTGATGGGACTGGATGCCATGATCTTCGTTTTCTGAATGTTGATGTAGATGACACCAAATAACATCCCCCTCTTTGCTGTCGTAGCTTCGATGTTATTGGTATTCTGAAACACATGAATAGAATGACACATGAAGCTGTGCACCATCTCTGTAACTATGTTTTTAGCGTTGCCTCTATTTTGAAAATGAGAGCATGGCTGAGCACAGAAGTAGACGTTTTGACCAGAGGCTCCAAAGTAAATGCAACTAAACCACAAGTTTCCTTCTTTCCTGAAGCTCACTTAACTGAAACATAGGCTGCTGGACATCAAGCGGTAAAGCATATTATCAGTGTATTTTAAAAGCAGCTGTTCTTCTAGGATTTCTAATTAGTAGCAGGAAGTTTTGAAATTCTTAAAGGATCATCTGCTCTTGTGAGATTTACAGCTCTGGTTTCCAGTCAACCAAGTTGAATTAGGGCATCTGAACTTTTGGATGCATCTCAGAACTAGAATTCTGAACCTCTTGAGTTTTTCTTCATGCTGTCAGAAATTCATGCCAGATAATCCTTTTAATAGAGAGTATGTACACACTTGTATATTTTCATATAAGAAACCAATGTGGTGAGTGAGGATGGAAGTGAAGCCCTCAGTCTCAGAGGGGTGTTGAGCTCCTGGTGAAATACAGTCATTATTTCTTCAAAATAGAAAAGCAGTTATTTGAAGTTATTAACACCAAATAGCTATTGATACACTTCTCTGTGATACATGTATTTACTGTACCAATTAGGTGTGTTCTCTTTGGGAAGTACACAGCTGTTTGAGACACAGATTGTTTATTTTTGTTTGTTTTCCCACAAAGACTGTGACCTTCTGATCAGGAACGTCTGTATTTTACTAACATCTGGAACCACCAGCTAACACGGTGTCTAAAATGTAGCCAATGAATATGAAATCAAGGAACACATTTTTTAAGTACAGACCAGGGCATGGGCAAATATAAATTTTTTGTTTTCAATCATAACGTGATTGAAACCTGTAAACGATACAGACAACAAGCGCTACAGTAATTCAAAGAAGGCATAGAACAGACAACCTGTAAGGATCTATTGTATAGCACAGGGAGCTATACTCAATATTTTGTAATAACTTATTAATGGAAAAGAACCTGATAAAGCATGTATATATAAATTAATCACTGAACTGTACACCTAAAACTAACATGGCATTATAAATCAACTATACTTCAATTTAAAAAACTGACAACAAAAGACACCTAGAAGTCATAGACATGATATTTCCATAGAGAAGCCAGATGAAGAAGAGAGAGAGAGCTTTTGAATTCACCAGAGCAGTCACAGAGAACCTAGGCTTCGACCTGAACTTGAATTTACATTAAGATTGTGTTGCAGGTACAGATGTAGGTAATCACATACACTCACTATACTGAGACTAGCTGAAGTTATGAGTGTCGTCCAAGATCCCAAAGCAAGTACAGTGTGCAGTCAAAATTTTAAGTGACACCTAATACACTTAAAAAAAAAAAAAAAAAAAAGCCCCTTCTGTGATACCGTGTTGTCATTGAAATAATGTTGTTTCTTTCTGGTAGATTATAGTAGAAATTGGTTCTAGTGTCTCCTGTAATTACTAGTTCTGTTTATCCCATCTATAGTTGATCTTCAAAATTTCCATTAGAATGGCTTTGCCAAAATGAAACATACAAGTATTCGTGATGCCTGTATCCAAGCATTTCTTCTGTTGTTCCCTGCTTAGGATTATATGAACAATTCACTATCTTTTCCCTCCTCTAAGAATTCCCTCTGCCCTATTGGGCACCTGGAAAACCCACTTCATTTGTCAAAACTCAGTTTGCATATTATCTCTGTTATGCTGTCTTCTGTTTAGTGTTGTGGTCACACTTTCCTTTTTGCTCCCATTACACTTTTGCATACCTGACTGTTGCACTTGCTACACTGTATTGTAGTTGGATGTTTTACGTAACTCGGGCTTCTTCTGGGCAACATTCCTTGGGGCCAGTGACTACCTTTTCTTCACCCATTGATGCAGCCTTAGCATGTTACTTGGTATGCAGTAGTTAACATAAAAATGAGATCTAAATAAATTTTAAAAGGTAGGTACATATGACCTATCATCACTTTCCAGGTATAACAGGAAAAAACATTACTGTTGGTGCTGAATGTTCACTTCTATTGTAATGAATGGTGGTGGTACTTGACTCCACTTACATTGTTTTACCTACCATTTTATGTATTTCTACCTGATATCTCCTCTTTATTTCCATTTAGATATTTATTGGTAATCCAAGTAAAGCAGGAATGAGGGTAGGGCTAGGCTATACTTGCTTGGAATAGTAAAGACATTGTGTGACTTTTTGGTGAGAAAATCCTGAGGTATGGGAGGTTTACATCTTCCCTTTGAGGCATATGGAGGGCTCTGCCTCTAAAGAGTTTTATTAGCAACTAATCAAGATGTTTTTGCACAAGGCTCCTGATGAGCTATTAGTAATACTAAGAGTGAATCAGAACTAAACTAGTTGCTGATTTGTTTTACATTGTAAATGTAGGCTATTATTTTTTTAATGCTGGGAGTGGTGGTGGTGGAGAGTGACGGAATGGTCTTTTCCCATCTTGATGTTTCAATCCTGTCAAGAGAGATCTTAAATAATTTCAGCCCTGCTGCTTTACTTACTCCACCCGAGGGTGATCAAGTGACTTATATAGGAAGCTTGAAAAGAATTAAGTGGGCATGTTTGTCTTAACTAATTCTGTTTTCTCCCTTGAGAGTGAGAGTTGGTGTCTTCTGTTTCTGTCATCCTGTGTATTACTAGTTCAGTATGGACTAGTAATTTCTGGGGTTCAGTTATGGGATCATTTCATTCAATTAAGCCAGGGTTAGGTCAGTACCAGGAATATTTTGACCTCCATCTTCGCTCTTTTATCTTGTTTCTTAATTAACTCTATACCTAGGTGTAATTAAGTGTTGTATCTGTTGTACTTGCACAAATGCATCATTTGGTGTGTTACCTGGAAACACTGAATAGAAAGAAAGGAGCAGATGTTTTGGAGAGGAAAATGTCCACATGGAAATGTTTCGGTGCTTCCATGTAAGGTAGTCTTGGGCCTTGGTCTTTAACGTGTGGTGGGATGTTGGGACCTTTGACTATTTGAAAATACTTTGGCTTATGCAGTTAAAAGCAGTTAACTGCTGAAGTCTAGAAAAGGTTTAATGTATGCTGTATTAGTTTCCAGTACCTGCTGTAACAAATCAGCATAAACTTGGCTTAACATAATAAAAATGTACTGTCTCACAGTTCTAGAGGTCAGAAGTCTGATATCAAGGTGTCATAGGGTTACACTCCCTAAAGGTGGTCTAGGGGAGAGTCCACTCCTTGTCTCTCTGAGCTTCCGGTGGTTAGTAGCTTCCTTGGCTTGAGGCCACATCGCTTAGTCTCTGTTTTCACTCCCTTTGTGTTTCTGTATCTTCTCTTCATCTGGTCCAAATTGCCCTCTGCCCTTCTTGTTTCATAAGGGCAATTGTCATCATATTAAGAACCCATCTGATTAATACAGGATGGGAATCCCATCTGGAGATCCTTAATGAAACTTGCAAAGACCTTTTTTCCAAGTGAGGTAACAGTTAAGAATTAGAACATGAATGTATCCTTTTGGGGGTCATCCTTCAACCCACTACACCAACAATAAGACTCTGCAGTTGGCTGCAGTTTATTGCATGGGAGAGTGGCTGTTTCTGTCAAGCCACTTAAGTAAAGGTCTGGCATAAAGAAAAGGGGCCCTAGGGAATTGCAGGTGGCTGAGCGAATACCTAGAGCAGAATGAATAGGGACCTGGAAGGTCTTCAGTATAAAGAGAACTTTACCTGGCTCTCAACTTTGGGGTGGGCAGGAGTTTTCAGGGCAGGAAGTACTCAGGCAGCTGCTCACTTTGGCTTACTCTTCAGGTAGTTTTTTTCCCAAGCAGGCTTGACTGAGACAAAGACTTAGTTGTAAGGAAAGTATGTTTTATAGAACTTGTCAGCATTGACATATATGGTTACCATAGGCTCAAGTTAATCCCCTTACATGTGGACCCAAGCTGACATGGAATTTGTCAGTTACGTTGGAGAAAGAACTGTTCTCTGAAAGGCAGGCTTCTTTGGTCTATGCAGTAACATAGCCAGAGGCTGTGAAAATGACTATGGCACCATAGGACCATGGAATCTACACATTATAACTGGAGGTATAATGTTACTGGATAGAACCCACAATCAGGTCAGGACTGCAGTGTGAACAGATCATCAAAGAGGAAGGATAACTCCAGAGTCCATGTGTGATAGGTGCTCAGGGCTGTGCATTGCACATGGCAAGTTCATAGTGACCAGTCAACCTTAGGCCAGGAAAGTCCTCCTGGTTCTAAGTTTGCAGGTCAGGACTTTCAGATAAATGGCACAGACCAATGGGCATCCTAATGAGGCTAAAATCAGAGAGACTTTATCTTTCTTTCAAATGCCACTGAGTTTCTGCTATGTTCTTTGATAATTTCTGTACTGGATTCTGAGAATGAAAATGTGCCTAGTTTTATTATTCTAGGAGTGGGGACTGGCTTGGTTTTGAGAGTTTTTAAATTGTGGGCATAATGCTGTAATCTCAGATTGAATCTTAGTAACTCTTTAAAATCGTTAAAAGCATGGTTCATGAAAGACCTGATAAACTGATAGAACAGCCAAGATCCTGGGAGACCACGGCAATGTCAGTGACAGAAGTCTAAGCTGTAGTTATGGAAGGATCCCTCAGTCCACTGAGACACTGAAAGCCCTGCCACTGAGAATGAATTAAAACATGCATTTGGGAGGATTCTTTCTGGACATTTAAGGACTTCAGATTTTTAACCCAGCATAACAAGGAAACTTGATTAAAAAAAAAAGTGAGGTCTTCAACTTTGCTTTTCTTTCTCAAGATTGCTTTGGTTATTGAGGGTTCTTTTTGGTTACATATACATTTTAGACTAATTTCTTCTATTTCTGAAAAAACAGGGGATTTTGATAGGTATTGCAATAAACTCTTGATAGCTTTGTGTAATATGGACATTTTAACATATTAAGTCTTCCAGTTCATAAACATGGGATATCGTTCCATTTGTGTCTTCATTAATTTCTTTCAATAACATTTTTTAGTTTTCAGTGTGCAAGTCTTTCATGTCTTTAGTTAAGTTTATTCATATTTTATTTTTTGTTACTATTATAAATGGAATTGTTCTCCTGATTTCTTCTTTAGATTGTTAATTGTTAGTGAACAGAAGTACAAGTAATGTGTGTTTGCTGATTTTGTATTCTGCCAACACACTGCCAAGTTTATTAGTTCTAATAGATTTTGTTGTGAAATCTTTACCATTTTCTGCATCTGTTTTCAGTATGTTCACTTTCTGCCTAAGTGTATCCTTAATTCTAGGTGACATTTTCACTTCCATCTTAGGTTTTCATCTTTTTATAAAATTGTGTTACCATTAATTTTTAAATTTTCATAATTGCATTTACATTTTGGCTGTACTGGATCTTCATTGCTGGGCAAGCCTTCCTTTAGTTGTGGCAAGCAGAGCTTCCTCTCTGTGTGCAGTGCGTGGGCTTCTCGCTGCAGTGGTTTTTCTCCTTGTGGAGCATGAGCTTGAGGGTGTGTGGGCTGCAGTCCTTGTGGTGTGTGGGCTCAGTAGTTGTGGTTCCCAGTCTCTAGAGCACAGGCTCAGGAGTTGTGGCGCAGGGGCTTAGTTGCTTCATGGCATGTGGGATCTTCCCAGACAGGAATCTAACCCAGGTCCCCTGCACTGGCAGGCAGATTCTTTACCACTGAGCCACCAGAGAAGCCCCTTAGTCTTTCATCTTAATTCTCAGTATATTCAGGCTTCGTTGGGTATATCTCTTGCTCCTCTTCCCTGTACCCGACCATGCCTAGAATAGGAGGTGCCTCTACGAACCTGTGTTGACTTATTTTAAATGACATAAGTGCGTGAATATGTTCATTTCCCTCTGGAAAAGGGGGTTACATTCCATAAGATTCGAACATCAAGTCTTTAAACTTCACTGAACCCATAGATTCATAAATAGTTGCCTAATTATCCTCCCCTATACCACTCTAAAATAATCATATCAAAGTATGGTTATTAATTGTCTTAATTGCAAAGAAATAATAGCAAACAGAAAGAAATTGCTTCTCAAAAGAAATTCTTCCACCAAAGTAAAAACTAAAGGTCAAAAAGTCAAATGAATATGGGATTTGTGACTATTCGAAGTGATAAAGAACTCTGACAAGAAATACTGCAGTGCTGATTGCTATTGTCATCTTTTCACTTTCCATTACAATTGTTTATGTTATTCTCATGAGGTTTTACTTAAGTTATCAAGATTTTTACAATAGTCAAATTAAAAAAAAACAAAAGTCAAAATATCTTGAAATGCCAATACAAAGAAAATGAGTCAGACCATGAAAAATGTTTTAGACAAGTTGACAACGTATATTCTTTGCTCATTTCTTTTTGAGACAAGTTCCATCTTATTCACACCCACATGTACAATACACTGAATAAAATACAACCAATCACCCTATGGTGATGAAAAACAAAAGACACGATGGTTCTAGAAATTTCTTCTCTTTATTCCTAGTATCTTGTTGTATCTGGCAAAATAAGCAGGTTGAAATGTTCTCTAAATTTTTTGTGTTTCATTTAATAATAATTTGCTTATTTATCTTAATGTAACTATTAAAAAATATTTACACTATTCAATGTTCAAGGACAGGAGGAGTGGCGGTGAGGAGATACCTGTCGTCCAAGGTAAGGAACAGCAGCTGCGCTTTGCTGGAGCAGCTGTGAAGAGATACCACACATCCAAGGTAAGAGAAACCCAAGTAAGATGGTAGGTGTTGCAAGAGGGCATCAGAGGGCAGACACACTGAAACCATACTCACAGAAAACTAGTCAATCTAATCACACTAGGACCACAGCCTTGATTAACTCAATGAAAATAAGCCATGCCCGTGGGGCCACCCAAGACGGGCAGGTCATGGTGGAGAGGTCTGACAGAATGTGGTCCACTGGAGAAGGAACTTCAGTATTCTTGCCTTGAAAAACGCCATGAACAGTGTGAAAAGGCAAAACGATAGGATACTGAAAGAGGAACTCCCCAGGTCAGTAGGTGCCCAAGATGCTACTGTAGATCAGTAGAGAAATAACTCCAGAAAGAATGAAGGAATGGAGCCAAAGCAAAGACAATACCCAGTTGTGGATGTGACTGGTGATAGAAGCAAGGTCCGATGCTGTAAAGAGCAATATTGCATAGGAACCTGGAATGTCAGGTCCATGAAGCAAGGCAAATTGGAAGTGGTCAAACAAGAGATGGCAAGAGTGAACGTCGACATTCTAGGAGTCAGCAAACTAAAATGGACTGGAATGGGTGAATTTGACTCAGATGACCATTATATCTACTACTGCGGGCAGGAATCCCTCAGAAGAAATGGAGTAGCCATCATGGTCAACAAAAGAGTCTGAAATGTAGTACTTGGATGCAATCTCAACAATGGCAGAATGATCTCTGTTCATTTCCAAGGCAAATCATTCAATATGACAGTAATCCAAGTCTATGCCCCCACCAGGAATGCTGAAGAAACTGAAGTTGAATGGTTTTATGAAGACCTACAAGACCTTTTAGAACTAACACCCAAAAAAGATATCCTTTTCATTATAGGGGACTGGAATGCAAAAGTAGGAAGCCAAGAAACACCTGGAGTAACAGGCAAATTTGGCCTTGAAATACAGAATGAAGCAGGGCAAAGGCTAACAGAGTTTTGCCAAGAAAATGCACTGGTCATAGCAAACAGCCTCTTCCAACAACACAAGAAAAGACTCTACACATGGACATCAACAGATGGTCAACACCGAAATCAGATTGATTATATTCTTTGCAGCCAAAGATGGAGAAGCTCTATAGAGTCAACAAAAACAAGACCAGGAGCTGACTGTGGCTCAGATCATGAACTCCTTATTGCCAAATTCAGACTTAAATTGAAGAAAGTGGGGAAAATCATTAGACCATTCAGGTATGACCTAAATCAAATCCCTTATGATTATACAGTGGAAGTGAGAAATAGATGTAAGGGCCTAGATCTGATAGATGAGTGCCTCAGGAACTATGGACTGAGGTTCATGACATTGTACAGGAGACAGGGGTCAAGACCATCCCCATGGAAAAGAAATGCAAAAAAGCAACATGGCTGTCTGGGGAGGCCTTACAAATAGCTATGAAAAGAAGAGAAGCAAAAAGCAAAGGAGAAAAGGAAAGATAAAAGCATCTGAATGCAGAGTTCCAAAGAATAGCAAGAAGAGATAAGAAAGCCTTCTTCAGCAATCAATGCAAAGAAATAGAGGAAGACCACAGAATAGGAAAGACTAGAGATCTCTTCAAGAAAATTAGAGATAGCAAGGGAACATTTCATGCAAAGATGGGCTCGATAAAGGACAGAAATGGTCTGGACCTAACAGAAGCAGAATATATTAAGAAGAGATGGCAAGAATACACATAAGAACTGTACAAGAAAGATCTTCACAACCCAGATAATCATGATGATGTGATCACTCATCTAGAGCCAGACATCTTGGAATGTGAAGTCAAGTGGGCCTTAGGAAGCATCACTACGAACAAAGCTAGTGGAGGTGATGGAATTTCAGTTGAGCTATTTCAAATCCTGAAAGATGATGCTGTGAAAGTGCTGCACTCAATATGCCAGCAAATTTGGAAAACTTTTCCACAGGACTGGAAAAGGTCAGTTTTCATTCCAATCCCAAAGAAAGGCAATGCCAAAGAATGGTCAAAATACTGCACAATTGCACTCATCTCACATGCTAGTAAAGTAATGCTCAAAATTCTCCAAGCCAGGCTTCAGCAATATGTGAACCATGAACTTCCAGACGTTAAAGCTGGTTTTAGAAGAGGCAAAGGAACCAAAGATCAAATTGCCAACATCTGCTGGATCATGGAAAAAGCAAGAGAGTTCCAGAAAAACGTCTATTTCTGCTTTATTGACTATGCCAAAGCCTTTGACTGTGTGGATCACAAGAAACTGTGGAAAATTCTGAAAGAGATGGGAATACCAGACCACCTGACCTGCCTCTTGAGAAACTTATATGCAGGTCAGGAAGCAACAGTTAGAACTGGACATGGAACAACAGACTGGTTCCAAATAGGAAAAGGAGTACGTCAAGGCTGTATATTGTTACCCTGCTTATTTAACTTCTATGCAGAGTACATCATGAGAAACGCTGGACTGGAAGAAGCACAAGCTGGAATCAAGATTACCGGGAGAAATATCAATAACCTCAGATATGCAGATGATACAACCCTTATGGAAGAAAATGAAGAGGAACTAAAAAGCCTCTTAATGAAAGTGAAAGTGGAGAGTGAAAAAGCTAAAAGCTCAACATTCAGAAAACAAAGATCATGGCATCTGGTCCCATCAGTTCATGGGAAATAGATGGGGAAACAGTTTCAGACTTTATATTTTTGGGCTCCAAAATCACTGCAGATGGTGACTGCAGCCATGAAATTAAAAGATGCTTACTCCTTGGAAGAAAAGTTATTACCAACCTAGATAGCATACTGAAAAGCAGAGACATTACTTTGCCAACAAAGGTCTGTCTAGTCAAGGCTATGGTTTTTCCAGTAGTCGTGTATTGATGTGAGAATTGGAATGTGAAGAAAGCTGAGCACCAAAGAATTGATGCTTTTGAACTGTGGTGTTGGAGGAGACTCTTGAGAGTCCCTTGGACTGCAAGGAGATCCAACCAGTCCATTCTGAAGGAGCTCAGTCCTGGGTGTTCTTTGGAAGGAATGATGCTACAACTGAAACTCCAGTACTTTGGCCACTTCATGCCAAGCGTTGACTCTTTTGAAAAGACTTTGATGCTGGGAGGGATTCGGGGCAGGAGAAGAAGGGGACAACAGAGGATAAGATGGTTGGATGGCATCACTGACTCGATGGACATGAGTCTGAGTGAACTCCTGGAATTGGTGATGGACAGGGAGCCCTGGCGTGCTGCGATTCATGGGGATGCCAAGATTTGGACACAACTGAGCGACTGTACTAAACTCAACTGAACTGAAATCTTAAAAAAAAAAAAAAAAAAAAAAAACAAACTTGAAATGTTTTAACAGTTGTCATAAGAATTTTCCCACCTATTTTATCTAATGTTCCCTTCGCCTCCTATAATGATCTTTTAGTATAGCCTGCGTATACCACTCACATACTTCCCAGACTCTGCAGACCAATACGTGTACAAAAATAGCTTCCTGGGATGGATTAGAATACATTAGGTTGAATTGGGAAGGCTGAAGAATCCATAATTTTTCATCTCAACATTTCAAAAGTAAGTTTGGAAATTTTGCACTCAAGCTTTAGTGCAAATTCCATCAACTTACCAAATGCATTTCAGGTATACCTAAGTATGTCCAGTAAAATGGTGAGGCTCTATTACTGGGAGACTATTTAAATGAGCAAGTGAAAAGAAATCATCAAAAGGATACATTATAACCAAAAGGCAGATATCATGGGTCAATCAAGCAATCCCAGAAACATATCCACACATATAGGACAATTAACTTTCAGAAGAGGTGCAAAGCCCGTTTAGAAGAGAAAGAATAATCTTCTTGACAAATGGCACTGGAAACATGTAGTACACGGGTAATATCCATAGATATCCGTATGCAAGACTATGGCTTTTGATCCCTACCTCACACCATATAAAGAATTAACTAACAATAGATCAAAACATAAATCTGTTAAACTTGGACAAAATCTGTTTGACCTTGGTTAAGCGAAGATTTCCTAGAGATGACACCAAAAATAAGATCCATAAAAGAAAAGAAACTGATAAATTAAGTTTCATCTTTGAAGAAAAGCTACAGATTGGAAGAAAACATTTTCAGATTATAAATTTGAAAAAACTTATATCTGTAACACCAATAGAACTCAAAAGTCAGTAATTAGAAACTTTAAAAGAAAAATGAGCAAAAATATTTAAAAAGAGATCCTTCCAAGATGTATGGATGTCAAATAAGCACATGAAGTTGCTCAATGCAATCAATTAGTAGCTAAAAGGAAAGAACCACAGGAGATACCACTGCACACCTGTTGAACTAGAGTCCAACCACACTAAGTGCTGGTGAGGCAGTGTAAAAATTGGAAGTTTGTACACTGCTTGTTGTTGCTGTTGTTGTTCAGTCACTAAGTCATGTTCAACTCTGTAAACCCATGGACTGTAGCACTACAGGCTACTCTGTCCTCCACTATCTCCTGAAGTTTGCTCAAATTCATGTCTGTTGAGTCAGTGATGCTATCTAACCATCTCATTCTCTGCCTCCTTCTCCTTTTTCCCTTAGTCTTTCCCAGCGTCAGAGTCTTTTCCAGCATCAGAGTCTTTTCCAGTGAGTTAGCTCTTTGCATCAGGTGGCTAAAGTATTGGAGCTTTAGCTTCAGCATCAATCTGTCCAGTGAATATTCAGAATTGATTTCCTTCAGGGTTGACTTGTTTGATCTCCTTGCTGACCAGGGGACTCTCAAGAGTCTTCTCCAGCACCACAATATGAAATCAATAAATTCTTTAGTGCTCAATCTTCTTTATGGTCCAACTCTCACATTTGTACATGACTACTAGGAAAACCATAGGTTTGACTATATGGACCTTTGCCAGCAAAATGATGTCTCTGCTTTTGAATATGCTGTCTAGATTTGTCATAGCTTTCCTTCCAAAGAATGAGCATCTTCTAATTTCACCGTTGTAGTCACCATCCACAGGGATTTTGGAGCCCAGAAAAATAAAATCTGTTACTCTTTCTATTTTTTCCCCTTCTATTAGCTGTGAAATGATGAGACCGGATGCCATGACCTTAGGTTTTTTTTTTTTTTTTTTTTTAAATGTTAAGTTTCAAGCCAGCTTTTTCACTCTCTTCTTTCACCCTCATCAAGAGGCTTTTTAGTTCTTCTTCACTTTCTAACTTTAGAATGATATCATCTGCAACCATCCGAGATGGTTGATATTTCTCTTGGCAGTCTTGATTCCAGCTTGCAATTCATCCAGCCTGGCAGGAGAGTGGTACAGTTACTTCAGAAATCAGTTTGTGTATTTCTTTGAAAGTTAAAGATGGTAAGAGCTTATCATATGATCCAGCCTTTTTATAACTAGATATTTATTCAAGAAAAATAAAAGCATTTGTTCATACAAAGACTTGTACATGTATCTTCATAGCACCTTTATTTTTAGTACAATTGTAACAACATCAAGCATCCTTCAACAGGTTAATGAATAAACATACTATTGTATACTCATACAATGAAACACCACTCAGCAAAATGTTATTATATTCCCATTATTATATCCACAAACATATGGATTACTTTCAAAATAATTACACTGAGTATAAGAAGCCAGGCAGAAGAGTGGATACTGTGTGAATCCATTTATATAAATTTTTAGAAAATGGAAACACCTCTATAACGATAGAAAGCTTATCAGTGGTCATCTGGGGAAGTGGAGGGATGGAATGTGGAAAGAAAATAGGGGCATTATGAATGAGGTATGGAGACACTTTTGCAAGTGATGGATGTGTTCCTTTTTTTGACTGTGTTGGCAGTTTCATGGGTGTATGTATATATATGTATATATATATATATAAATATATATATATATATATATATTTCAGAACTTAGTCAAATTGTGTTCTTTAAGTATGTGCAGTTTATCATGTTAATTTTATCTTAATAGAACCCTTAATAGAAGGCAAGAACAGAAGTTTGTCTTAACAAAAATGTACAAAAGAACAGAGAAGTTAAGTCCATTATGATCTCTGTCAGTTGAATATTTCTATAGTTTATCTCCCTCAAAACATACATCCCAGTTCTTGAAAGAGATGGGACTCTTGCTGCTACTGCTACTGCTAAGTCGCTTCAGTCGTGTCCGACTCTGTGCGACCCCATAGACGGCAGCCCACCAGGCTCCGCCGTCCCCGGGATTCTCCAGGCAAGAACACTGGAGTAGGTTGCCATTTCCTTCTCCAATGCATGAAAGTGAAAAGTGAAAGTGAAGTCACTCAGTCGCGTCCGGCTCTTCATGACCCCATGGACTGCAGCCTTCCAGGCTCCTCCGTCCATGGGATTTTCCAGACAAGAGTGCTGGAGTGGGGTGCCATTAATCAAAAGTAATCAAACCATATTCATTGAATTTCAGCAATAGTTTTTGATATCTCTCTAGCAACATATTAGAGAAAAGGAGAAAATAAAATTTACCCCACATGTACCCAGAACATCTGTGGCTTCACTGAGGATGCTTGAGGATCATAGCCTCACTATTACCCATCAGAGGCTGTAGTACATGTCTTTGGTTGCCATTACACCCAATGGCAACAGTGGTATCTGGTGATAAGTGGTTGGCATATGGCTGCTGTGACTCTGGTGAGATGCCTTCTCAATGTTTTGTGCACAGAAGGACTGTGAAAGGGTAGCAAGAACAAAAGTGGAATAAAATTGGATGTTCTCTATATAAGTTCAGAGATCTTGGTATCACTATGAAGAACATGGCTTATATATATATAAATCATCTCTTTTTCCAAAGATAAATGTAGTTCTAATGATAGTAACATCTCTAAGTGAGCCCTAAATCATTTGACCAAATTTCTTGGGCTTAGGAAACCTCTCTGGATTGATTAAAGAATCACTAACCACTAGCAGAAGGCCATCATGTGTATAAGATGATCTCACATCCCAAGGGAGAGTCTCTTAATTTGTTATGTTTAATTGATATTTCCAGTGATTCCAAACAGAGAGATACATAAAAGTGCCCTCATTCTCAAATAATTAGGAGATTAGGAAACTGTACTAGTAATCCTAAACCTCGTATTTGAAATGCTTCCAGATTTAAGCCTTTTGAAGTGCTGTGTTTTCTCAACTGCTTTTTTTTTTTTTTTTAATTTTACTATTTAATGTTCTTTGAATCACACAATTCTCCTACAGGGGATGAATATGCCAGAACAGATAAGGACATGTATTTTCAAAAGGCTTTCTACTTCAAGTTTAATAGTATCCCAAAGTTTATATAACAGAGTCCCAAGCTGTTGCAAGGGTTTGACAAGCATGTTTTTCAGCAGTTCTGGGATTTATGTTAGTGCAGATAAAGCAAAGAAAATTTACTGAGTTCCTAAATAACCAGTGATGCAAGTTCTTATTAATATTCTTAGTGTTGGTAAATACTCTTTCTTGCTGTTCTGCCTTGGATTTCTTCATTTGTTTTCTTCTTCAGGGACTTCTTGGCTATTTTAAAGATGTATCAAGCTTGTTTTTCATTATTCGAATTTGTATTGTCTCTTGCCCCTTTTTTTGTCTCCTCTATATGGCTTGATTTACTTTGCCATATTTAAGGTTTATTCATTTGGTAACATCAGGCTGCATCTTAAGGGCATGTAGATAAAAACAAAGATAATTGTTTGTGCAGTAAGCTTGAACTGTTTGCACACGTGTACACAACCATTTTATATATTTTTATTAGTCACTTTTTTTAAAGATTTGCTAACATGGTTAAACTTTTATTGTAGAATCCCCTGGCTACCTAAATCATTCAGCTGATAATCCTGATTCTCAGGTGGAAAGAAGGGGCTGACTTCCCTCTCTGCCCGCCACCACCCCCACCCCCTGCCCCGCCCACACCACCAGGACTCAACTTTACTGCATAAAGCCAGTGTTGAGCAAGCACCTAGAAATTTACAGAGTCTACCAGCAGGGAGAGTTATGACCCAAAAAAGCCCCCCTTCCTCATGACTGACATCAAGTATCGTGACCCTCCACATGTTATTATTCCTCATTCATGTGCTTACTATTAAGTGATTTTCCTGTGTATGGACCCCATATCCTCTAGAACTCTTCTTCCATAAAATTGTCATATATTTGCAGTGCTCCTGTCTCATAGAAAGTAATATTTTAGATGGGAACAGCCAAAGAAATAGTTCACATAAACTCTGAAGCTAAGGCTATAAAACACAGGTAGGCAGGATACTTCTTTAGGGATTTTATTTTTAAACAGTTTCAAGTCATATCTGGCCTTTGCTTCTCCAAATATGAATTATTTTTCAAGCAAATGCCAAATTCTGTGACTTTTTACAGATTCCATTTTGTAATTATCTAGTGTCAGACTTTATTTTGGGGGGCTCCAAAATCACTGCAGATGGTGATTGCAGCCATGAAATTGAAAGACGCTTACTCCTTGGAAGAAAAGTTATGAGCAACCTAGACAGTATATTCAAAAGCAGAGACATTACTTTGCTGACTAAGGTCCGTCTAGTCAAGGCTATGGTTTTTCCAGTGGTCATGTATGAATGTGAGAGTTGGCCTGTGAAGAAGGCTGAGCACTGAAGAATTGATGCTTTTGAACTGTGGTGTTGGAGAAAGCTCTTGAGGGTCCCTTGGACTGCAAGGAGATCCAACCAGTCCATTCTGAAGGAGATTAACCCTGGGATTTCTTTGGAAGGAATGATGCTAAAGCTGAAACTCCAGTACTTTGGCCACCTCATGCGAAGAGTTGACTCATTGGAAAAGACTTTGATGCTGGGAGGGACTGGGGGCAGGAGAAGGGGACAACAGAGGATGAGATGGCTGAATGGCATCACTGACTCTATGGATGTGAGTCTGAGTGAATTCTGGGAGTTGGTGATGGACAGGGAGGCCTGGCGTGCTGCGATTCATGGGGTCGCAAAGAGTCGGACACGACTGAGCGACTGAACTGAACTGACACTTCACTTCCTGAACTGACACATTTTACTGAACCCCAGAGCTCTTGGGTTTCTGATAAGTTCTAGGTAACAATAGCTACCTTGTAGCAATAGCTACTTTCAAACTCTTCTTAGCAGGAGAGTTCGGGGGATGCTTTGTTCTTGGTTTCTTTTTTGATTATTAGTGCGTTACTTTATGTCTCACCAGTTCCTGGGGAGGGGTCTAGACTAGCACTTAGAAAGCCTGACTCTTTGTCTCCTTAGTTGGGTGAACCAGTGAATATCACTGGAATTTAGTTTCCTCATCTGCAAAATGGGAATCAGAATACCAGGCCTGTCTACTGTACAGAATTTTTTTGAAGGTCAAGGGAAACCGTGTACTTACTGACGTTTTGAAGATGACTGTGTGTGGCAGCAACACACAATATCATTATTACTATTGTATTGTTCTTACTCCTGTTTCTACCATACTGCTAATAATAACACGGTGAGATGCTATCCATAAAGCATGCTCATCATTTTCAATGAGTCTGTCATGCTTTGTACAAGATGATATTACATTTTATATATCTTATATTTTGTTGAGGAACCAGTTTCCACTTGAATTTTTATTTATTAACACTGATAAATAACTGCTGGGCTTCCCTGATAGTTCAGCAGGTAAAGAATTTGCCTGCAGTATGGGAGACATAGGAGACATGGGTTGGATCCCTGGGGTCAGGAAGATCTCCTAGAGAAGGCAATAGCAACCCACTCCAGTATTCTTGCCTGGGAAATTGCATGGACAGAGGAGTCTAGTGGGCTATAGTCCTTGGGGTCACAAAGAGTTGGACACAACTAAGCACAACAGTAACAAAAAATAAATAACTATAAAGCCTGATTAGATAACAAAAGGGAAAATTGTATTTAAATTCAAGGAGCAAAGAGAATCCAAAGAACAAAAGCATATAAAGTGTTCAAACCTGCTAGAAGAAATATATATTTTTATTGTGAGTTTATATCAAACAGTGGTTCCGTATGAGACAAAGTCATTGGATATGCTTATTATGATTTCAACACTCAAAGAATCCACTCAGCTTCTTTTAATCAGACGAAGAGAAGGTACACACCAGGCACAAACATTTGTGAGGTTCTGTCTGTGAAAATCGTTGCATTGCCCAAACCCCATGTATACTCCAAATCTTCATAACACTGTTAGAAGTAAATTGTTTCTGGCAATTCTGTGCCTGAAATTTCTGAGCAGCTTGACACGCCAGTTTATTGCTGGAGGACATTATTAGTCATTCTATTATTTTTTAAAATGCAGAGGTAATATGTGTGTCTATGTAGTATGCATGCTGAGTAATAACCAAGAGAATGGGATATTTTTACAGGCTAGTGATGGGCACGCTCTGCTTGTACATAGTTCCACATCTGCCCCACCTGTTGACTTCTTGCTGACTTGCCTCCTCAGCATCATGTGTGTGGCCTAACATGTGAAACTTTGCTTCCACGTTTAGTACGTGTTTCCCCAGCTACAGATTGTAAAAGAGAGTACCAAGCCTCAGTGGATGGGTTTTTATTGAGACAGGCACAAAGCTGATGATCGAATAAGTCTGCAACACTGATTTCAAGCAGGACAGTTAGCTAAGGAGCAGATACGGGCAAGAGGTAAGCAGCTCAAGATAACTGAGACCACAAAGAGGCTTGATAGAAGCCACTGTTTAGCTGTGTCAAGGAATGGAGACCTTCCCTTAAGAATCAATTAGTGGTTTGTCCCTCGGAGGGCCTGCAAATGACTCAGAGCTCTGGGCACAACTGTTCACCTGGTCTCTGTGACCAGTGGAGTGTATGCAGCTCCATGGGCCATTTCTTTTGTCATCATTGGGCATTAACATGATCTGAGGAGGATCTGTTGTTTTTCTTGCAGAATTAAAAAAAAGAAATTTCATAAGAAATATTTTGCTTTACATAAGTGAAGGAGTATATGCTTACTCGTGACTTGCTTGAGACTCAAGTAATAAGAATATTTGCCATGTGAGAAGCTGGTATCTGCAAACAGCCTCCCCACTTCCACTCCCTCTACCCAAATCTACCACCTGGCCAGCCCAGAGTTGCACTGGCACTCTTGTGCAGGAGTGCTTTCATTACCGAATCCCAGACCACCCTTTCAATGATTAAAGAATGCCCTGTTATATTTATTAGAGAGGTGGCTGATATTGCTGCTGATTGTTGAATTTCGGTTTCCTGTGGTTGATTTTCATGCATGAGGAATACCCAGCTCCTGGGCAAGTATCAGGGCCCCATCAATCTCCCCAGGCTGCCTCAACCTCAGGATATGTAAGAGTAGCGGATAAATTGGAAGATCAATGACTTGTCCCTGCTGCCGCATCAGCTGCTATTGAGAAATTAATATGAGGATCACTATAAATAAAAGATAAAAGATGATATGGCTAACAGTGTAAAATATTAAGGCTGGACACAATGTGCCAGAGGAAACTAAACCACAAGAGGAAGAAATTAACCCCATACAGGCCTTCCACCAACTTGCTGCAAATCCAGTCTGAAAACAAGAGGTGGTGCTGGAATGTGAGAAGGATCTCTTCCTAGAGAAAGAGTTAACAAAACAGTGTTCCTTCTCTTCTCTGTGTTGTAGAGTTTTAAGGCTTAGAAGAGATTGCAGAAATTATTTAACCCTACACATCTCATTTTACATGAGACTGAGGATGAGAGTGCTAAGTGGTTTGCTCAAATATTTGTAGCTAGTCAGCAATGGAGCTGCTAATGGACCCCAGTTCCTGTGCTCAATCTTTTTTATCAAGCTATCTCCTATCACAAAGTCTCTTCATAAAACTCCCATTTTTGTGCTCTCTAGGGCTTCCCTTAGAAGAGCGCTAATTTGTAATCGTGCCAGAAGCAGTAAAAGACAAGTGTGTTTCTTAACATACACTCAAGACCAGAGATCTATGTGCAGCATGACAATAACACTTGACATATCATTTGCAGAGTATCTCTGATTCTGGAGCTTCGCAGAGGGAAATATCCATGTTTCTCCTAGAGAAGAGAAAATGGAATAGATGATCAGACTCAAAAAGATATGTGGAGTCCAGAAAGGAGTTTGGGAAAGAAAAGAAAAATGCCAGTTGAATTAGGATAATGCTGGTTGTCAACAAAATAAGGCCCTAAGAGGAGCAACCTGTTGAAAAGTCATGGGTTAATTATATTTGCATCTATAAGTCTAAATTGAGCTGCTGGCTCTCATGCTCAATTGGTGTGCACTAGTCTACATGGCTCAACTGAAAGTGACTCTGAATCCCCAGGGTTTCCAGTTTTAAACTTTACTCAGCCAGTACTGGCAGCTTCCTGGGTGGCTCAGTGGTAAAGAATCTGCCTGCTGATGCAGGAGATATGGTTCGATCCCTGCATCGGGAAGATCCCCTGGAGGAGGGCCTGGCAACCCATTCCAGTATTCTTGTCTGGGAAATCTCAAGGACAGAGGAGCCTGGCAGGCTACAATCCATGAGGTCACAAAGAGCTGGACATGACAGAGCGACTGAGTATGCAGACACACACCGGCAACTTGAGACATGAGAAACGAGGCTGTTGTTATTGCCAGACAGCTGAGTTAGGTATATGCCTCGATTTGCAATTCCTTCTGGCTGCTTCTCAGGACAACTAGATGGGATTTAGATTCCTTAAAATGCGTTTATGAATCTGTTGGTCTTGACTCTAGGTTATACCCATGAATTCATCTGTAGTTGGCAAGGAGCATTTAAATTCTCATCTCCTATATCATTTAAGCCTCTCTTTAGAGCCTGGCCTCACTCTCACCTGTTAATAATCAGAAGTCAGCTACATGAAAGAGTCAAGTCAAGCTCCATCTTTTGAAGACAAATGCACTTAAAAAAAAAAATAGTGGGATGCAGATTTTATGTAAAGGCATATCACCGACTGGGTGACAAAGTCTGATTCTGTCTTCAGCAGGTTAAAAAAAATCCATGATCTCAAACTCTTGCTTTTCCTTTAAAAAAAAATGCAAACTTCTATCAGAGCTATTTCTTAAGGGCCAAAAGTGTACGTTACAAAAAGAGAGAGAAAAAAAAAGGTTAGAGATCAATGCAAGCTCTCCCTGAAATACCTGCCTCAGTTGAGAAATGAATATGAAGATCACTATAAATAAAAGATAAAAGATGCTATGCCTTTTCGAGTAAAATATGAGGCCAGTCACAATATGATGTAGCAGGTTTAACCAAATTAACCCCCTGGGATAAACAGGGGCTTGGATTTTGCTGCATTTGAAAAATGAACTGATATTTTAAACAATAAGCTTATATGTGAAAAAAAGTCATCCAGAGGAGAATTCAGCTTCTTTCCTTTTAGGTAGTCTCTCTCAGACACCTGCACGAGATTTGGAAAATGCTTTCCCCTGGGCGACAGAAAACAGAGCAATCATTCAGCATTCTGCAAAGGTGCACCAACTTATCTTATTGGTTGATGTGATAGCTGGAAGCTGTGTTTAGGGGATGGATTATTTTTTGCATTTCAGTCTACAAGCTTCTCTCAGAAAATATGCTTTCCATTAGGATGTACACAAATCATTTTCTAATATACCGTTCATTAGATTAATGTTAGTATTAGAGCTTCGTAGAGCATATATGTGTCTTGGGCATTTTTCCAGAAATGCATTATGTAACACATGGATTTCCAGTTCATAATTGCAAAGGTTTCAAAACTGGAGCTTCAGAGGAGAAGCAGGCTAGCTGCAATGACTTTTTCACTCCCTTGCCCAACTAGTCTTCCTGAATTGTGTGCCTTTTCCAGGAAATGAGATCAAAATAAAAGTGAAATTTGGTTCAGTCAGAGTGATTACTTTGATCTGTTGAGATTTTTCCAGTTTTTCTCTAAGTCTGTTCCATATAGGCTCCTTTTTTTTTTTTTCTTGCATGTTTTGACCTTCTCTATAACCCTAAAAGAATATAGATGGGCTGGGTGACTCACAGCACTTTTGGAGTCGTGAGCTGAATTATTTAGCATAGGCAATGGGAGAAAGTGGAGGAGTAAGCAGGGAGAAATAATTTTAAATTATATCTTTAGCTGGAGGAAAATTGGCCTACCTACACAAGAGTAAATATGGCATATACAGTGATTCAGATACTCGAAGATGTCTGTTTTAGCAATAAAGACCAGATCTGGACACAGTCCCTGGCAGAGTCAGACATACACCTGCACATTCACTATATCAAAAGAACCACAGAAGTGTGTTGAAAACTGCTTAAGTGAGAGACATAAACGCAACTACAGATGAACGGACAGGAATTCAAGGTTTGAAATGCTGGACTGCTGGCAAAGCAGCCAGCAGGGTAAGCTCAAGCCAATTTTCAGTTGTGAGACACTAGGTTCACATTGCAGACATGCTGGAAGGCTGGTTCTTCCTGCCCAATGTTTTCGGGAGGATATTAAACACCCCTGTTAAATGCCTGCAAGTGATTGCCAGAGTGAACCTTTTGAGAATGATGGCTATGATCTTTAATAGGGTTGTGGCTTTATCAAGAATCTCACTCAGAATTTCCAATGTGATTTTCAGTTCAACTTTTTTTTGGATGATATACACAAATAACTCATTTCAAGAATATATGTAGACATGAAGTTAGGGACCAGCTGGTGTCAATTTGTGTGGTTATCTCCTGACCTAACCTTTTAGCTTCTTTTTGTTCCTTGACTGTAGTTAAGCTTCATCTTGCTTCAGGGCCATTATATTGCCTGTTCCCATTTTTTGGAAATACCATTTCCAGAAAAATTCTCTGTAAATGATTCCTTTCTATGGCACTCGCTTCTTAAAGATATTTGGTCCTTGATTGTCCTACTAGCCTAAATTTAGCAGATTACCTTATTTATTTATTTCACATAATAATAATAAAAATAAATAGTATCTCTGGTTTCTATTTGTATTTAGATAAGTTTCTTCCCAAAGAACAAAAGCCCCACAATGATAGAGGTTGTTACCTTTGTTATCCTTTGTTCTGTGTCTTAGAATAGTGTTTGGCATGTAGTCATCATTCAAGGTCTGTTGGCTGTGAAAAGAATGTGTGAGTAGATGCATGGATTTGGAGTTATTTGAGGTCATTCTTAATGATGGCTAGGGTTGGTGATTAAATTGCACTTGTAGGTTTTAGAGGTGGAAGTGATCTTGTTGCATCTCGCAGCTGTGTCAAAACTCTTCTGTAGCATCCCTAACAGGTAATCAACAAGTCTGTGCTTGAGTAACTGTATACAAAAGACACTCACGAGGGCACACTCCTAGTTGTTTTCAAACAGATCACTGCCTTCCCTGGGAGTTTGCTCCTTGTTATTCAGCTATAATTGGGGGGGGGGGGGGCGGGCAGGGGAGAAAAAAAAAACTGATTTACTCAGAATCATCTTTTCTGTCTCCTTGTTCTAGTTCCTAGAGGATAGTTCAGACAAAATTTCTCTAAATTACATCCTTTGGGTTTGCATTCATGCTTGTAACAAAATTAGCACACTACTATGGTAAAACTCACCTTGATTGTCTGCCACTTATTACTACAGTCCTTGTAGTAAGGGGTGGGTAAATAGATCACAAGCACACAGGGAAATTAGGAGATTGGAAAATTAAAAACTAAATGATAGTATAAGAGAGGGCAATATAGGAGATATAAATAAAAACTGAAACTCAGATATGGACTTGTCAGGTCAGTTTATTTCTCTTTCTTGGTTCTTGTCACGTGACAACAAAAATTTGGAACGGACTACTTGGGTGTAAAACAACAGACAAGTTACAGCTCAGTTCAGCTCAAGCAGACATATCTTTTATCAGACAGACTCTCCCGAAACATGGGAGCAGGCCAATCCCAAAGGAGTCCTCTTGATGAACCCTCTTGGCTTCCTCCCTTTTATACTTCCTGTCTCCTCTTCTTCCTTGTGCCCTGTGCAAAATAGGGCTTGTACTCACCATAAGTCAATGAAAGGGAATGCGAATGGGCATATGCTCTGGCCAGTTGACAATTGGAAGTTATGTAACAGCAAGCTGTGTTGTGTATGTCTTCCCATAATTCAGTCTATTTTAATCAGATGTATATATGTACAGGATATTTATGAACCTTTAATGGTTTCCAGATGCCAAAGGTTACTTTAAGAAGCTCCTTTGATTAGTTTGTATCCACTGTGAGCCTAGGGCACATGTACTGGAGTTGAAAAAGTTACTGTGGTTATTTTGTAGCATATCTGTCAGCTCTTCTGGGTGTGTCTGGGATGGGGTTTACCCATCACCTTGTATCCCTTTCAGTCAGCCCACCTCTCCTAGCTCCTGCTTAACTTCCTACCTAATGGACTAAAGCTTAAGTGAAAACAGAAAATCCATGGAACAAAAATAAATCAACACCAAAAAGCTAAAACCCACGTTTTAAAAGATGTTTAGTCCAAAAAAAGTTCACAAGTATGCTCCACTTAATTAAGAAACAAATCTAATATAGAAATGACTTTTCTTCAGGTGCTGAGAAAATAATTTGAAAGTCAATTAATCCTTTGGTTCTTTGATTTCAGCAGTTTCTTTTCTGCTGTTATATTTTCTACATTGAGGGTAGAGTGTGATTGGCACCATTTCAAAAATTTGTACCCATATTTTTCTTAGCAGCCAAACAGAGTTTACATTTAAACTTGGTATTTGTCTATAGTTAATACGAAGGAAAGAACATATGCTGTTGTTTAAGGGTTCTGATGAATAATTTTTCCTTATTTCTAAAAATATAACTGATATTTAAAGACTGACCCGCTCATCTAATGTTCAGATAACTCAAGGCAGATTGCAGAAGTGTTTCTTCACACTCAAGATTATTAAATATGAAAGAACATATGTCCATCCCAAACTTAGAGTACTCATTTTGCTAAAATTCATTTTACATAGTGCAGCCAGAAGAGTACAGCACGTTGCTAACTTGATGGCACTTGATTTCAATAGTTGCTAGTTTCTACACATGGAAGAAAGAAGGGAGAATGAAAATGGTGAGAGAAGGTTGGAGGGAGAGAGTGAAAGAGAAAGAAGGCGGAGAAGGAGGAAGAGGAAGAGAGAGACAAGGTTAATAAGTTTTATTATTATTCATATCAGTAAGGTTAACAGTTCAGACTGCTGCCATTGAAAAGACAGTTTGTTACACACTGCATGTGGAGGGAATATGCTGCATCATTGATTGCTGCACAGGGAAGCACTCGTCCCTCAGGAGGTGAGGGCGGGTGGGAGGAAACTGTGGCAACAACTTTCATTGTGGTTTCTTTGGGGGAAGGAACAGGTGTGTCAGGGAAAGCCGGAGAGCCGGTTTAGGACTGGTGAGTTTGAATAACTTCAGTACACTCTGGAGTATAGGGACTGTCCCTGTTTGTCTGGTACTTGACCCAGGGGTGATAGGGCAAGTTGATAGTGACCTTGAGAATGTAGGATCCTGATAAAAGACCTTGTTGGGGGTATACGTTCTGGATTGGTTGATTTGTATTTGAAAGGCATGCTCTTGGATGAACTGTTTACAGTCTCCAAAAATTGTCTAAGCAGGAGACCAGCTGACTCCTTCCAGGGTCAGCAAGGCACCAGATGTCAAGGCACCAGAAAATAGAAAACATGGTTAATATAAGAAGGAAGAGAGGAAACAAGTGAAGTAGGAAGGAAGGAAGGAGTTTTTGTTTTTTAATGCATTCAGTTCGTAGGGTAAGAGCAACACTAAATTTGTTGGAGAAAGGCTGTATGTCTGCTTTTTTTCACTGCTCTGACTTTGGATTCAAGGGGAACTGAGTGAAAATACTGGTATTTAACCCTGGTTGTGTGATCTTTCTGTGAGGTTTATATTTCTAGAAGATGGAGATGAAAGTACCTTCTTTACAGGGTTGTGAGATTTAAATGTGAGGATATGTACACAGTGGATTAAATAAATACTAACTGCTTTTAATTCTTTTTGTCTAAATACTCAGTGTTAATGCCCACCTGATATAGATGATAAAATCATGTGTTTGCCTTGCAATTGAAGCTATGTAGTTACACATCAAAGGCAAGTGTGGAATATATCTTACATTGCACCTAAAATGTTTTTAAATGTCTTATTTTCAAAGGGAGGAAAGAAGGGAGAAGGAGAGGAAGAAAAATGGAATATTTGATAACTGAAGAACAAATAAGCAAATATTTGAGCTTAGAATTCTGATGAGAGACTAAAAATATAATTTTTTATTAATTTAGCATTGCTGTTGCTAGTAAAAATAAGTAATCTAGTATAGAATATTTTGGCAAGGATAAGGTCAAATACTATTATATTTATAATTTAAAGTACATGATTCTATGAGCCATGAATTCATAGAAGTTGATTTGCAAACTTCAGTTAATGACCTTGGTTATTTGTCAATAAGAAGAGAGGGAGAGGTTATGTGAGTGCAAGTAAATTAACCTTTCATTCCATACTCAACTGACTTCTTCCACACTGACAAGTAATCAAGATTGTTTGACAGAAGCAGCAAGTTGTTTAGCTTCTCAGCTCTCTTGCTGCTAAAATATGATGTCAGATAATTTGTTCCTGTTTAGTTCTAGCTTGATTACTTCTGGTTCCTTGAGATTTGAATTGATGAAGTTTTACTTTAGTTACATGGCAGTGTTAATAAATGCTGTCATGTTTATTAATGAGATGCCAAAATCATATTGTTATATTTAGAGGACAGATTCAAGTTCATGTAACTTAAAGTAGTTGAATGTGATAAAAGGTTAATCAGACTTCATGACCTGTTTGGAATATGTCTTAGGGCTCAGTACCAAGATAACTTTCAATGCAAAATACCTAACTCACAATTAATTTATACGATAACTATATCATAGTCTGTCAGTGACATAGCAAAGGATTCTAACAGCTCCTGAATAAATTTTATGAATTGAAAAACAAAAATCAAAAAATAAAGAAAAGCAAAATGAAAGAAATCCAGCTAAGGCCAGCCTTAGTGATGTTTCACTTGATACAATAGAGCTTATTACACAAATATTTTACCCACACTGTATTCCTAGGATTTTAAATTATTTCCACTGAGGAGAGATCACCAACTCGATGGACGTGAGTCTGAGTGAACTCCGGGAGTCGGTGATGGACAGGGAGGCCTGGAGTGCTGCAGTTCATGGAGTCACAGGGAGTCGGACACAACTGGGTGACTGAACTGAACTGAGGAAAGAATCCTTAGAACTTTCTGCGAAACAATTAAGATGTACTGCATGAGACTTTAAAATGTAATTGAGTCAGTGAATAGCAGAATATGTGCTTTGGAAAATTTCTTATTCATCATTGCTCACTAGTTTGTGGCTGGAGAGAAATTAAGAATATTGTTCTGGAAGTCCAGGCAGAATGCCATCCAATGATAAGGACAACTCAAAAGTAAAATGAAGAAGGCACTCCGGTATTCTTGCCTGAAGAATCCTGTGGGTGGAGGAACCTGGTAGGCTACAGTCCATGGGGTCATTAAGAGTCGGACACAACTGAGCGACTTCCCTTTCACTTTTCACTTTCATGCATTGGAGAAGGAAATGGCAGCCCACTCCAGTGTTCTCGCCTGGAGAATCCCAGGGACAGAAGAGCCTGGTGGGCTGCCATCTATGGGGTCACACAAAGTCGGACAAGACTGAAGCGATCTAGCAGCAGCAGCAGCAGCAAGCAGCAAAAGTAAAAATAAACTGGCACAACTGAAGCTTTAGCCTTATTGAAATTATAAAATAAATTCTTTTCATCTAATGAAAGACTTCACTAAGAACATTAAGAATTTATTTTTCACGCAAACAATGCAAAGTAAATCCATATCTAGACATAGCTAGTTGGAATTTTTCAAATTAGATGACAATAAAAATATCCAATGAGCTTCTAGTTTTTAAAAAAGGATCAACTTACTTTAAAAAAAATCAGATCTGGAAACAAAGTGAAAACAATATTCCTGAGGAAAAACTTATTCGTCAATTATAATAATGATTAGATATAAAATTTCCTTACCTTAATGAGTTATAGAGAAATGACTTTAAAAAAAGAATATAGCATCTTATTGAATAGAAGACAATGTGGGCTCTCTATCATTCTGATTTCATAGTCAATATTTAAAAGAAAAATTACCTACTTAAAAATGATGGTAAAAAGTAAAAATTTCTATGAATTAGAGGTTTCTCTTTCTTGTGAACATTTTCCTATTACTGAAATGTCCACATTATCTGTATAGATTTTTGAGTATCATATAAATTTCTCCTTGAGTGAGACTTGGTAATTTGAAAAAATTGTCCATTTCATCTAAGTTGTTGAATTTGCAGTTCTAGATAGCTCATAGTGTTCTTTGGTTTTTTAAATATCTCTAGAGTCTGTAGTGATGTCTCTTCATTAATCCCTGGTTTTTGTAATTTGTATTTTCTTTCTGTTTTCTTTTCAGTATAGTTAGAAATGTATTAACTTTATTGAACTTAAAAAATCTTATTTTATTTATTTTCTTTTATTCTGTTCTCAATATCATTGATTTATTTTCTTTTAATATCTTTTTGTTCTATTTGCTTTTGGTTTATTTTATTTTATTTTTTTTTTAGTTTCTTAAGGAGGAAGCTTAGATCATTCAAGTAATAAGATTTCTTCTAAGAACCATTGTAGCATATCTTCAAAAACCTGATATATTGTCTTTTCACTTTTAGTAAATTCAAAATATTTTCTTGCTTCTCTTGTGTCCTTTGATATGTTGATTACTGAGAAATATGGTGTTTTTTCCCCAAGTATTTATAGATTTTCCAGTTTTATTTCTAGTTTAATTCCATTTATTTCATTGATTGATTTCTAGTTTAATCCTGTTCTATCCACCCATGGAGATGAGAAGGATTCCTTCCTAATTAGTGGACTGGATATTGAGGCAAACGATGATACACATACCGAAATAATTTGGAAGAAAATTTATCACTTAAAAAATAATTCTTGGAACAATAGGACAGGTGCACTCTCTCCCATAAAGCCAAGAGCATAGTGGAAGTGGCGGTGTGATGACTTGATTTTGACTGGGTAGAATGCGAGTCTAGAGTGGACGTTTCTTCCTGTGTCCAGGGTTTGTGTGGTGTGAAGTTCCCATAGGCACCAAGGGGACTGATGGATTTTTAAAATCATGATTAGCTTGTCTATATATGGGGCAAAGGGGAAAGAGGGAGTATGGGGCTTTGAAGCTGTCAGTGGTCAAAAGTCAAAAAATGAGTCAGACCTCTTACTACAATTCACCCCACTGTTCGATTGATGATGGAATTGTACTGTGTCTTATTCAACTGATTCTGAATTTGTTTAAGTATAATTTTAGGAGCCATATGCCTCTGTGCACGCATGTTTAGTCACTTCAGTTGTGTCTGACTCTTTGGGATCCTATGGACATAGCCTGTCAGACTCCTCTGTCCAGGGGGTTCTCCAGGCAAGAATACTAGAGTTGTTTGCCATGACCTCCTCCAGGGGATTTTTCTGACCCAAAGACGGAACCTGCGTCTCTGTCTCTTTCATTGGCAGGCAGGTTCTTTACCACTAGTGCCACCTGGGAAGCCCCGTATGCCTCTGTAGCAAATGAAAATGAAAGAGCTTGGACAAATGTATCCAGTCACCTCAGACAGTTGTTGAAAACCATGAAAAAATGTTAGCTGGTGTCTGGAGTATTTGCTCAAAAAAGCAAATTATATTATTAACATGCTTATCTGTTGTCTCATTTGTTGAGTTATTTGAGCAACTTTTCCCCATTATGTCTATCCACATGTAAGAAAAAATACCTTTAAGGAAGAAAACACCTCTCTGGCTGGGCAGTAAATAGGCTGCTGCTGCTAAGTCACTTCAGTCGTGTCCGACTCTGTGCGACCCCAGAGACAAGTCTCCCCTGTCCTTGGGGTTCTCCAGGCAAGAACACTGGAGTGGGTTGCCATTTCCCTCTCCAATGCATGAAAGTGAAAAGTGAAAGTGAAGTCGCTCAGTCGTGTCTGACTCCTAGCGACCCCATGGACTGCAGCCTACCAGGCTCCTCTGCCCATGGGATTTTCCAGGCAAGAGTACTGGAGTGGGTTGCCATTGCCTTCTCCAGTAAATAGGCTAAGAATAGGTAATTATCAGGCATTAAAGTCACCAGGAAGCATTGCTCCTCACTATGGGCCTCCAAAGGATGGGCATCTTGCTGCATGTGTCTGGTGGTGGTGGGGGGGGGGTGTTTAATATTTATTATTTCTGACTGGATTATGGGTCCTAGGGCAGTGCCAGTGTCCCCCAAGACTGTAAGTAGGGCACTCATAATGTGCAACAGTTCTTTTGTACCTAATGCTGAAAAAGAAACGTTGAGCTGAGAGACCAGAAAGAAACGTGGCCTGCCACCCCCATCCCCCCTTATATATAGGACATCAGAGGGAGGGCCTGGTGGTGGTGTGTAAGAACAGAGGAACAAGCAAGTGTTACTGAAGTGAACCTAGAGCCACTGGAGATTTGAGAATCCTGGTTAAGGCATGTGGTAGTGCAAACACCCTGCTTATGAAGGGCCCGTAGGTTTATTGCTCTGAGCAAAGCAGGAAATTGCCTTAGAATTTGTAAAACGAATCAGACAGAGAGACCAAATGAGCAATTTAAATAAATATTTTAGAATCTGATTAGTTTTATGGAGTTGTACTTAAGAAGGGGATGACTGGCCAAGGATAACTTCTTCTATGAGACTGACTGGAAGTGGATGATGAAAGCTGATGACCTATCTTGGACTGGTGTCAAACTCAGCAATTAGTGAAGTAAAGGACTTGGACTGTATGCTTGATGAGTGGTAAATATATATTATGGGAGAGACCCTTCAAGACAGGGAGGGGATTACTATGATGAAAAGAAGTAGGTCTTGAGAGAAGGGGAAAAAACATGAGCAGAGACAGGAATGGGAGTGAAGATGATACTGCAAACTGAATGGGGAAAATTATGGGAATGGAGCTGGGGGAAGGAGTGGAAATGTGGGGCTTGGCAAGGCAGATATGGACTTGTTCATGGGTGGTGGAGTGGTAGTTGTCAGGGTTGGAAAATATTGAAGATGGTGAAATCTGGAAGAGAATGAAGGTTGGTTGTGAGAGTTGCATGTGTCGGGCTATAGCCTAGACCAGTAGAACAGAGCAGACAGAGGGTATTCCTAGGTCCAGAGAGAACTTCAGATAACCCATCAGCAGCTCCCTAAAACACGTAGCTAAATAATAAATAAGTATGGATTTGATCTTGGTGCTATCCATAGCATGGATAGCCTGTTGTAAACACTGACACTCATTTGTAGCAATGTTGAGCATAGGCATGGTGTCACTGCATTTGTGTGATTTAGAAAATATGGTGCAGCAGAGACTGACATGCTGGAGATGGGTCGGGAAAGGCTTTAGACAGGTAGCTAAGATGAAGACAGCATTCTCTCCTCCAGTGAATTCAGAAAGGAGCTAAAGGTAAGCTTCCATTGGGTGTAAGTGCCATAGCCTGAGGTGGTGAGAGCGTGCACTCTAGTAGAGGTAGAAGGGAGCAGTGGGAGCTTAGCACCGTGCCAAGCCGAGAGCAAAAGAGGAGCAGCGCTGGTCACTGGCAGTAAAGCTCAGGTCAGTAGTGTGACTGAAGTGAAAATCTGGTTGTGTTGGTGAGTTGGACTGAAATGCTTCTCCCTCATGAATATGTTTATCAAATGTATTGAGGTCACCTGGTGGTCAGGGAATCCGGCTGGCATGTATACTGCCTCCTATATTATGCAAATTTCAGAATAGCCAATAGGAGCTGCTTCAGACATTGTAAGAAAATTTGCCATCAAGATGAAGATGAGTTATTTTACCAGCTAGCTTGGATATGGCCATAGTGCTATCAAGCCTGAATAAGTGTGGGTGGCAGCATGGTCACAGTATAGCCCAATAGTTTTTGCATTGACATGTGAGGTCTGTACAATGGACTATAGTATCCCAGGTCCAAACTGTCACCTAAAGTGATAGCCAGGCTGTGAGAAGCCAAAAGACCAATCATTTATGCAGTGTGAGTGCTGTAGTTTGAGGAACCAAAGAGTTGCTGACAGATAGGGACACAACATGGAACACTTGGTGTTTCCATTCTGAATCCTGATGTGGAGAGGAAGCCTGAATCTCTCAAAAGTAGCTTTAGCAGAGACCAAGCTTAGTATTTGGGCTTCCCAGGTGGCACAGTGTTAAGGAATCTGCCTGCCATTGTAGGAGATGAAAGAGACATAGGTTCTATCCCTGGGTTGGGAAGATCCCCTAGCGTAGAAAGTGGCAACCCACTCCAGTATTCTTGCCTGGAAAATCCCATGGACAGAGGAGCCTGGTGGACTATAGTCCATGGCGTTGCAGAGAGTCAGACATGACTGAGCAACTGAGCACACACATAACTTTAATTTTTCTTAGCCTCACTCAACAATACACATGGTAGTAGTTGTGGGTGATAAAGCTATAGTCTTTACTTCCAGAATAAGCTCCTCATTGGCATTAATTAAATCTTTTATTGCTTGGAAATTTTGTTGAAGCTTGTGACTTAGGCAAATTGTTAGTTCAGTGCAAACATAATTATGGTTTCGGACTGTGAATTTTAAATCATTGTAAGTAGTCTCACACACATCTTTATTAATCAAAATGGGAACCATTACAATCAATACATTTTTGCCAGTGAGAAATAAGTTTGTTTATTGCTATAGCATAAAAATTCACGCTTTGGGATTTGACAGACTCTTGGAAAGCATTTTCTGCCTCCTGCTGGTTGTGGAAGCATTTTCCCTGCAAAAAGTTGTCCCGATGCTTGAAGAAGTGGTAGTTGGTTGGTGAGAGGTTAGGTGAATGTGGTGGATGAGGAAAAACTTCATAGTCTAAACTGTTCAACTTTTGAAGTGTTGGTTGTGCAACATGCGACTGAATGTTGTCTTGGAGAAGAATTGGGCCCTTTCTGTTGATCAGCACTGGCTGTAGGCCTTGCAATTTTCCGTGCAGCTCATCGATTTGCTGAGCATATTTCTCGGATGCAATGGCTTCACTGGGACTAAGAAAGCTGTAGCAGATCAGGCCACCAAATGGTGACCGTGACCATTTTTTGGTGCAAGTTTTGCTTTGGGAATTGCTCTTGAGCTTATTCTCTGTTCAAACACTGAGCTGGTTGTTACTGGTTATCATATAAAATCCACTTATTGTCGCACATTACAATCCAATTGAGAAATGGTTCATTGTTGCTGCATAAAATAAGAGAAGGTGACACTTCAAAATGATGATCTTTTCAATTTGCAGTCAGCTCATGAGGCACCCACTTATCAAGCTTTTTCACCTTTTCAGTTGGCTTCAAATGTCAAGTGACTGTAGAATGGTTGATGTTGAGTTCTTGGGCAACTTCTTGTAAGAGAATCAGCTTTGATGATCCTTTCAGTTGGTCATTGTTAATTTCTTTTTTTTTCAGATTTTATTTCATTTTATTATTATTTTTTTACTTTACAATATTATATTGGTTCATTGTTAACTTCTGATGGCAAGCCACTTTGCTCCTCATCTTAAGACTGATCTCTTTTGCAGAACTTCTTGAACCACCACTGCACTGTCTGTTCATTAGCAGTTCCTGGGCCAAATGCATTGTTGATGCTGTGAGTTGTCTCTGCTGCTTTTTGACCCAGTTTGAACCCAAATAAGAAAGTCATTCAAATTTGCTTTTTGTCTAACATCATTTCCATGTGTTATTCGGTTGCCCAATAATGTTTGACTCTTTGCAAAGCCATGGACTGTAGCACACCAGGCTTCCCTGCCCCTCACCATCTCCCAAAGTTTGCTCAAGTTCATATCCATTGCATCGGTGATGCCATCCAGCCATCTCAGCCTCTGATGCCTTCTTCTCCTTCCGCCCTCAGTCTTTCCCAGCATGAGGGACTTTTCCAGTGAATCAGCCGTTTGCATCAGATGAACAAAATACTAGAGTTTCAGCTTCAGCATCAGTCCTTTCAATGAGCATTTAGGATTGATTTCTCTTAAGATTGACTGGTTTGATCTCCTTGCTGTCCAAGGGACTCTCAGGAGTTTTCTCCAGCACCACAGTTTGAAGGCATCAATTTTTCAGTGCTCTGCCTTATTTATGATGTAGTTCTCAGAACCATATGTGACCGCTGGGAAGACCGCCTTGAGTATATGGACATATGTCAGCTGAGTAATGTTTCTGCTTTTCAACATACTATCTAGGTTTGTTATTGCTTTCCTTCGAAGAAATGGTTGTCTTCTGATTTCATGGCCACAGTCACCATCCGCAGTGATTTTAGAGCCCAGGAAGAGGAAATCTGTCACTACTTCCACCTTTTCCCTTTCTATGTGCCATGCAGTATTGGGACTGGATACCATGATCTTAGTTTTTTTTATTATTATTATTTAGTTTTAAGTTGGCTCTTTCACTCTTCTCCTTCACTGTCATCAAGAGGCTCTTTAGTTCCTCTTTGCTTTCTGCCATTAGAGTGGTATCATCTGCATATATGAAGTTGTTGATGTTTCTCCTGCCTATCTGGATTCCAACTTGTAACTTATCCAGCCTGGCATTTCTCATGATGTGCTCAGCATATTGGTTAAACAGACAGGGTGACAACAGACAGCTCTGTCATACTCCTTTGTCAATCTTGAACCAATCAGTTTTTCCATACAGGGTTCTACTGTAGCTTCTTAACCCACATATAGGTTTCTCAGGAGAGAGGTAAGATGATCTGGTATTCCCATCTCTTTCAGAGCTTTCCGTAGTCTAAATTAAATATAAAATAAGTAGCATGTAGTAGTAAGTCATTAGCAAAAAAAATAGTGATAAATGCACATTAAAATGATGTATAACATAACCACATTTATTTAGAATGTATTCCAATACCAATGGCAAATTTCAACAATGCAAAAACCATTTGCACAAACCTATCCCCTTATTGCCAAATTCAGACTTAAATTGAAGAAAGTAGGGAAACCCACAACCCCATTCAGGTATGACCTAAAGCAAGTCCCTTATGATTATACAGTGGAAGTAAGAAATAGATTTAAGGGACTAGATCTGATAGATAGAGTGCCTGATGAACTATGGATGGAGGTTTGTGACCCTGTACCAGAGACAGGGATCAAGACTATCCCCATGGAAAAGAAATGCAAAAAAGCAAAATGGCTGTCTAAGGAGGCCTTGCAAATAGCTGTGAAAAGAAGAGAAGCAAAAAGCAAAGGAGAAAAGGAAAGATATAAACTTTTGAATGCAGAGTTCCAAAGAATAGGAAGGAGAGATAAGAAAGCCTTCCTCAGTGATCAATGCAAAAAAATAGAGGAAAACAACAGAATGGGAAAGACTAGAGATCTCTTCAAGAAACTTGGAAATACCAAGGGAACATTTCATGCAAAGATGGGCTCGATAAAGGACAGAAATGGTCTGGACTTAACAGAAGCAGAAGATATTAAGAAGAGGTGGAAGGAATAAACAGAACTGTACCAAAAAAGATCTTCATGACCCAGATAATCACGATGGTGTGATCACTCACCTAGAGCCAGACGTCCTGGAATGTGAAGTCAAGTGGACCTTAGAAAGCATCACTATGAACAAAGCTAGTGGAGGTGATGGAATTCCAGTTGAGCTATTTCAAATCCTGAAAGATGATGCTGTGGAAGTGCTTTACTCCATATGCCAGCAAATTTGGAAATCTCAGCAGTGGCCACAGGACTGGAAACGGTCAGTTTTCATTCCAATCCCAAAGAAAGGCAATGCCAAAGAATACTCAAACTACTGCACAATTGCACTCATCTCACACGCTAGTAAAGTAATGCTCAATTTTCCCCAAGCCAGGCTTCTGCAATACGTGAACTGTGTACTTCCAGATGTTCAAGCTGGTTTTAGAAAAGGCAGAGGAACCAGAGATCAAATGGCCACCATCTGCTGGCTCAGGGAAAAAGCAGGAGAGTTCCAGAAAAATAACTATTTCTGCTTTATTGACTATGCCAAAGCCTTGACTGTGTGGATCACAATAAACTGTGGAAAATTCTAAAAGAAATGGAAATAACAGACCACTTGACCTGCCTCGTGAGAAACCTATATGCAGGTCAGGAAGCAACAGTTAGAACTGGACATGGAACAACAGACTGGTTCCAAATAGGAAAAGGAGTACATCAAGGCTGTATATTGTCACCCTGCTTATTTAACTTCTATGCAGAGTACATCATGAGAAACACTGGGCTGGAAGAAGCACAAGCTGGAATCAAGATTGCCAGGAGAAATATCAATAATCTCAGACATGCAGATGACACCACTCTTATGGCAGAAAGTGAAGAGGAACTAAAAAGCCTCTTGATGAAAGTGAAGGAGGAGACTGAAAATGTTGGGTTAAAGCTCAACATGCAGAAAACGAAGATCATGGCATCTGGTCCATCACTTCATGGGAAATAGATGGGGCAACAGTGGAAACAGTGTCAGACCTCATTATTTTGGGCTCCAAAATCGCTGCAAATGGTGATTGCAGCCATGAAATTAAAAGATGCTTACTCCTTGGAAGGAGAGTTATAACCAACCTAGATAGCATATTAAAAAGCAGAGACATAACTTTGCCAACAAAGTTCCATCTAGTCAAGGTTATGGTTCTTGCAGTGGTCATTTATGGATGTGAGAGTTGGACTGTGAAGAAGGCTGAGTGCCGAAAAATTGATGCTTTTGAACTGTGGTGTTGGAGAAGACTCTTGAGAGTCCCTTGGTCTGCAAGGAGATCCAACCAGTCCATTCTAAAGGAAATCAGTCCTGGGTGTTCATCGGAAGGACTGATGCTAAAGCTGAAACTCCAACACTTTGGCTACCTCATGCGAAGAGTTGACTCACTGGAAAAGTCTCTGATACTGGGAGGGATTGGGGGCAAGAGGAGAAGGGGATGACAGAGGATGAGATGGCTGGATGGCATCACCGACTCAGCGGACATGAGTTTGAGTGAACTCCGGGAGCTGGTAATGGACAGGGAGGCCTGGCATGCTGCAATTCATGGGGTCGCAGAGTCAGACATGACTGAGAGACTGAACTGAACTGAATATTAGTATCATCATCAAGGTACTATCAGAGACCTAGCAGATAGCCAAATAGACATTCATTGGTGAATGAATCACAATATAAACTTTGTATGGTGTCAGTTATGTTACGTTCACTGAGGTGTATTTTATGGTCTAGAATATGGTCTCTTGGTGAATGTCCACTGGAAAAGAATATGTGTTATATACTATTGTTATGTGAAGTTTTGTATAAATGCATTTAAGCCAAATTGGTGATATATTATTCAGATCCTCTGCATCCTTGTTGATTTTCTGTGTATTTGTTTCATTGATTACTAAGAAGAGTGTTGAAGTCTTTAACAATAATTGTGGCTTTCTCTTCCCTTTTTATAATTTAGAAATTTTTTTCTCTGCATTTTAAAGTTCTGGTATTAGGTGTTTATACATTTAGAACTGTGCACTTTCTTCTTGGTGAGTTGAACTTTTTATCATAATTAATATTTCTTGTTCTTAAGTCTACTTTGTCTGATATTATAATGGGGCATGTGTGTGTGAGTGTTTGTACATTGGTAATTATTTTCCTTGGTGTTTTCTGAGATCTGGGAATTATGGTTATTATCTTGATAATTTTGGAAAATTCTCAATTATACTATTATCCCTTCAAGTCTTTCTTCTCCATTATCTCTGTTTTCTTTTACAATTTTGGTATTTCCCACAGCTCTTGGATGCTCTTTTTTTTTTCTAATGTTTTATTCTTTGTTTCTGTGTGGATAATTTCTATTGATGTATCTTGGAGGTAATTATTTCCTTAGCTTTGTGAAACCTACTGATGAGTCTATTGATGTGATTCTTCATCTTTGTTAGTATATGTTTCTTTTGGATTATTTGTCTTTCATTCTCTCATATATTTCATCTTTCTGCTGAAATTCTCCACTTGTTCATGTATGTTGCCCATTTTTCAGCTAGATCTTTTAACATATTAATCATTGCTATTTTTAATTCTTTGTCTGATACTCAAATATTGGGATCATATCTCTGAGTCTAGTGTGTGTAATCCTTTATCACTTGACATGATGTTGTTTTTGATTGGTCTGACTTCTTTGCATATCTTATATTTGGTGAACATTTGTTGTAAGACAGTAGAGACTGAGGTAATTAGTATTACCTCATACTAATGGCATATCTTTTTTTTTTTTTTTTGGTCAGACCTTCATTATATACATTTAGTTAATCTTGTCAGGAGTTGAGTTAGTTTTGGATTTTGTTGTTATAGTTATCGTAGTACATCCTAGTTTTAAAATTACTGTAGTAAAGTGTTACATGTAAGATGTGGGCTGGTTTGTCAGAAGTTTTGTTTTCAATGTTTCCCCCTCAACTTTAGGTTTTCCCTTGTCTCTTAGAGAGGGTCCCTCTTCCTGCTCATTTCTCCTCTGGCAGTACCTCCTGTGGGATCCAATATCTGACATCCATCCCAGCCAAACAGTTACCCACTTCTCATCTTACCATGCAGACTCCTGTCTTCCCTTGAGTTTCGCTTGTTTGGTTGCCTTACAACCCCAGTTTTCTCATGGTTTCAGTAGGAGTTATAATTTTTCAGATTATTAAACTTTTTGTTCTAAGAGGGCAAATGTTTCTCTTTGGCATTTTAAGAGGGAAGCAGAAATCAAAAATATTTTACAAATCAAATATATTTCCTAAATCTCTGGTTAAAAAATATGTATATCTGACATACAAAGAGAATAGTATCAAGACCCTCTAAATAATATGCCATGAATTTGGAATTTATATCATGACTCTAGGTAACACAACTCGATGAGAAAGTATTCTTAATGACTCTTTTTTTCTGAATTTCCTTGGTCCCTTGCTGAGAGAAGACCATGACTGTCTCACCAGAATTTCATTTCAGTTTAGCACATAGACTGTATTCTGTGAATGGCTCTGTCTAGTTGAGAGTTCTGGTAAGGAGCTCTGATATTTAACTATTTTCTAGCATAATAGAGACTTAAACTGTAAAGGTATTTATTTTCCTATCTACATAGATAAAGCTAGACCAGAAGAAGTGACTTGTCAAAGAATTTATGCTATCATCTAAATAATCTGGTTAGATGAACTTTAGTGAGAAGACTGGTATTTTCAAGTTGGAGTAAATACATGGGATCTCCCCCAACCATATCTTTTCATAACAACCCTTTCAGTGTCAAACTCACATGATACACAGTGGAGGGACCTTGACTCCATGTGCACGCTGGACAAAAGCATTCCTCTAGTCCAAGCTGGAACTGGCGCCTGAACCATTGTCTCAGTCCCTGAACTGGATTGCTTGGGTTCCCCTCAGTTGATACTGTGGCTTTGGAAGTTGGAGCACATGTTTTATATTTCTTGGAAGAAATCAGTATGACAGTTTATTAACAGACAGTATTGTTTTTCTCAAGTTCATATAAAAGGAAATTTTCATATACTTTTAGAAACAAGAGAGGCTGTTTTACTATATTTGTTAACATCCTCAGTCGTAGCAGTCTGAGATTATGAATCAGTACTGGAACAATAAACTATGTGCCAATGTATGTGAAAAGAAAAATAAATGGATTTTAACTGATGAAATCCTAAGAGGTTATTAAAAATGAGAGAGATAAAAAAGGGGGGAAATCCTTTAAAAGAAAATGTATGGAATTTAGAAAGATGGCAATGACGACCCTGTATGCAAGGCAGGAAAAAAGACACAGCTGTGTATAACGGACTTTTGGACTCAGAGGGAGAGGGAGAGGGTGGGATGATTTTGGAGAATGGCATTCTATCATGTATACTATCGTGTAAGAATTGAATCGCCAGTCCATGTCTGACGCAGGATACAGCTTGCTTGGGGTTGGTGCATCGGGATGACCCACTGAGATGTTATGGGGAGGGAGGGGAGGGGGGTTCATGTTTGGGAACACATGTAAGAATTAAAGATTTTAAAATTTAAAAAAAAATAAATAAAAGAAAATGTAATAGATAATACACAGAGCTATTATTGTCCCACTTCTATTTGTCTAGGCTTCCTAAACCTCTTGATGGTCTCTTCTACTCTTAAGACTCTCTGGGAAAAGCACTGAGATTTTTTCTGTTCTTACTCTATTCACCTCTTCCCATTTTGAAGGCTGTAACAATTGGTCTTGATTGAAATCTTTCCAGACTACACGAACAATAACCAAATACAATAAGAGTGTACATAATGGGCATAAAAGAAACATCATTGTTAAGTTTTCATGTGATTTAAGTTGAGATGTTAGTACTAATCATCTGTTTTGATAAAAGGTTTGTTTGACTCTTTTCTGTTTTATTTCCAGTGAATGTTATTTTCTTTTCATTATTATGCAAGTTTTATGAGTTATGATTTATTTGTGTGTGTGTTGGATTTGATTTATTTCTGTGGGACTCTGCTGTTTCCACAGTAAACTGTGGAAAATTCTGAAAAAGATGGGCATGCCACACCTGACCTGCCTCTTGAGAAACCTATATGCAGGTCAGGAAGCAACAGTTAGAACTGGACATGGAACAACAGACTGGTTCCAAATAGGAAAAGGAGTCCGTCAAGGATGTATATTGTCACCCTGCTTATTTAAGTTCTATGCAGAGTACATCATGAGAAACACTGGGCTGGAGGAAGTACAAGCTGGAATCAAGATTGCCGGAAGAAATATCAATAACCTCAGATATGCAGATGACACCACCCTTATGTCAGAAAGTGAAGAAGAACTAAAGAGCCTCTTGATGAAAGTGAAAGAGGAGAGTGTCCCATCACTTCCTGGGAAATAGATGGGGAAACAGTGGCTGACTTTATTTTTCCGGGCTCCAAAATCACTGCAGATGGTGACTGCAGCCATGAAATTAAAAGATGCTTACTCCTTGGAAGGAAAGTTATGACCAACCTAAGCAGCTTATTCAAAAGCAGAGACATTACTTTGCCAACAAAGGTCCATCTAGTCAAGGTTATGGTTTTTCCAGTGGTCATGCAAGGATGTGAGAGTTGGACTATAAAGAAAGCTGAGCACCAGAAGAATTGATGCTTTTGAACTGTCATTTTGGAGAAGACTCTTGAGAGTCCCTTGCACTGCAAGGAGATCCAACCAGTCCATTTTAAAGGAGATCAGTCCTGGGTGTTCATTGGAAGGACTGTTTTGAAGCTGAAACTCCAATACTTTGGCCACCTGATGTGAAGAGCTGACTCATTTGGAAAGACCCTGATGCTGGGAAAGATTGAGGGCAGGAGGAGAAGGGGACGACAGAGGATGAGATGGTTAGATGGCATCACTGACTCGATGGACATGGGTTTGGGTGGACTCTGGGTGTTGGTGATGGACAGGCTGGCCTGGCTTGCTGCAGTTCATGGGGTCGCAAAGGGTTGGACACGACTGAGTGACTGAACTGGTGAACTGAACTACTATTTCTTAAAACCTGATTTAAAAGAGCTTCCAGATATAAAACTTGTGCTCTGAATTGTCTATTTCTCCAGCAATCTTTGATGATCTTGACCAAAATGGTGATCTAATGTTATTCACTTATGTTTTCCTACTGCATATAGTTTGGAACCACTATGTTTCATTCCTAGTCACATTCTTTATTGTATACTTCTTATTTTGTAGTTTCTGTTCCTCAGCATCAACATTCTACTAAACTAAGATGACTACTTTGAGGCAATTTGAAACCAGAATTCTCCCGCCATCTGAAATTATTCATGTACATATAAAGTAAAGAGATAAAGACAAAGATGGCAGCCAGGGGACTTTATTTGTCTTTTAATGATTTAATATAATTTTTCTATACCTTTAACTAGTGTAGAGTTAGCGTTCTAGCTAGCAATAAAGGAGTCACAGAAAAGGAGAATTCAGGAAATATGCAGTATCGAGTTTTCTTGGTAAGTTCGTCAATCTCAAAAAAAAAAATTGGCATGTGAGCAGAAACAGTTCCATTACTTAGACAGCCAAATATGTTTGTGCAAAGAATGTGTGCATAATACTGAATATCTGTGGATGGACTAGAATAGGAAAAATGTGTCTGTTTTCTCATTTGTTTTAGGAAAAGGGAATCTTTTAGAAGATTTCCCGTCACTAGTGTCATATTCTGTGAGACTAAGGTCTCAGTAGGTCTAACTTTATAACCTTCTAATTTCAGACAAAGAGAGACTGGAAAGTTAGGAAAGAGAATTCAGTTGCAGCCAGTTCAAACTGCAAGGAAAGAGAGTAGAGAACATCATTGAGAAGCTGCATGCAAACACACATACGTCTTTTCTGCATCTGTTTCCAGCTATACTGTGTCTATCTTAAAAAGGGAGGGTATCAAAACCCGATAAAGACATTGAAAGAAAGGAAAAGTACAGACGAATAACTTTCACGCTTAGGAATACAAAAACCTCAACACCTCAACAAAAGATTAAGAATGTAAATTCAGTAATATGCAAAAATAATTTTATGTCATAACCAAGAGGAATTTATTCTTAGTTTGCCAGGCCAACTCAACATTTGAAAAATAAGTAATTTAATTCATCACAACAACAAGTTAAATAGGAAACATCATGTGCCTCATCAGTAAATGATAAAGTTTCAGAAAACTTTAAATAGAGGGGAGTTTCCTCAACCTAATAAAGAAAACATACAAAAAATGTGCATCTAACACCATACTTAATGGTGAAAAACCAGATGCTTTCCCCTGAAGATCTAAAATGATGCAAGGAAGTTCCTTCTTGACTCTCCCGTTCAGCACCCTATTAGAAGTCTTAGCTAATGCAATTAGATAAGAAAAGGAAATAAACACATACAGATCGAAAAGGAACAAATAAAATGGTCTTTTTTCACAAATGACATGATTATCTATGTAGAATTCCCAAAGAATCAACACAAAAAGCCTCCAGAACTACTAAGCATTTATAACAAGTTTGCATGATACATGGTTAGGATAGAAAGGTCAGTTGCTCATAGCAACAATAAATGATTAGAGTTTGAAATTTTAAAATGCAATTTATTTACATTGAAAGCAAAAATTAATAAATATAAAGCTAACAAAATATGCATAGGATCCATAAAAATAAACCTATAAAACTCCAAAGAAAGAACTCAAAGAAGATTTAAATACATAGAGAGATACTCTGTGTTTATGACTAGGAAAACTAATACTATTAAAATGTCAGTTCTTCCCAGTTTGATCTATAGATTCAATACAATCCCACTCCAAATTTTAGTAGGTTATTTTGTGGATATTAACAAAATGACACTAAAGTTTATGGAAAGCCAAAGGACTCAGAATATCCAACACAGAGCCAACAAAGAACAAAGTCAGAAGACTGATATTACCCAACTTCAAGGCTTATTGTGCAGCTACAGTAATCAATACAGCATGGTATTAATGAAGGAACAGACAAATAGGCCAGTGGAACAGAGTGGAGAGGCCAGAGAGATTTGTTCAGTAGTGGAAATGTTAGGAATGAAACCACAGTAGTGAATAAACGACATTATGTATTTGTCAAAACCTATAGAACTGTACAAGAGTATATCTTAATGTAAATCGTGTACTTTAAGTACTGAAATAATGTATCAGTGTTGTTCATTGGTATTTAACAAATGTACCATGCTAACACAATTTATTTATAATAGAGGACATTTAGACCTTGGACATATGGAGACTTTCTGCTCAATTTTTCTGTAGATCTAACACTGTTCTTTAAAAAGCAGGCTGTTTTTTAAGATACTCTAAAAACATAAGCCAGATATATGGGGATTGTTCTTTTATCTTCCTCTTTCTTCATACCCATTCTTCATTCATTCAGTGCAAGGATTCAGTGTTTTAAACTGCTTTCAGTTTTATTTGCTTTTCCATGTTATTGCCATATTCTAGCAGAGATCATCTCTACCTGGAATTTGCAGTCACTTTCCAGCTATTCTTGTTGGCCTTCTATCACACAGTCTTCAAAATATTGATAGAGTGAGCTTTCTTGGATACAAAATGTATCGTCATTATACTGCTTCAAACCCTTCTTTGGATTTCTATTTCCAAACTTGCTTTTTCTTTTCCTAACTTTTTGTTTTACATTGAAACATAGTCAGCTAACAATGTTGTGATAGTTTTAGGTGGACAGCAAAGGGACTCAGCCATATATGTACCTGTATCCATTCTCCCTCATATTCTCCTTGAATCCAGATGGTCACATAACATTGAGCAGAGTTTCCTGTGCTGTGCAGTAGGACCATGTTGATTATCCATTTAAAATACAGCAGTGTGTAGGTGTCCATCCCAAACTCCCGCACTATTCCTTTCCCCTATTCTTCCCCCCCCTGCAAACCATGGCAACCATAAATTCATTCTCTAAGTCTGTGAGTCTGTTTTTGTTTTGTAAATAAGTTCATTTGTATCATATTTTTTTTTTAGATTCCACATATAAGGGATGTCATATGATATTTCTCCTCTGTCCGACTCACTTCACTCAGTATGACAATCTCTAGATCCATTCATATTTGATAAATCCATCCATGTTGCAGAAAATGGCATTATTTTATTCTTTTTAATGGGCAAATAGGATTCCACTGTATATATGTTCAGTTCAGTTCAGTCGCTCAGTTGTGTCCGACTCTTTGCGACCCCATGAATTGCAGCACGCCAGGCCTCCCTATCTATCACCAACTCCTGGAGTTCACTCAGACTTACGTCTATCGAGTCAGTGATGCCATCCAGCCATCTCATCCTCGGTCGTCCCCTTCTCCTCCTGCCCCTAATCCCTCCCAGCATCAGAGTCTTTTCCAGTGAACTCTTCGCATGAGGTGACCAAGGTACTGGAGTTCCAGCTTTAGCATCATCCCTTCCAGAGAAACCCCAGGGCTGATCCTGTGTACCTCATCTTATTTACGCACTCCTCTGTCAATGGACATTTGTGTTGCTTCCATGTCTTGGCTATTGTAAACAGTGCTGCAATTAATGTTGGGGTGCATGCATCCTTTCAGACCATATTTTCCTCTGTATATATGCCCGGGAGTGGGATTACAGGGTCATATGGTAGCTCTATTCTTTATAAGAAAGAACCTAAGAGAACTTTAATCATTTAGCCATAAATGATTATATCTTTCAGTTCTTTCTTCCGATTGCTTTTTTGCCTTCTGGCTGGAGTTAGTCTGAACTTCCCAGGGGTCCACCAAAACCAGGCTCCGTATTGTCTTCAGTCTTATCTGCTAATCCCATTGCCTGAATACTTTTCTTGCTAATCTTTATTTGCCTGGTTTATGTTTTATCCTTTGGAATTTTGCTTAGATAGTACACCATCCAGGAATTTTTCTGCTCCCCACAAACTGACCTAAATATTCCTCCTAAATTATCTTGATTTTTTCTTAACATTTTATGCAAACTTCATGCTTTCTTCTCAGTATCTTTGTTTGATCATCACCTCTCTCATTCTCTACATTTTGCATTGTCTTCCCAGAATCTGTAGCGTAACACGATCTGTATTACATACTTATAAAAGCAAAAAGAAAAAACACTTAAAATCAGTCCTGATAATGTATCATAGTTAAATTCATGTCACTAATGAAAAAAATGCATTATAACTTGAATGAGTTCAGTGGAAAAGAAGAGATATGGACTAAAAGAATTAAGCCAAGGATTATAATATTAAATTCTTTTCTTCCAGGACCCTTTTAGTCACTCAAGTAACTTTTTGGTAGCAGTTTTATTAAAATACAATTCACTTACTATATAATTCACTAATTAAAAATGTATAATTCAGTGCTTTTTATTATATTCAGATTGTACAACCATCAATACAATCAATTCTGGAATATTTTCACTACAACAGAAAGAAACTCTGTATAGCCATCACCCCTCAATCCTCTCATAACCAAGGCAACCATTAACCTATCTTCTGTCTCTGTAGATTTGCCTAAACTGGACATTGCATATACATGGAATCATATATTGTGTGGTCCTTTATGCCTGGCTTGAGGGAGTAATGTTTACAAGGTTCATCCATGTTGCTCAAATAACTTGATAGTTTTAACTGTATGTCTTGAAATTTTCAACAACAAAGCTAGCCAAAATACATCCAGATCTAACCCAATCCATTAATTAAAAGTTTTAAATATTATAATTGCAGTTTTTTTCTATTGGTCAATGTACATTTTACAGAATATATATTATATGAGAAAGTTTAAGATTTATCACCAGTTACGAAGAACTTTATCCTTTAGGATAAAGTTTGAGCCATTGCGAAGGTACATTATATGGTGTGAATAGAATGCACATTTTTTCTTCATAAGAAAAAAAGTGAAAGTTAAATTGCTCAGTTATGTCCGACTCTGCGACCCTGTGGACGGTAGCTCACCAAGCTCCTCCGTCCATGGGATTCTCCAGGCAATAATACTGGAGTGGGTTGCCATTTCCTTCTCCAGGGGATCATCCTGACACAGGGATCAAACCCAGGTCTCCTGCATTAGAGGCAGATGCTTTACCTCTGAGCCACTGAGTTTACTAAAGTGCACATGGAATGGAATAATAATACCAAATATGTTGTATTCAGTCTATAGACCCATCTGTGGTTATTGAAACTGACTCTTTAAAAGTATGTCTCAAGAATATTGTTTGACTAAATCTTCCACCCTTGTAGGAGTTCAGCCTGCTCCTGAAAGCATAAAGGCTGACTTTGTTTAATACAATTTGGCATTATCTTCTTTTAACAGTTGGTGATGAAAACATCAGGAATGCTTTTAAAATACTGAAGAAATATGCATGTTTACTTCGGAGCACATGTGAACACTTGATTTACTGCTGATAAAACATATTCACAACTCCAGCTTACTTCATTATGTGTGTAAGAAAGTACCTAATATTCTTTTCCTCCCTTTTCTGGAAATGGTAAATGAAGATTTGCATGCAGGGTACAGCATCCTCTTGGGGAAGCAGTAGATGCCTAGACTGACATTCCCTAAGCCCCAAACCTTGTTAAAAGTGGTTTCAGTCCTGGGGACCTAATGCGCTGATTGCTTCCCAAGAAGGAGTCTCATCGCTTGCTCCGTTCGGTCCTATTCCTGAAGGTCTAATTACATCTGTTATGCGGTTCAGTTTCACAGAAGGTTGGGGAAAGACATTAGGGGTATTAGGGGATAGGGATGGGGACATGTAACCCATGCACACACACATACACACACATCTACACACACACTCATGTGATGGGTTTTGAGAAATAAACTGGTGGCCAAGCTAGAGTAGTTGTGAACTTGTATCTAAACTATCACGTGTCTTACTGTAAGAAGACCAAATGGAGATGGTTCCAATTCTGCATGCTTGCCCAGGCAACAGGGAACCAATTACACTGTCAAAATCTGAAACACTGGGAGGTTAAAAGCCTCATAGGACTTCTTTGGAACCAAACACCTTTTTTTGCTATCTATAAAAGGACAAGTAAAGCATTATTTTTATCCTGTTGCAAAGTGTCATTTATATTCTGAGCTTCCCAAACCTTTCCTAGCCCACTCTTTCCCTGTATACTGCAAACAGTATATGCTTATGCTATGCTTTTGTGTAGCCCAGATGAAGACTGTCATCATGGCCTAATAGAGCTCAAAATGGAAAGGGAGAGGGGGTGGAAAAGAGGCTCATTATTTTTTAAATGGCTTCACTTTTCCCATAGGAATCCTATAGATCCCACTTAGCAGAAGCTCATTCCAGCACTGATTAAGTGGGAAATACACAGAATCTCAAAAGGTCAAACCTATAATCAGCTGTCCTCAGGGACTTCTATGGAAAACTTCTTCATCCAACTTGAATTTATTGCCATCTTAAAACATAGTACAATAGATGATATGACATTAAAAAATATATGCAAATATCTTTATATATAGTCATACGCATATATGACACGTGCATGTATGTATATGTGTGTGTGCAGATGACATGACATTAAGAAAAGATAAACATGACATTAAGAAAAGATACCTATGTATGTGCACACACGTATGACATATGCATGCATGTATGTGTGTATGGGTGTGTGATGGATGTCTGCCCTCCTAAACTCACAGTAGCCTGATTTACCTGAACCATTGGATTTGTTAGGTAATCTTCCCTATAGTGTTTTACTTTATGTTATTGGTTTGCCTTTATATTGTTGGAAACTTTGAAATTATAACAAGCTAAGTTTACTTAGAATTGGCTTTGTGTTTTTGAGAGTTCACAAATTATAGACTCTAAAAGTGTATGACTAAAAAAAAGTATATGCAAAAGGAATAGGATAATAGAGGAGAAACAAATAGAATTCTTAATATGTTTCCAAACTGTGTGCAAGCCTGTGATAAACATGTCTTTGTGGGGAGAATATACATGGGGGAACCGGATGGCTTAAGCTGGACAAAGCTTGGTTTCTTTTTTCTTCAAATGCATTTTTACTTATTTTAGTGAAGAATTATAGTCAATATTTTATTTAACAAATGACTTTGGTCACAGGCTGAAGGTTCTCTGCTCATCACACCTTAAAATGCCATCTCTCTTTACGTCCTCACATAAATTTGCAGTCTGTTCATCACCTTGATGCTGAGAGAGGGCACCCAAATACAAAATGTTAAATCAGTCATGAACCTCCGTGCTTGCTTATCCGCATGGAAGAAAATAGATTGTTCCTCTCTCCTCTGCTTGTTCCGAGTAGTTATTTGGTTCATACTGGAAGAAAATTGACCTTGGAGTTGTCTTGAGCTGTGCGACTGGGAAAGACTGTGAGGGTTCTCACGTAAGCCTCATTCTGTGCCCCTGCTTCCTGGGAGACAACACAGTCTTATGCGAGTGATGGAAAGGCAGTGGTGAAAGTGCAGAGTGGCTGCTTTCTGAGTCACTTTTCCTTTCCAGGGTTTAGGAAAGTGGTTGTCATTCCTACCTCTTCCTACCTCCTGAAGAAGAGTAAGAAAGGAAGAGAGAAACTGCAGTTTAGAGCAGATGTTTCCCTAGTCTTCTGCTTATTGGGAAGCTGGGAGAAAGTACCCTGTGAGTGGACACAATAAGGAAATGAGGGTGTTTGTCTCTCTAGTTTTGAATATGAGTTAGAGTATGACTCTTCTGTGAGTATAGTAGCTAGGAAGTGGGAAGACTAGTGACAAGAAGGAGCTTCTCCTGGGGGACAGGGATAAACCTCCACGGATACTATCAGTGGAAATATGAGAATGGATTGGCCAGGAGCCCAGGACAGGATTCACATAACTGGGCTTGAGTCTTCACCATATGACCCTGGAAATCTAGTTAACTTCTCTGAGCCTCATTTTTCTCATCTGCAACACGGAGATAATACTGGTAGCTGTTTTCAGAAGTTTTGAGGGGATATTAAATGAAATAGAGATTGATGAGTGACTAGCATTTAGTAAGTGTTCATTCGAAGTCAGCTGCTGATCCTCTTAATGTTGGGAGGCAAAGACATTATAAAAATGGTAACCCTTCTTGTCCTAATCCAACAGTAATGGAATGAGAAAGTATGACTGGATAGTTACCAAGAGACACAGGTGTTTTGCCTATTTGACTTGAAGGGGTCAAGTATTTTAATGTATTCAGGAATGTTCAGTTCAGTTCAGTCACTCAGTCGTGTCCGACTCTGTGACCCCATGAACTGCAGCATGTCAGGCCTCCCTGTCCATCACCGACTCCCGGAGTTCACTCAAACTCATGTCCATCGAGTTGGTGATGTCATCCAGCCATCTCATCCTCTGTCGTCCCCTTTTCCTCCTGCTCCCAATCCCTCCCAGCAGCCGAGTCTTTTCCAATGAGTCAACTCTTCGCATGAGGTGGCCAAAGTACTGGACTTTCAGCTTCAGCATCATTCCTTCCAAAGAACACCCAGGACTGATCTCCTTCAGAATGGACTGGTTGGATCTCCTTGCAGTCCAAGGGACTCGCAAGAGTCTTCTCCAACACCACAGTTCAATTCTTTGGCGCTCAGCCTTCTTTACAGTCCAACTCTCACATCCATACATGACCACTGGAAATACCATAGCCTTGACTAGATGAACCTTTGTTGGCAAAGTAATGTCTCTGCTTTTTAACATGCTATCTAGGTTGGTCATAACTTTCCTTCCAAGGAGTAAGCGTCTTTTAATTTCATGGCTGCAGTCACCATCTGCAGTGATTTTGGAGCCCCCCAAAATAAAATCTGACACTGTTTCCACTGTTTCCCCATCTATTTCCCATGAAGTGATGGGACCAGATGCCATGATCTTCGTTTTCTGAATGTTGAGCTTTAAGCCAACTTTTTCACTCTCCTCTTTCATTTTCATCAAGAGGCTCTTTAGTTCCTCTTCATTTTCTGCCAGAAGGGTAGTGTCATCTGCATATCTGAGGTTATTGATATTTCTCCCAGCAATCTTGATTCCAGCTTGTGCTTCTTCCAACCCAGCGTTTCTCATGATGCACTCTGCATAGAAGTTAAATAAGCAGGGTGACAATCTACAGCCTTGACGTACTTACTCCTTTTCCTATTTGGAACCAGAATGTACCTATAGGAAAATCATAAACTGATGAAGGACAGAAATAAGTTGGTTGAGCCTTCAGCATAGTTTACATGGAGTGTGTATTGCAGTTGCTTTCGTAACCAAGTGAAGTCCAGCTTCTATTGGAAAGCTCATCCTTAATCAGAAAGTATGCTTTTGAATAGTTGCAGATATCCAGGCAGCATAGTGTTTTGCTTAAGCATATAGAGAATTCTCAGGAGTCCCGCAGATCTGAAATGAGCCTAAGAATTTTGGATCCTGGCTGCAGTTGGTATCTGTTAACCCAGCGGTGCTATAGTATTTCCTTGAAAATTTCTCAATAAACATTTCTGTCACAGAAACAGGAGTCAAATAAATATTCAGCTAGACTCTGGGTTGACAATCTTTTGTATCTAACTGATACGGATATTGTTCACTAAAAAAATGCTGTAAAGAATATTGACAGGTCATATAAAATACTTTGTTTTCTGTTGCTGTCTATGAACATCAGTGTGGGGAGACTGGAAATCCTAAATCAGTGTTACGTTTTACCACACACATGCATAAATAATTTTCTCTCATCCCTGTGAATTAGTGCAATTATTTGAAGAGTCAACATTTGTGAATAATGAACAAATTGGTAAGCTGAATTTTTGTACGCTCTGCAAATAATTTTCAGTTGTGAAAAGTACAGAGCACAGTGAGACTTTGTTATTTTATTAATCTAGAATAATGCTTAAGTGCTATTCTCCTTCATTTGAACATAACATGTATATTGAAACATGCCTTAATTTTCTTGCTTATTGAAGCTCTGCTCTGTAACTAGCACTACTCTAAGTACTAGAATTCAATGCAGAACCTGCCTTCTAAGATTTTGTATGCTAGTGGAGGGAATACAATAAGCCGATAAAAGACTAAACAAGTAAACAACGTAGGTTCACATGGTGAAGAAATGACACAGAATATCTTATGTGTATGGAAATGCTACTTTAGGGAACACTTCTTCAAAGTGCCTTTGAGCTGAAATATAAGGAATGGAAAGGTACTGGTCATGCAGAGGAAACCCTCAGCTGGGGAAAGCTCAACATGTTTGGAGGATGAAATGGCATAGAGCATGGCTGGAGCACAGGGAGGAGAGGGCAGGCAGTACCTGAGGCTTGGGCGCTGAAAGGAAGTAGGGCCCGATCAGGGCAAGATTGAAGATTTGGAAGCCACTGATTAGAGAGAGTGTGTGAGAGAGGGAGAGAGAGAGAATTTCAGTTGAGCAACCAAATGATTGGTTTTCATTTTCTTCCTACCCTTATTTGCATGCACACAGAGCTGTATGCAGCTGCAACTGCAGATCTTAACATTGGAGAGAGTTGCACATTTCAGGTGAAGTTCCTCTCTGAAAGAAACCATGCTACTTGAGAGAGAGAAACGTTTTCACATACATACAATTATACACATATATTCCACATCTCTCTCTATTTTTTCTTTAAGCAAGGCTATGACCTTGTCTAATTTACATTAGAAATTCACCATTTGACTATGGGATGAACAATGGATTGTGGGAGGGCAAGACTGAAGTCAGGGAGACCAATTAGGAGGTCATTACAGAATCCTAGGAAAGAGATGGTGACAGCTTGAAATAGGATGAGGGCTTAGGAGATATGCCATGTTAGCACACACACACACACACACACACACACACACACACACAGAGGATGTGTTTTGGAGACAGAGTCAATAAGACTTGTGATGGATTGAATGTAGGGGCTGAGTCACAGGAAAATTAATGTGAGTTGTGGTACAAAATGGGCAGGAAGCTGGTGGGTGTTTTAATACAACAGACCTTTGTTATAGCAAAACACTTTGGCCTTCCATAAATCACCATAGCTTGCAACATCAGGAACTCAAAAGGACCGAAAAACTCCATTAGCACTGAAGCATAGCATCTCTATAATAGACGTATTTAACGAAATGGCATTTGTGCTATTCGTTTTACTTACTATGCATATTTCAGAGAGCAGGGCAGAGGAGTACACAATAGTGCATAAGGTGTGACCACATTGTTCCTGAGAATGCAGGAGAAGGCTGTTTTACTGAGGTGGGAGCTCAGGGACTCGATGTTCTGTCAAACCCTCAAATCTCCTGTGGAATGTTTAGGCATGGCTGTGGCACAATTCCTAATAGGGTGCACTCACAGCTGTGGGTGAGGACAGAGTGCTGCTGATGCTTCCTCTGTGGTAGTGTTCTTTCAGATGATGGTTGTGACCCTCTAGTGGGTAATTAATAAAATGATGGAGAATTATCAGCATTGGAGGAAAAAGGGTAATAGAAAGCATTAGAGTGTGCCTTCTGTGATACTGTTCTATGAGTTCTTTGTTTTTGTTTCATTTGTATATATGGATGCATGGATGCATCACAGTGCAAAATGGATTTATTACAGTGGGTCTGGGTTAAAAAGAAAAGTTGGAAAACTACTGTTCTCAGGTACATTTGGGGAAAGGTACTGGCAATTAATCCTTGATTTCTTGCTTGAATTTATCTGTCCAAAGACTTGGAATAGGTTTATTTCCTTACCTCATCAAGTTTAATCTTTATGGAAGACAAAGATGAACTGAACACATGTTGGAGATGAATAAGTTGGTGGATCTTGGAAAAGAGGTGGGGAACATGAAAGCTACCAAAACACTGGGGAAATAAACGGTAAAAATTATCCCCAAAAGCCAGATGAAAACAACAGAGCTCCAGCCCCGTAGTCACAAACTTCTTCTATGGGAAAGGGTTAGCAAAAAGAAGGATTGAGAGTCTCGTGGGCAATCTTGGCCCATCCGAGTTCTGCGTGTGTCTACCTTTGGTACTCAGTGCTGCAAAAGGGAGACCCATAACTGACATTTGAGGAATTTTTAGACAGGCACCATCTTGATAATGGAAAATCCAAGAGCTCAGAGATGTCACTGCATATATGTGGTTCTGCATCCCCAGTTCCTAGGTCAGTCATCGTTTATTGGATTTGCACTGCACACAATGCCTGTGCCTTATTTCTTCATGTCACTCACAGGCAAACCCTGTGAAACTGCCAGAAGATCAGAACAAAGCCAGATTGTAAGTGAAGAATGAAAAGATGGGAGCCTTCCTAAATTACAGATCAAGGAAGAGTCCAGGATCCCTCCTGGCAGTAACAAGGGAGAGAGTTCAAAAGTTTTAGTGACTAAAAAAAGATTTCTGACTTGCCAAACATCCTCTCTTTAGGGCCCCTCATTCAGACAGAAGTAGCTGCATAAGACGAGACTTCAGTTGCCTGTTCCCACCCTTTCTCCTTGCACTTGTTGTCTCTTAGTGTGCGCAAGACATGAACAGTTGTACAGTAGGCCAACACCTGAGATGCTGCAAGTGTGATATGTGATACTTGTGATATACAATACTAATACACTTATGAAATGTAATCATGTAAATATGTAATATATTATGAACACTTTATTTTCTTACAGCGTGCCTGAACTACTATTGCATAACTGCTTTTGTTGTATAATTCTAACATTGGAATTGAAACTATTGTTGACTTTTTAAAAACTATTCTTAATGAAAGATATGGTTTTAAGTATCCATATCTTGCCTCATGTTTCCAGTTAAACCTTGGGCCTCTTTTAAAAGTTGGATTCAAAGAGAATGGTGTGGTATGGCAACTGGAATGAATCTATGGGAAGGGAATTGTTGATAATTTTAATTAGTGAATATTAAACTTACAAATTTAAATATAGACAACAGTTTTGGGTGCTACAATTTGAAAGGGACATCCATAAACTAGAATATGTCCATAAAAGGGAAATAGGACTATACATAGAGATCTAAAAAATAAATTGTATGAGAAACAACTGAAAAAGAAATAATTCAGGAGGAAACTGTGAGACACTGTTACATTGTTGGCACTGACTTCAGACTGAAGACAGAGCAGGAGCCTCTGAGGAAGTTGAGTATAAGAAGGAAAAGTTTAGTGTAAGAAGCGAAGCTTTTTGGGCCTTGTGAAGTTGGCTACCATGTATCTTAAGAATATTGGCAGAGATAGAGGATGGATTAAACATCTTTATTTCTCCATTTTCTTAATTGTTGAAGAGAAAGAGACAGAGTTTGATCCAGATGATGCTTTTCAACAGGGGTGGTGCCGATTTCTAGAGATCTAAATCTGACATAATTTCAGGACCCTCTTTAAGAAAAGCAAGTTAGGTATGTAAGTTGATGTAATTTGTTGACTTAAATAGATTTCCAATTACTTTCCCAGTGAAGATGGGTTCATTTGGGATCAGCAGAGAATTGCAATGTGGGGTCTGTAATTGTAGTGAGCCATGTCCAAGTGCTTGTGCAGGAAGGTAAGGAGAACATTTTGGGGGAAATGGAAGTTGAGAGGGCAATGGTAAACAGAGTCCATGGCTTTTTGTTGACTGAGTCCTTGTCAGGAGAGAGTCTTTTTTCTTCCTGTCGGGCTCTGCTGTCTTCACAGAGCATGAGAGCTCCCCCGTCTGGTCTCCTGACTCTGTTTAATTGAGATTTCTGTTTATTATATTTTCCTAAAAAGAAGCCACACAAGTGACAATTCTTTAAAAAATGGCAAATCCTAAAATCATTCTAAAGTCCAAGAAAAAAACCAAAATGTTCTTATTAGTTAGCTGCCTGACACTCATACCTCTGTGATACTCTTTAGTCTGTATTTGGGAATACAGACTCTGAGCAACTCTTCATATTACAACATACTGTAGTATACGCATCTATATTTATATAGAGAAGAGAATATAAGGATACAGAGAATAGAAAGATGCTTCGATCTTCCCCCATTGTAGTCAATTAGTGTTTTTGTGCTGTGCTTAGTCACTCAGTCATGTCCAACTCTTTGGGACCTCATGGACTATAGACCGCCAGGCTCCTCTGACCATGAAATTTTCCAGGCAAGAATACTGTAAAGCAATTATCCTTCAATTAAAAATAAATTTAAAAAAATACTGGAGCATGTTGCCAGTTCCTACTCCAAGGGATCTTCCACCCAAGGGATCAAACCTGCATCTCTTTGGTCTTTTTAGTTATTGGTAGTTTAGAGCTCGTACCACAAGCCAGTTTTTGATGCTCTGCATTTCAGGCCTTTCCCCAGTACTCTCACTTGCTTCCAGTGAAAATGAGAAGCCTAATCTAGATAAGATTGACTTTGATTTGTTGATTTCCTTCGTGGAGCCCTGGTGCTTCTGTAGAAATGCCTTAGGTGGATCTTGACTGATACTTCCCCAACCATACATGGCTGAGATGGTGGAAGCCCTCTGCCCAGATTTAACAAGAGAGATTCTGCTCTCCCCAGATTTATAAACAGGACTTTTTCTCATTTATGGGAGATTCCAAGGGTAAATATCAAGGGAAAACTGCCCTGAATGAAGGCATTAGGGTGACTCAGAAATAATCATAAAACCAAGAAATGTTTGTCTGCTTTTTATTATCACTTTGCGCCAGCAAGTCTGAACAATGTCAGTGAAAAATATACTTCATCACCAAAAGCTTTTGCTGGTCAGGGTCCAAAATAATTGTTGCAGTTACTCTTAGGTTTTAATAATAAATATGCTAGCTTTAGATTGGCATGGTTTTATTATGTATTCTTCAGTAAACATTGTATTCTGCATGGAAGCTAATTTGGAAAACTCTGATTCTCAGAACACACAGACTTAGAGAAATTGGTTTTTAGAGTAAGTTCCTGATGGTTCTTGGAGAGGGCAACGGCGACCCACTCCAGTGCTCTTGCCTGGAAAATCCCATGGACGGCAGAGCCTGGTAGGCTGCAGTCCGTGGGGTTGCTACGAGTCGGACACAACTGAGCAACTTCACTTTCACTTTTCACCTTCATGCATTGGAGAAGGAAATGGCAAACCCACTCCAGTGTTCTTGCCTTGAGAATCCCAGGGATGGGGAAGCCTAGTGGGCTGCAGTCTATGGGATCGCACAGAGTCTGACACGACTGAAGCGACTTAACAGAAGCAGCGGCAGCCTGATGGTTCTGAACCATTGGACTTGCTTTGGTTACAGTCTGTGTCTTCAACCACTGTGGGGTTACATATTCCTGCAATTAAACAGTAGACATGAAATAAACAATGTTAGTAGGGTGACTGGAAAGATGAATAAATAGTACTTGAGGCACAACAGTTCTGTCATTCTTTGTGACCATTTGGGGATTTGTGTTTAAAATATAAAACTGTGAAACAGATTGCAAACTGTGAGGTTGTCTAAGTCCTTTCAGGCTGCTGTAACAAAGTACAGCAGACTGGGTAGCTTATAAACAACCAGCATTTCACAGTTGTGAAGGCTGAAAGTCCAGAGTCAGGCTACCAGCAGTTATGGGATTTAGTGAGGACTTCTTGGTTCCTTAATAGTGCCTTCCTGCCTTACATGGTGGAAGGGGCTGAGCATCTTTTAGGGGTGGAGTTTCTTTTCTAAAGGCACTGACCTCGTAGCTGTCAGTAAAGAATCTGCCTGCAACTTAGGAGACCCAAGTTCAGTTCCTGAGTTGAGAAGATCCCCTGGAGAAGGAAATGGCAACCCACTCCAGTATTCTTGCCTGGAAAATCCTATGGACAGAGAGGCCTGGCAAGCTACAGTCCATGGGGTCACAGGAGTCGGACACAACTTAGTGACTAAACCACCACCATCACCACATTCATGAGGCCCCCACCTTAACCACTTTCCAAAGGCCACATCCAAATACCATCACCTTTGAGGATTAGGATTTCAGCTTAATGAATTCTGTGGGAACAGGGACTAGACAACTAGGGACAGTCTCTATATATGAGACTTTCAAGGCTAAAAGCAGGAAAATTCCAGGAAAACTTGGAGAGGTGCTCACGCTGGCAAGACTTGGCAGCTAGCTTTCCCAAAATAGAGCAACTGTTCAAGCTGTAGTCCTTTTATAACTTATCCTAGAATCTGTATCTTATCAATTCTGCCATATTATATTGGATGTAAATTAAGTCCAACCCACACCTAATGGGAAATTATATACGGCAGTGAATACCAGGAAGCTGTGCATTGATTTGAAAACCGCCTACCATACCATCCTCACCTGTCTTATCTTTTCACCTCTACAGCGGTTCTTGAGAGAATACATTTTTATTTTGCGTAGCACAGAAATCAACATTTCTTGGTGCTATCATAGGTATATATATTTACGAACACAAGAAGGAATCAAATGAATCTGAAACATATAAAGTATGCTTTGTGTGGCAAGGATATGACATGATGATAAAACATGAGATATAATGTCTGTTAATTAGTGTGAAACTACTTATATCACTAATAATGAACATGGCCCATGGCATACCTTCCTCAGAGAACCTCAAGGAAAATGCACAACTCAAATTTCCCCATAGATTCAGCAGTGCCTGATGATTATCTCCTTAATGTACAGTGAGCACTAAGCATCCTCAGCTATATTGAAAAAGTACATAGCCATCTGTACTTGAAATAATAGATTAGTCCATAAAAGATCCTTTCATTGATGCATTTCCCTCATTTTTCCTTTTTTCAATTTCTATCCTTTATTCTAGAAAAAGAGATCATTAGCTGAATGATTACTTAATAAGCATCTGCATTCTAATTATGATTTTCCCTTAATGTGGGTAATCTTTCCATTCATTTCTACTCTTTTAGTAACATCTGCTTGAAAACATAATCTTTATTTGCAAGATATCATCTGTCCCCACAGTTCCTTTTCCTCTTTGAAGCTCCAGTGTTGGACTCTGATATCACCATTAGTTGCTATAGAGATTATTACGATGCCACAAACAGAATTATGAATTCATGCTGGGAAGCAGTGGTGGGAAGTCTACTATTTAAAAAAAACAGAAACAACTTTGTGGCTCATTTAAAAATGAGTGAACTAAATTCAAGGAAGACAACACTAACCTATTTCTCCAAGTGCACGGTGTTTTCAGAATTGTCCGCCTGATGTAGGAGAATTTACACCATTCAATCTGACTTTTCTGATGAGTCACTTAGTTTGCAAACTTTGAGGGACCTTTCAGTTTATGTAAACTCTGCTTGAGTCTATATGCAGTGGGCGATGGAATTGTAAATGCACTGATTGCTGGCATTTCAGTCTCCTTAGGCTCAATGGTAAAGAATCTGCCTGCCAGTGTCAGAGCAGCAGGAGACAGGGGTTCAATCCCTGGATGGGGAAGTTCCCCTGGAGGAGGAAATGGCAGTCCATTCCAGTATTCTCACTGGGATAATCCCATGGACAGAGGAGCCTGGTGGGTTCACAAAGAGTTGGATATGACTGCGTGAATGAGCGTGCACACACGCACAGTGATAAATAGCAGTCTCCATACTCATACCAATCACAGGGCAATTGCCAAAGATCATTAGAGGGGCAAATCAAAGGGACCGAGAGTGCTGCATTTCCTGTGTTTCATAAGTATACACAGCCTCTATCCAAAATAAATATTACAGCACTGAGCAACTCATGATAATATGAATCCTACTGCATAAAATGTGACTGAAGAGTCACCTTCCAGGACAGCCATATTATTTATTGCACAGAGGAAATGCCATATGGAAAGGGAGGCCCAGAGCCTAGATTCTAGGTTTAGCTACTCTTCTGCTTCAGTTTATCATCTTGGGCAATTCATGGAACCTCCCATGGCTTCCATTTCATGGGAACAGTCATGGTGCTAGGAAAACCTCTACTACAGTTGCTGGCCTGGGATCTTCTAAGAAATAATGAGATAGTGTCTATAGAGCATATTGAAGCCCTTAGACAAAATGAGACAGATAACTAAGAAATACTTTAAGATATTTTAAAATTGGACTCCAGGATTTTTAGGATTTTAGGATTCGACTCCAATTTGGATTTTTAGGATTAGACTCCAGTTTGGATTTTTTTAAGGTAGCCTGCTCAAGGCTGATTTATTCCTCAGTCCAAAGGTAACAAAGTCATCAAGCTGAGTTGCACTACAGATTTTAAAATAATACAGTTATCTTCATCAATTATGAGATTGATTCTGGCAAACAAAACTAATTTCTGTTTATAATGAGGAAATATGAAGGAAATTATGTTAGGCAGAAATGGATAGAATGTAATTTATTTCCCAGACACATTATTTTTCAATTCACTTTTGGTTTAAAGATGTCTATGTTAAGTGTTCACACTTCAAAAACTCAGTCAGCAATTTTTTAGCCTTCATTTTATTGTTTTATCATGAAGAACTGCCTTTGAGTTTACACAGAATTCAATATTTGTAAAACATTTCTAAAATATTTAACACACACCAACTGATTTAAACTAGCAGTAATAAAGAATACCCATCTCATTGTGGTTGGTTATTTAACAACTCGAGTCTTCTCAAACAGTATATTTAAACACTTACTGCATTTTATATCAAATTATCAGCCATTTAAAAACTGATTTAGATATCTAACTAATGGACATAAATATGCTAATGAAATATGAATAAAAGCGGCTTGCAAATTAGTATATGTAGTATAATCCTCTATTTTTGAATATCACTAGGAAAAGTTATTAAGTCTATACCTGGAGATATTTACATTGGTTATCTGCATAATAAGATGTCAAGAATTTCTAGTTTAAAATAGTTTTCCTGTATGTTCAGAAATTCCACACAATAGTAAAATAAGCTAATTTTATTTAAAAATATAAGGTATTTTATACAGAAAATTGGATTAAAGATTCACTGAGCATGCCCCCGTGCATCAGAACAAAACCCAGTTTCATCCTAAGTCAGTCTCTCCCATCAGGAAGCTTCGATAAGCTTCTTATCTATATCCATCAGAGGGCCAACAGAACGGAAAGAACAATCACAGAAAACTAACCAAAATGATCACATGGACCACAGCCTTGTCTAACTCAATGAAACTATGAGCCATGCCATTTAGGGCCACCCAAGACAGATGGGTTATGGTGGAGGGTTCTGACAAAATGTGGCCTACCAGTGAAGGGAATGGCAAACCACTTCAGTATTCTTGCCCTGAGAACCCTATGAACAGTATGAAAAGGCAAAAAGACAGGACACTGAAAAACGAAGTCCCCAGGTCGGTAGGTGGCCAATGTGCTACTGGAGTTCAGTGGAGAAATAAGTCCAGAAAGAATGAAGAGACAGAGCCAAAGCAAAAACAACACCCACTTGTGGATATGACTGGTGATGGAAGAAAAGTCCAACGCTGTAAAGAACAATATTGCATAGGAACCTGGAACGTTAGGTCCATGAATCAAGGCAAATTGGAAGTGGTCAAACAGGAGATGGAAAGAATGAACATTGATATTTTAGGAATCAATGAACTAAAATGGACTGGAATGGGTGAGTTAAACTCAGATGACCGTTATATTTACTACTGTGGGCAAGAATCCCTTAGAAGAAATGGAGTAGCCATCGTAGTCAACAAAAGAGTCCAAAATGGAGTTCTTGGATGCAGTCTCAAAAATGACAGAATGATCCCTGTTCATTTCCAAGTAAAAGCACTCAATATTACAGTAATCTAAGTCTATGCCCCTACCGGTAATGCTGAAGAAGTTGAAGTCGAATGGTTCTATGAAGATCTATAAGACCTAGAATTAACGCCCAAGAAAGATGCCCTTTTCACTACAGGAGAATGGAATGCAAAAGTAGGGCATCAAGAGGTAAACACAAGAGAGGACTCTACACATGGACGTCACCAGATGGTCAATACCAGAATCATATTGATTATATTCTTTGCAGCCAAAGACGGAGAACTTCGATACAGTCAGCAAAAACAAGATGGGGAGCTGACTGTGGTTCAGATCATGAACTCCTTATTGCCAAATTCAGACTTAAAGAAAGTAGGGAAAACCACTAGACCTTCAGGTATGACCTAAATCAAATCCCTTACTTATACAGTAGAAGTGACAAACAGATTCAAGGGATGAGAACTGATAGAGTGCTTAAAGAACTATGGACGGAGGTTCATGACATTGTACAGGAGGCAGTGAACAAGAACATCCCCAAGAAAAAGAAATGCAAAAAGCCAAAATGGTGGTCTGTCGAGGCCTTACAAATAGCAGAGAAAAGAAGAGAAGCTAAAGAAAAGGAGAAAAAGAAAGACATATCATTTGAATGCAGAGTTCCAAAGATTATCAAGGAGAGCAAAGAAAGCGTTCCTCAGCCATCAATGCAAAGAAATACAGGAAAATAATATAACGGGAAAGACTAAAGATCTCTTCAAGAAAATTAGATACCAAGGGAAAATTTCATGCAAGTTCAGTTCAGTTCAGTTCAGTCGCTCAGTTGTGTCAGACTCTTTGCGACCCCATGAATCGCAGCACGCCAGTCCTCCCTGTCCATCCCCAACTCCCAGAGTTCACTCAGAGTCGCTTCCATCGTGTCAGTGATGCCATCTAGCTATCTCACCCTCGGTCGTCCCCTTCTCCTCCTGCCCCCAATCCCTCCCAGCAATGGAGTCTTCTCCAATGAGTCTACCCTTAAGATGGGCACAATTAAGGACAGAAACAGTATGGACCTAACAGAGGCAGGAAATATTAAGAAGAGGTAGCAAGAATACACAGAAGAACTATACAAAAAAGATCTTCATGACCCAGATAATCACGATGGTGTGATCACTCACCTAGAGCCAGACATCTTGGAATGTGAAGTCAAGTGGGCCTTAGAAAGCATCACTACGAACAAAGCTAGTGGAGGTGATGGAATTCCAGTGGAGCTATTTCAAATCCTGAAAGATGATGCTGTGAAAGTGCTGCACTCAATATGCCAGCAAATTTTGAGAACTCAGCAGTGGCCACAGGACTGGAAAAGGTCAGTTTTCATTCCAATCCCAAAGAAAGGCAGTGCCAAAGAATGCTCAAACTACTGCACAATTGCACTCATCTCACATGCTAGTAAAGTAATGCTCAAAATTCTCCAAGCCAGGCTTCAACAGTACATGAACCATGAACTTCTAGATGTTCAAGCTGGATTTAACAAAGGCAGAGGAACCAGAGATCAAATTGCCAATATCCGTTGGATCATCAAAAAAGCAAGAAAATTCCAGAAAAAAACGTCTATTTCTGCATTTTAGCCTATGCCAAAGCCTTTGACTGTGTGAATTGCAACAAACTGTGGAAACTTATTCAAGAGATGGGAATGCCAGACCACCTGACCTGCCTTCTGAGAAATCTGTATGCTGCTCAAGAAGCAACAGTTAGAATTGGACGTGGAACAACAGACTGGTTCCAAATTGGGAAAGGATTACATCAAGGCTGTATATTGTCACCGTGCTTATTTAACTTCTATGCAGAGTACATCATGAGAAATGCTGGACTGGATGAAGCACAAGCTGAATCAAGGTTGCTGGAGGAAATATCAATAACCTCAGACATGCAGATGATACCACCCTTATGGCAGAAAGTGAAGAAGAACTAAAGAGCCTCTTAATGAAGGTGAAAGAGGAGAGTGAAAAAGTTGGCTTAAAACTCAACATTCAGAAAAATAAGGTCATGGCATCTGGTCTCATCACTTCATGGCAAATAATGGGGAAACAATTGAAACAATGAGAGACTGTAGTTTTTTGAGCTCCAAAACCATGTCAGATGATGACTGCTGCCATGAAATTAAAAGATGCTTGCTTCTTGGAAGAAAAGCTATGACCAACCTACACAGCATATTAAAAAGCAAAGACATTACTTAGGCAAGAAAAGCTTGTATAGTCCTAGCTATGGTTTTTTCAGTAGTTATGTATGGATGTGAGAGTTGGGCTATAAAGAAAGCTGAGCACTGAAATACTGATGCTTTTGAACTGTGATGCTTTCTTCTCTGAAGAGAAGACTCTTGAGAGTCCCTCGGACTGCAGGGAGATCCAACCAATCCATCCTAGAGGAAATCAGTCCTAAATATCCATTGGAAGGACTGATGCTGAAGCTGAAACTCCAATACTTTGGCCACCTGATGAGAAAAACTGACTCATCTGAAAAGACCCTGATGCTGGAGAAGACTGAAGGCAGCAGGAGAAGGGGATGACTAAGGATGAGATAGTTGAATGGCATAACCGATTCGATGGACATGAATTTGAGTAGGCTCTGGGAGTTGGTGATGGACAGGGAAGCCTGGTGTGATGCAGTCTGTGGAATCGCTAAGAGTTGGACATGACTGAGTGACTGAAGTGAACTGATACCAGATGGAAATGATACCTTTTCGCTCTTTTCAAGGTATTATGAAGCTCAGTAGAGATAAGGAATGTAAAAGTACCTAGGAAATTATGAAATTCGTTGCAAATGTGTATTGTTCATGAAATTATACTCCAGATTGCAAGCTTTTTAAGAACAAAGACTATTTCTCTGTCCATTCCAAGAATATCCTTACATTGCAACTGTTTAAAAATATTTTCTTTATTTGAAAACCAACCCAAGATCACTCTTACATAAGTTGGAAAAAAGTACAACACATTTTCCTCACACCTCAAATATCACAGATGGAAAACTGTCATTTTGCCTCCCTATTTTCTATGCTAAAATGATTTTTTAAAGGTAGCAAATGACTAATATATGCCTAAGGAAAATTTAAGATTTTAACTATTTCTGTTTGTAAGTGACTATTTGTCAATGAATTAATAACTATTTCTTAATGAATTGAATGTGACAGTGTCAATAGAGAAGCCATTTTTTTTTCTTTCAGTTTTATTGAGATACAGTTGACATACAGTACTATATAACCTTAAGTGGTAAACATAGTGATTTGACATACATGATTCATGAAATGATTACCATAATAATTTTTCTGACTGTCCATCATCTCAAATGAACAGAAAAAATACAGAAAGAAAAATTTGTTTCCTTGTGATGAGAACTCTTGGGATTTACTCTCTTAATAACTCTAATGTATAACATAGTTAGTTCAGTCACCCAGTTGTGTCTGAATCTGTGACCCTATGGACTGCAGCACCCAGGCTTCCCTGTCCTTCATCAACTCCTGGAGCTTGCTCAAACTCAGGTCCATTGAGTTGGTCATGCCATCCAACCATTTCATCCTCTGTCATCCCCTTCTCCTCCTGGCTCCAATCTTTCCCAGCATCAGGGTCTTTTCCAATGAGTTAGTTCTTCGCATTAGGTGGCCAAACACAGAGAAGTATTAATTATATTTATCATGTATAGTACATACCTAGTACTTATTTATCTTTATAATTGGAGGCTTGTACTTTTTGACTCAGTTCAGTTCAGTTCAGTTCGGTCGCTCAGTCGTGTCCAATTCTTTGCGACCCCATGAATCGCAGCATGCCAGGACTCCCTGTCCATCACCATCTCCCGGAGTTCACTCAGACTCACATCTGTCGAGTCCGTGATGCCATCCAGCCATCTCATCCTCTGTTGTCCCCTTTCCCTCCTGCCCCCAATCCCTCCCAGCATCAGAGTCTTTTCCAATAAGTCAACTGTTCGCATGAGGTGGCCAAAGTACTGCAGTTTCAGCTTTAGCATCATTCCTTCCAAAGAAATCCCAGGGTTGATCTCCTTCAGAACGGACTGGTTGAATCTCCTTGCAGTCCAAGGGACTCTCAAGACTCTTCTCCAACACCACAACCTCCATCTAATTCCATCTCCTCCTACCACTGCTTCTGGTAATCACAAATCTGATTTCTTTTTCTATGAGTTTGCTTGCTTGCTTGCTTGTTTGTATTTGAAGCATGATAGACCTACAACACTATCTTAGTTTTGTTACACAGCATGATGATTCGATATCTCTATACTTTTCAAAATATCTCTATACTTTTCACCATGGTAAGTCTAGATACCATCTGTAACCATACGAAGATATTACATAGTTACTTCATACCCCTGAATAACTTTTTTTTTGTAACTGGAAGCTTTTAATTTCCTTCAGCTGTTTGTTTCCTCCCCATACTTCACTTCCCTCTGACAAATACCTGTGTATTTTTTATAACTGCATGTTTTATCTGTTCATTGGTTTTGTTTTATTTTTAATTCCACATATACGTGATTATACAGATTTGTGTTCCTCTGCCAAACTTATTTCACCTGGGTTAGGGTTAGGGTAAGAGCATAATGTACTCTAGGTCTGTCCATTGTTGTCACAAATGGCAAGATTGTATTCCTTTTTTATCAGTGAGTAATATTTCACTCTGTATTTAGGCATGAATGTGTGAGTATATATATATATATATATATATATATATATATATGTAAAATAACTTCTTTATTTGTGTATACCATGTTGGCTATTGTAAATGATACTGCAATGAATATAGCAATCTATGTATCTTTTATAATCAGTGTTTTCCTTTTCTTTGGATAAATACCCAGGAGTGGAATTGCTGGACGGCATCATAATTCTATTTTCAACTAATTACGGAGTCTATACGCTGTTTCCTGCAATGGTTGTACCAAGTTACATTCCCATTAAAAGCACATGGGGTTTCCTTTTCCCTTTGCTCCATATCCTCACCAACACTGGTCATTTGTGGCTTTTGGGGTGATTACCATTGTGACAGATATAAGGTGATATCTCATGGTGGTTTTAATTTGCATTTTTCTGATGGTTAGAGTAGACATCCTTGTCTTGTTCCTCATCTTAGTGGTAATACTTTCAGCTTTTCATCATTAAGTATAATGTGAACTGTGGCCTGGTTATATATGCCTTTTATGATGTTGAAGTATGTCCCCTGTATCCATTTTTTTGGAGAGCTTTCATCATAAATAGGTGTTAAATTTTGTGAAAGCCTTTTTTTTCTGTGTCCATTGATATGGTCATTTGATTTTTATTCTTTGTTTATGTTGTATATCACATTGATAGATGTGTATAATGAACCATCCTTGCATCCTAAGATAAATCTTACTTGTTCAAGGTGTATGATTATTTTTAAGTATTGTTGAATTTGATTTGCTAATATTTTATTGAGAATTTTTATATGTATATTAAAAGTGATTGGCCTGTAATTAGTGTGTGAGTATGTGTGTGTGTGTTTGAGAGAGAGAGAGAGAGAGAGAGAGAGAGAGAGAGAAAGAGATCTTTGTCTGGTTTTGGTATCAGAGTGATGCTGGCCTCACTTAATGAGTTCAGAAGTACTCCTTCTTTCCTCTGTTTTTGTTTGAAATAATTTGAGGGGTCTAGGTGCAATATTACCTCATCTTTAAATGTTTTCTAGAATTCACCTGTGAAGTCTTCTGTTTCTGGACTTTAGTTTGTTGATAGTTTTCTGTATATTACTGATGAAGTTTCATTACTGGTAATGGACTTTCATATTTTCTTTCTTCCTGCTTCAGTCTTGGAGCTTGCACATTTCTAGGAATTTCTGCATTTCACCTAGATGTCCATTTCTAACCTATAATCATTTGTCATCCCATTTGCCTCCTGCCCTCAATCTTCTCCAGTATCAGGGCTTTTCCAGTGAGTCAGCTCTTTGTATCAGGTGGCCAAATTATTGGAGCTTCAATCAGTCCTTCCAATGAATATTCAAGGTTGATTTCTCCCATGGGTTCAGTTCAGTTCAGTTCAGTTCAGTCGCTCAGTCGTGTCCAACTCTTTGCGACCCCATGAATCACAGCACGCCAGGCCTCCCTATCCATCACCATCTCCTGGAGTTCACTCAGACTCACGTCCATCGAGTCCGTGATGCCATCCAGCCATCTCATCCTCTGTCGTCCCCTTCTCCTCCTGCCCCCAATCCCTCCCAGCATCACTCTTTTCCAATGTGTGAACTCTTCACATGAGGTGGCCAAGGTACTGGAGTTTCAGCTTTAGCATCATTCCTTCCAAAGAACTCCCAGGATTGATCCCCTTCAGAATGGACTGGTTGGATCTCCTCGCAGACCAAGGGACTCTCAAGAGTCTTCTCCAACACCACAGTTTAAAAGCATCAATTCTTCGGCGCTCAGCCTTCTTCACAGTCCATCTCTCACATCCATACATGACCACAGGAAAAACCATACCTTGACTAGACGGACCTTAGCTGGCAAAGTAATACTATCTAGGTTGGTCATAACTTTTCTTCTAAGAAGTAAGCATCTTTTAATTTCAGGGCTGCAGTCACCATCTGCAGTGATTTTGCAGCCCAGAAAAATAAAGTCTGCCACTGATTCCACTGTTTCCACTTCCCCATCTATTTGCCATGAAGTGATGGGACCAGATGCCATGATCTTTGTTTTCTGAATGTTGAGCTTTAAGCCAACTTTTTCACTCTCCTCTTTCAGTTTCATCAAGAGGCTTTTTAGTTCCTCTTCACTTTCTGCCATAAGGGTGGTGTCATCTGCATATCTGAGCTTATTGGTATTTCTCCCGGCAATCTTGATCCCAGCTTGTGTTTCTTCCAGCCCAGCATTTCTCATGATGCACTCTGCATAGAAGTTAAATAAGCAGGGTGACAATATACAGCCTTGACGTACTCCTTTTCCTATTTGGAACCAGTCTGTTGTTCCATGTTCAGTTCTAACTGTTACTTCCTGACCTGCATACAGATTTCTCAAGAGGCAGGTCAGGTGGTCTGGTATTCACATCTCTTGAAGAATTTTCCAGTTTATTGTGATCCACACAGTCAAAGGCTTTAGCATAGTCAATAAAGCAGAAATAGATCTTTTTCTGGAACTCTCTTGCTTTTTCATTGATCCAGCAGATGTTGGCAATTTGATCTCTGGTTCCTCTGCCTTTTCTAAAAACAGCTTGAACATCAGGGAGTTCACGGTTCACGTATTGCTGAAGCCTAACTTGGAGAATTTGGAGCATTACTTTACTAGCATGTGAGATGAGTGCAATTGTGCGGTAGTTTGAGCATTCTTTGGCATTGCCTTTCTTTGGAATTGGAATGAAACTGACCTTTTCCAGTCCTGTGGCCACTGCTGAGTTTTCCAAATTTGCTGGCATATTGAGTGCAGCACTTTCACAGCATCATCTGTCAGGATTTGAAACAGCTCAACTGGAATTCCATCACCTCCACTAGCTTTGTTCGTAGTTATGCTTTCTAAGGCCCACTTGACTTCACATTCCAAGATGTCTGGCTCTAGATGAGTGATCACATCATCATGATTATCTGGGTCGTGAAGATCTTTTCTGTACAGTTCTTCCGTGTATTCTTGCCACCTTTTCTTAATATCTTCTGCTTCTGTTAGGTCCAGACCATTTCTATCCTTTACTGAGCCCATCTTTGCATGAAATGTTCCCTTGGTATATCTAATTTTCTTGAAGAGATCTCTAGTCTTTCCCGTTCTGTTCTTTTCTTCTATTTCTTTGCATTGATTGCTGAAGAAGGCTTTCTTATCTCTTCTTGCTCTTCTTTGGAACTCTGCATTCAGATGCTTATATCTTTCCTTTTCTCCTTTGCTTTTTGCCTCTCTTCTCTTCACAGCTATTTGTAAGGCCTCCCCAAACAGCCATTTTGCTTTTTTGCATTTCTTTTCCAGGGGGATGATCTTGATCCCTGTCTCCTGTACAGTGTCACGAACCTCATTCCAGAGTTCATCAGGCACTCATCTATCAGATCTAGGCCCTTACATCTATTTCTCACTTCCACTGTATAATCATAAGGGATTTGATTTAGGTCATACCTGAATGGCTAATGATTTTCCCCACTTTCTTCAATTTAAGTCTGAATTTGGTAATAAGGAGTTCACGATCTGAGCCACAGTCAGCTCCTGGTCTTGTTTTTGTTGACTGTATAGAGCTTCTCCATCTTTGGCTGCAAAGAATAAAATCAATCTGATTTCGGTGTTGACCATCTGTTGATGTCCATGTGTAGACATCAACACATGTGTTGTTGGGAGAGGCTGTTTGCTATGACCAGTGCATTTTCTTGGCAAACCTCTATTAGCCTTTGCCCTGCTTCATTCCCCATTCCAAGGGCAAATTTGGCTGTTACTCCAGGTGTTTCCTGACTTCCTACTTTTGCATTCCAATGCCCTATAATGAAATGGACATCTTTTTTGGGTGTTAGTTCTCAAAGGTCTTGTAGGTCTTCATAAAACTGTTCAACTTCAGTTTCTTCAGCATTACTGGTTGGGACATAGACTTGGACAACTGTGATATTGAATGTTTTGCCTTGGAGGCAACAGAGATCATTCTGTCATTTTTGAGATTGCATCCACGTACTGCATTTCAGACTCTTTTGTTGACCATGATGGCTACTCCATTTTTTCTGAGGGATTCCTTTCAGCAGTAGTAGATATAATGGTCATCTGAGTTAAACTCACCCATTCCAGTTCATTTTAGTTCGCTGATTCCTAGAATGTCAACGTTCACCCTTGACATCTCTTGTTTGACCACTTCCAATTTGCCTTGATTCATGGACCTAACATTCCAGGTTCCTATGCAATATTGTTCTTTACAGCATCGGATCTTGCTTCTATCACCAGTCACATCCACAACTGGGTATTGTTTTTGCTTTGGCCCCATCCCATCATTCTTTCTGGAGTTATTTCTCCACTGATCTCCAGTAGCATATTGGGCACCTAATGACCTGGGGAGTTCCTTTTTCAGTGTCTTATCATTTTGCCTTTTCATACTGTTCATGGGGTTCTCGAGGCAAGAATACTGAAGTGGCTTGCCATTCCCTTCTCCAGTGGACCACATTCTGTCAGACCTCTCCACCATGACCCACCCGTCTTGGTGTGCCCCGCAGGCATGGCTTGGTTTCATTGAGTTAGACAAGGCGGTGGTCCTAGTGTGATTAGATTGACTCGTTTTCTGTGAGTATGGTTTCAGTGTGTCTGCCCTCTGATGCCCTCTTTCAACACCAGAGTGCCAGGCTGTGATGGCGCAGGATTGGCCAGGAGGAGCACCCCGCATCTGAGGTCAGGGTGGCGGCCAGGAGGAGCTACCCAGTGTCCGAGGCCAGTGGCAGCTGGGAGGAGACACCCCACATGCGAGGTCAGGGGCGGCCAGGAGAAGCCACCTCGCATCCGAGGCCTGGGGCGGTGACTCTGAGAAGCCAGCCCAAGGCCAGGGGCGGCATCTGGGAGGAGGCACCAACGCCCGAGGCCAGGGCCGGTGGGCGGGAGGAGCAACCTGAGGCACAGGAGGGCCTAGAGGAGCTATCCCACGTTGAAGGTCAGGAACGGCAGTGGTAAGGAGATACCCCTCGTCCAAGGTAAGGAGCAGCCGTGAAGAGATACACCACGCCCAAGGTAAGAGAAACTCCCATGGGTCCACGTTATTAAGTATTTGTGTGTTTTTCTCCTGTGAACCTGTCCCATGTCAAGTTAATTCTTAGACCAACCAGAAGAACCTAGAAGGGTAGTAAAAATTTCTGCCTCAACAGTAGCCAGTGATGATGTTCTGAGCTGGTCCTCATATTGGTGTTCTAGAAATGTTTCCAAAAGGCTTGCTGTAATAATTACCAGGATGAGGCACAAGGATCTGAAATATTTAACAATAAACTCACCTCTAAAGCCTCTGCCTTTTCCATTCTAAGTCAAGTTTTAGTGTCATGCTAAAATGCTGTAATATTTCAAACTTTAATATCTACATCTGTAAAATGGTGAAAATAATTTCCTACTTATAGAGGGTTATGAGGCTTATGATAATGGATATAAAAAGTTTAGCCCAGGGCCTGATACAGTGTTCATTCTTATTGCATAATAACTGTAGAAATAGTAGTAGTGGACGATTGCCATCTTCTTTACTTTTTTCCAAACAATTTTGCTTATTTGTTTCTCAAGCAAGAATGCAAGGCCACATTTATAAAAACTCTATCCTAATTATGGTTTATTTTTTTCTGGCATAGTAATTATCTGCTGTTTTTTAAATGTTTAGCTTCATAAATGCTGCATTACTCTACTTTACATGTTATAACCGTTTACATTTGATGTAAAGCTTCTTTCGTGCTCTTCATTTTGAGCTTCATAACTATCTTATGAGTCATGTAAGACAGATGCAAAATATTCATAATGCAAGGAAAGAGGATGAGAAGTTAAGTAAGTTGTCTTAGCTCACATAAGCAAGTAAATGACAGATTTTAGAAATGATTTTCTGATTATGTTGTGCTTTCCTTGGTGTATTAAGAACACTTCATCTTTCTTCCATTTATACCTTTATTTAATTTCAATTTGATCTGTGAATACAGGCATTGGAAAAGCTGGAACAAAAGTAGCCAGTGTGGTTTCAGAAAGATGCACTTAATGATTTCCTCAATAATGATTTTGTCCTAGGCCCAAATGGGCTGTGATCATCCATAAAATAATTGGCTTACTGTGAAAGCCAAGCTCAATACCAAATGGAAAGTCTTGTCAATGCCTTCTAGACTGATGACTGATCTCCCTCAATAGCAGCATAAATATTTTTAAACTGCATGAGCATAACTATGTGTGTTCACATTTGTCTAGGCTATGTATACATATCTCATGAAGGAATTTATTTATTTATTTATTTATTTTTTATTTTTTTATTTTTTCTCTTTTTTTTTTTTTTATTAAATTTTAAAATCTTTAATTCTTACATGTGTTCCCAAACATGAAACCCCCTACCCCCTCCCTCCCCATAACATCTCTGTGGGTGATCCCCATGCACCAGCCCCAATCATACTGTATCCTGCGTCAGACATAGACTGGCGATTCAATTCTTACATGATAGTATACATGATAGAATGCCATTCTCCCAAATCATCCCGCCCTCTCCCTCTCTCTCTGAGTCCAAAAGTCCGTTATACACAGCTGTGTCTTTTTTCCTGTCTTGCATACAGGGTCGTCATTGCCATCTTTCTAAATTCCATATATATGTGTTAGTATACTGTATTGGTGTTTTTCTTTCTGGCTTACTTCACTCTGTATAATCGGCTCCAGTTTCATCCATCTCATCAGAACTGATTCAAATGAATTCTTTTTAACGGCTGAGTAATACTCCATCGTGTATATGTACCAAAGCTTCCTTATCCATTCATCTGCTGATGGACATCTAGGTTGTTTCCATGTCCTGGCTATTATAAACAGTGCTGCGATGAACATTGGGGTACATGTGTCTCTTTCAATTCTGGTTTCCTCGGTGTGTATACCCAGTAGTGGGATTGCTGGGTCATAAGGTAGTTCTATTTGCAAATTTTTAAGGAATCTCCACACTGTTCTCCATAGTGGCTGTACTAGTTTGCATTCCCACCAACAGTGTAGGAGGGTTCCCTTTTCTCCACACCCTCTCCAGCATTTGTTGCTTGCAGATTTTTGGATCGCAGCCATTCTGACTGGTGTGAAGTGGTACCTCATTGTGGTTTTGATTTGCATTTCTCTGATAATGAGTGATGTTGAGCATCTTTTCATGTGTTTGTTAGCCATCCGTATGTCTTCTTTGGAGAAATGTCTATTTAGTTCTTTGGCCCATTTTTTGATTGGGTCGTTTATTTTTCTGGAATTGAGCTGCATAAGTTGCTTGTATATTTTTGAGATTAGTTGTTTGTCAGTTGCTTCATTTGCTATTATTTTCTCCCATTCAGAAGGCTGTCTTTTCACCTTGCTTATAGTTTCCTTTGTTGTGCAGAAGCTTTTAATTTTAATTAGATCCCATTTGTTTATTTTTGCTTTTATTTCCAGAATTCTGGGAGGTGGATCATAGAGGATCCTGCTGTGATTTATGTCTGAGAGTGTTTTGCCTATATTCTCCTCTAGGAGTTTTATAGTTTCTGGTCTTACATTTAGATCTTTAATCCATTTTGAGTTTATTTTTGTGTGCGGTGTTAGAAAGTGATCTAGTTTCATTCTTTTACAAGTGGTTGACCAGTTTTCCCAGCACCACTTGTTAAAGAGATTGTCTTTACTCCATTGTATATTCTTGCCTCCTTTGTCAAAGATAAGGTGTCCATATGTGTGTGGATTTATCTCTGGGCTTTCTATTTTGTTCCATTGATCTATATGTCTGTCTTTGTGCCAGTACCATACTGTTTTGATGACTGTGGCTTTGTAGTAGAGCCTGAAGTCAGGCAAGTTGATTCCTCCAGTTCCATTCTTCTTTCTCAAGATTGCTTTGGCTATTCGAGGTTTTTTGTATTTCCATACAAATCTTGAAATTATTTGTTCTAGTTCTGTGAAAAATATGGCTGGTAGCTTGATAGGGATTGCGTTGAATTTGTAAATTGCTTTGGGTAGTATACTCATTTTCACTATATTGATTCTTCCAATCCATGAACATGGTATATTTCTCCATCTATTAGTGTCCTCTTTGATTTCTTTCATCAGTGTTTTATAGTTTTCTATATATAGGTCTTTAGTTTCTTTGGGTAGATATATTCCTAAGTATTTTATTCTTTTTGTTGCAATGGTGAATGGAATTGTTTCCTTAATTTCTTTTTCTACTTTCTCATTATTAGTGTATAGGAATGCAAGGGATTTCTGTGTGTTGATTTTATATCCTGCAACTTTACTATATTCATTGATGAGCTCTAGTAATTTTCTGGTGGAGTCTTTAGGGTTTTCCATGTAGAGGATCATGTCATCTGCAAACAGTGAGAGTTTTACTTCTTCTTTTCCAATTTGGATTCCTTTTATTTCTTTTTCTGCTCTGATTGCTGTGGCCAAAACTTCCAGAACTATGTTGAACAGTAGCGGTGAAAGTGGACACCCTTGCCTTGTTCCTGACTTTAGGGGAAATGCTTTCAATTTTTCACCATTAAGGATAATGTTTGCTGTGGGTTTGTCATATATAGCTTTTATTATGTTGAGGTATGTTCCTTCTATTCCTGCTTTCTGGAGAGTTTTTATCATAAATGGATGTTGAATTTTGTCAAAGGCCTTCTCTGCATCTATTGAGATAATCATATGGTTTTTGTTTTTCAATTTGTTAATGTGGTGAATTACATTGATTGATTTGCGGATATTGAAGAATCCTTGCATCCCTGGGATAAAGCCCACTTGGTCATGGTGTATGATCTTTTTAATATGTTGTTGGATTCTGATTGCTAGAATTTTGTTGAGGATTTTTGCATCTATGTTCATCAGTGATATTGGCCTGTAGTTTTCTTTTTTTGTGACATCTTTGTCAGGTTTTGGTATTAGGGTGATGGTGGCCTCATAGAATGAGTTTGGAAGTTTACCTTCCTCTGCAATTTTCTGGAAGAGTTTGAGTAGGATAGGTGTTAGCTCTTCTCGAAATTTTTGGTAGAATTCAGCTGTGAAGCCGTCTGGACCTGGGCTTTTGTTTGCTGGAAGATTTCTGATTACAGTTTCAATTTCCGTGCTGGTGATGGGTCTGTTAAGATTTTCTATTTCTTCCTGGTTCAGTTTTGGAAAATTGTACTTTTCTAAGAATTTGTCCATTTCTTCCACATTGTCCATTTTATTGGCATACAACTGCTGATAGTAGTCTCTTATGATCTTTTGTATTTCTGTGTCATCTGTTGTGATCTCTCCATTTTCATTTCTAATTTTATTGATTTGATTTTTCTCTCTTTGCTTCTTGATGAGTCTGGCTAGTGGTTTGTCAATTTTATTTATCCTTTCAAAGAACCAGCTTTTGGCCTTGTTGATTTTTGCTATGGTCTCTTTTGTTTCTTTAGCATTTATTTCTGCCCTAATTTTTAAGATTTCTTTCCTTCTACTAACTCTGGGGTTCTCCAATTCTTCCTTTTCTAGTTGCTTTAGTTGTAGAGTTAGGTTATTTATTTGACTTTTTTCTTGTTTCTTGAGGTATGCCTGTATTGCTATGAACTTTCCTCTTAGCACTGCTTTTATAGTGTCCCACAGGTTTTGGGTTGTTGTGTTTTCATTTTCATTAGTTTCTATGCATATTTTGATTTCTTTTTTGATTTCTTCTGTGATTTGTTGGTTATTCAGAAGTGTGTTGTTCAACCTCCATATGTTGGAATTTTTAGTAGTTTTTCTCCTGTAATTGAGATCTAATCTTAATGCATTATGGTCAGAAAAGATGCTTGGAATGATTTCGATTTTTTTGAATTTATCAAGTTTAGATTTATGGCCCAGGATGTGATCTATCCTGGAGAAGGTTCCATGAGCACTTGAAAAAAAGGTGAAATTCATTGTTTTGGGGTGAAATGTCCTATAGATATCAATTAGGTCTAATTGATCTAATGTATCATTTAAAGTTTGCGTTTCTTTGTTAATTTTCTGTTTAGTTGATCTGTCCATAGGTGTGAGTGGGGTATTAAAGTCTCCCACTATTATTGTGTTATTGTTGATTTCCCCTTTCATACTTGTTAGCATTTGTCTTACATATTGCGGTGCTCCTATATTGGGTGCATATATATTTATAATTGTTATATCTTCTTCTTGGATTGATCCTTTGATCATTATGTAGTGGCCTTCTTTGTCTCTTTTCACAGCCTTTGTTTTAAAGTCTATTTTATCAGATATGAGTATTGCCACTCCTGCTTTCTTTTGGTCTCTATTTGCGTGGTATATCTTATTCCAGCCCTTCACTTTCAGTCTATATGTGTCCCTTGTTTTGAGGTGGGTCTCTTGTAAGCAACATATAGAGGGGTCTTGTTTTTGTATCCATTCGGCCAGTCTTTGCCTTTTGGTTGGGGCGTTCAACCCATTTATGTTTAAGGTAATTATTGATAAGTATGATCCCGTTACCATTTACTTTATAGTTTTGGGTTCGGGTTTATACACCCTTTTCGGTTTCCTGTCTAGAGAATATCCTTTAGAATTTGTTGGAGAGCTGGTTTGGTGGTGCTGAATTCTCTCAGCTTTTGCTTGTCTGTAAAGCTTTTGATTTCTCCTTCGTATTTGAATGAGATCCTTGCTGGGTACAGTAATCTGGGCTGTAGGTTATTGTCTTTCATCACTTTAAGTATGTCTTGCCATTCCCTCCTGGCCTGAAGAGTTTCTATTGAAAGATCAGCTGTTATCCTTATGGGAATCCCCTTGTGTGTTATTTGTTGTTTTTCCCTTGCTGCTTTTAATATTTGTTCTTTGTGTTTGGCCTTTGTTAATTTAATTAATATGTGTCTTGGGGTGTTTCGCCTTGGGTTTATCCTATTTGGAACTCTCTGTGTTTCTTGGACTTGGGTGATTATTTCCTTCCCCATTTTAGGGAAGTTTTCAACTATTATCTCCTCAAGGATTTTCTCATGATCTTTCTTTCTGTCTTCTTCTTCTGGGACTCCTATAATTCGAATGTTGGAGCGTTTCATATTGTCCTGGAGGTCTCTGAGATTGTCCTCGTTTCTTTTAATTCGTATTTCTTGTTTCCTCTCTGATTCATTTATTTCTACCATTCTATCTTCTATTTCACTAATCCTATCTTCTGCCTCCGTTATTCTACTATTTGTTGCCTCCAGAGTGTTTCTGATCTCATTTATTGCATTATTCATTATATTTTGACTCTTTTTTATTTCTTCTAGGTCCTTGTTAAACCTTTCTTGCATCTTCTCAATCCTTGTCTCTAGGCTATTTATCTGTGATTCCATTTTGATTTCAAGATTTTGGATCATTTTCACTATCAATATTCGGAATTCCTTCTCAGGTAGATTCCCTACTTCTTCCTCTTTTGTTTGGTTTGGTGGGCAACTCTCCTGTTCCTTTACCTGCTGAGTATTCCTCTGTCTCTTCATCTTGGTTATATTGCTGCGTTTGGGGTGGTCTTTTTATATTCTGGTGATTTGTGGAGTTCTCTTTATTATGGAGCTTCCTCACTGTGGGTGGGGTTCTATCAGTGGCTTGTCAAGGTTTCCTGGTTAGGGAGGCTTATCTTGGAGTTCCGGTGGGTGGAGCTGGGTTTCTTCTCTCTGGAGTGCAGTGGAGTGACCAGTGATGGGTTATGAGACATCAAAGGTTTTGGAATAATTTTGAGCTGCCTGTATATTCAAGCTCAGGGGAGTGTTCCTGTGTTGCTGGAGAATTTGAGTGATATGTCTTGTTTTGGAACTTGTTGGCCCTTGGGTGGAGCTTGGTTTCAGTGTAAGTATGAAGGCATTTGATGAGCTCCTATTGCTTAATGTTCCCTGAATTCAAGAGTTCTCTAGTGTTTTCAGGTTTTGTATTTAAGCCTCCTGCTTCTGGTCTTCAGTTTTTACAGTAGCCTCTAGACTTCTCCATCTATACAGCACCGATGATAAAACATCTAGGTTAAAGATGAAAAGTTTCTCCACATTGAGGGACACTCAGAGAGGTTCACAGATCCTCAGGATCCTCCAAGCTGCAGGAATGCCGGTAATAAATCAGCCACATGGATTCTCCTCGTTCATCCTTCCTTCCATCCAGACAGACAGATAAACATGCAGCTGTTAGGACCAAACTTCATGAAGGAATTTAAAACCAGAGTTAGGGTTTGATTTTTCAATGTGTTTGATTTTTCATTGTGTATGGACTCACTGTTAGATAAGACTGGCCTGGTTTTGTGTGTTGGGAAATTATGTGGCCTGAAAGAATATAAGCTGAAAAGAGCTGGTGCCTCACAAAGGACACCGGGTACAGAGAAGCAAGGATCATTTGCCAATAGGGTATTTTCTAGGTACCTCTTTGGTCTGGTATTATGTTCCTGTTTCATTCCAAGTATAAAGTAAAGAGCAGAATCTGTCACTCCAAAATCTGCCTCTTTGGCCTAAAGATTATTTTAGGCTACCTATTTTTTTTAATTTTTTTAATTTAAATTTAATTTTTTAGAAACCACAGATATAGAAGAAGCTCTGAAAGCAAGTAAAAGTTACACTTGTGTAAGAGACATTTACATTTATAAGAGGATCTCCATTTATAAGGGTGTTTTCCTCCCTAGTCATCTAGAGGTGATGCTGGATGAAATCTCTAGATCTCTAGAATTTCTAGGTTCTCTAGAAACTCTTATCATTGGAAAAGTCTTGGACTTAAAGGAAAGGCAATGCCAAAGAATGCTCAAACTACTGTACGATTGCGCTCATTTCACGTGTGAGCAAGATAATGCTCACAATCCTTCAAGCTAGACTTCAACAATATGTGAACTGAGAACTTCCAGATGTACAGACTGGATTTAGAAAAGGCAGAGGAACCGGAGATCAAATTGCCAACATCCGTTGAATCATAGAAAAAGAAAAAAAGAGGGAGGGGGGAATTCCAAAAAAGCATCTGCTTCATTGACTACAATGGAAACTTTGACTGTGTGGATCACAACAAACTCAGAAATTCATAAAGAGATGTGAATGCCAGACCACCTGACCTGCTTCCTGATAAACCTGTGTGCAGGTCAAGAAACAGCAGTTAGAACTGGGCATGCAACAACAGACTGGTTCAAAACTGGGAAAGGAGTGCATCAAGATGTATTTTGTCACCCTGCTTATTTAACTTATATGCAGAGTACATCATGTGAAATGCTGGCCTGGATGAATCACAAACTGGAATCAAGATTGCCAGGAGAATTATCAATATCAGATATGCATATGATATCACTCTAATGGCAGAAAGTGAAGAGGAACTAAAGAACCTCTTAATGAGGGTGAAAGAGGAGAGTGAAAAAGCTGACTTAAAACTCCTCATTCAAAAAACTAAGACCATGGCGTTTAGTCTGATCACTTCATGGAAACAGTGGCAGATTTTATCTTCTTGAGCTCCAGAATCACTGAGGATGGTGAATGCAGCCATGAAATTAAAACATGCCTGCTCCTTGGAAGAAAAGGTATGACAAACATAGGCACTGTATTAAAAAGCAGAGATTTCATTTTGCTGAGGAAGCTCTGTCTAGTCAAAGCTATGGTTTTTCCAGTAGTCATGTATGAATGTGAGAGTTGGACATAAAGAAGGCTGAGCACTGAAGAACTGATGCTTTCAAATTGTGATGCTAAAGAAGACTCTTGAGAGTTCCTTGGATAGCAAGGAGATCAAACCAGTCAACCCTAAAGGAAATCAACCCTGAATATTCATTGGAAGGACTGATGCTGAAGATGAAGCTTCAATACTTTGGTGACCTGATATGAAGAGCTGACTCACTGGAAAAGACCCTAATGCTGGGAAAGATTGAGAACAAGAGGTGAAGGAGGCAACAGAAGATTGGGATGGTTGGATGGCATCACCGACTCAGTGGACATGAGTTTGAGCAAATTCCAGGAGATAGTGAAGGACAGAGAAGCCTGATATGCTGCAGTCCATGGGGCTGCAAAGAGTCAGACACAAGTGAGCAACTCAGCAACAACAATCATATCCTTGTTCACTGTGTTTGCCAGATAATTTTCCATAAATGTCTTGTACTTCCCCAACATTGTTCTTTTGTCTTTAACAGGAGATGGTATTTACGGCGATGTTTTGGACCATTTTGGAGAGTTACTCAGTTTTCCTGGGTGTTTCCCTTGTATACAGGAGGAATACATGTTTTTTACTTATGTTTTTTTTTTTTCTCCTGTTAAACCTGCCTTTTTATTACAGGAGCAAAAACAAGACTGTGAGTTGACTGTGACTAAGATCATGAACTCCTTATTGCCAAATTCAGACTGAAATTGAAGTAAGTAGGGAAAACCAGTAATCCATTCAGGTGTGATCTAAATCAAACCTCTTACGTTTATACAGCGGAAGTCACAAATAGATTCAAGTGATTAGATTTGATAGAGTGCATGAAGAACTATGAAAGGAGGTTCATACCATTGTACAAGAGACGGTGATCAAGAACATCCCCAAGAAAAAGAAATGCAAAAAGGCAAAATGGTTGTCTGAGGAGGCCTTACAAACAGCTATGGAAAGAGGAGAAGTGAAAGGCAAAGAAGAAAAGGAAAGATATACCCATTTGAATGCAGAGTACCAAAGTGTAGTGAGGAGAGATGAGAAAGCCTTCCTCAGTGATCAGTGCAAAGAAATAGAGGAAAACAGTAGAATGGGAAAGACTAGAGATCTCTTCAAGAAAATTAGAGATACCAAGCGATATTTTCATACAAAGATGAGTACAATGAAGGACAGAAATTATATGGACTTGAGAGAAACAGAAGATATTAAGAAGAGGTGGCAAGAATACACAGAAAAACTGTACAAAACAGATCCTCATAACCTAGATAATCATGATAGTGTGATCACTCACCTAGAGCCAGACTTATTAGAATGTGAAGTCAAGTGAGTCTTGGGAAGCATCACTCCAAACAAAGCTAGGAGAGGTAATGGATTTCCAGTTGAGCTATTTTAACTCCTAAAAGATGATGCTGTGAGAGTGCTGCACTCAATATGCCAGCAAATCTGGAAAACTCAGCAATGGACACAGGACTAGAAAAGGTCATTTTCGTTCCAATCCCAAAGAAAGGCAATACCAAAGAATGTTCAAACTACCACACAATAGCACTCATCTCACATCCTGGCAAAGTAATGCTAGGCTTCAACAGTACATGAACAAAGAACTTCCAGATGTTCAAGCTGGATTTAGAAAAGGCAGAAGAACCAGAGATCAGTTTTCCAACATCTACTGAACCATCAGAAAAGCAAGAGAGCTCCAGAAAAAACATCTACTTTTGCCTTATTGCCTATGCCAAAGCCTTTGACTGTGTAGATCACAACAGACTGTGGAAAAATCTTCAAGACATGGGAATACCAGACCACTGGACCTGTGTCCTGAGAAATCTGGTCAAGCACCAACAGTTAGAACTGGACATGGAACAACAGACTGGTTCCAAATTGATAAAGGAGTACAACAATGCTGTATATTGTCACCCTGCTTATTTAACTTATACACAGAGTATATCATGCAAAATGCCAGGCTGGATAAAGCACAAGCTGGAATCAAGATTGCCAGGAGAAATATCAATAACCTCATATATGCAGATGATACCACACTTATCGCAGAAAGCAAAGAACTAAAGCACCTCTTGATGAAAGAGGAGAGTGAAAAAGTTGGCTTACAACTCAACATTTGGAAAACTAAGATCATGGCATCTGGTCCCATCACTTCATGGCAAACAGATGGGGAAACAATGGAAACAGTGAGAGACTGTATTTTGGGGGGGCTCCAAACTCACTGTATATGGTGACTGTAGCCGTGAAATTAAAAGATGCTTGCTTCTTGGAAGAAAAGCTATAAGCATCCTAGATAGCATGTGAAAAAGCAGAGACATTATTTTACCAACAAAGTTTCATCTAGACAAAGCTACAATTTTTCCAATAGTCATGCACAGATGTGAGAGCTGGGCTATAAAGAAAGCTGAGTACCAAAGAATTGATACTTTTGAACTGTGGTATTGGAGAAAACTCTTGAGAGTCCCCTGGACTCCAGGGAGATCCAACCAGTCTATCCTAAAGGAAATCAGTCCTGAATATTCATTGGAAGGACTGATGGTGAAGCTGAAACTCCAATACTTTGGCCACCTGATGCGAAGAACTGACCCATTTGAAAAGACACTAATGCTGGGAAAGATTGAAGGTGGGAGGAGAAGGGGACAAGAGGATGAGATAGTTGAATGGCATCACCGACTCAATGGACATAAGTTTGAGTAAACTCTGGGAGTTTGTGATGGACAGGGAGGTCTGGCATGGGGTTGCAAAGAGTCAGATATGACTGAGAAACTGAACTGAACTGATTCACTGAGGGCTCTCTCACATGGAAATTGGACCTCCAAGTGCTACTCTGGCTCCGTGGTAGTATTGATAGAGATTTTGTTAAGAGGTAGCTGACTCTGAGAAGATTTTGTTCTTGGCCACTTGATCTTTCCACGTGGGATCCTCTAGTTTCAGGACTTCTACCCCTCTCGCTGCCGTATTCTTCCTCTTCAACCAGACGTTGACACATTTATCTAGTTTCCAAGGGAAATGGAAAACACCCTTGGTGATCAACAATATTAAATATTACTTTTTTATTATTGTTTCACAAGTGAACTTGAAAACAAAAGCCAAGAATCTGACCTTTTTATTCCCTGGCCTCCTAAATGAAACAATGGAATGATTGCTAATGTTAAAGCAGGGAGTGTCATGGTATAGTAGGGATTAAGGGTAAAATACATTGATTGATGAATAAATATATTATCCTACTGGGGTATGTTGAAGTATTTCTTCTATTATGTGATTAAGGAATTGGGCATTTCCCATAAAGAATGAAGAAACAGGTATTGCGAGTTAAAAAAAAAAAAAATCAGTGAGAAATCAGAAGGTCCAGATTCTTGTTTCAGTGTACTGATCATATGACCTGTGGTAAAGAATTTAATGTCTATGAACTCTAGAATCTCTCCCTTAAAAAATGATGTGTAATAATATACATCTGTCTACTACCTGGGAGGTGGTACTGTATTGTAGTTAATAAGAATTTAAATTCAGTCTCTCTAGTTTTTTATTTGTTCTCTACCACTTATCTGTGAAATTTGCCAACTGAATCAGTCTTCCTAAGCTCCTGTTTCCTCAAGGGAGTTGTGCTTAGGACTGAATGATATCGTATATATGATACATGTCAGAGAATATGTCAGGACCCCTAGAGATGGGGTGACCATACAGAAGAGATACCCAGCGAAAACCCCAACCATCGCTATCCCCACACATGGAAACACACTAGATCTTGTCAATCTGGAATCAATCTGAGCTTTTCTCCTAAAGCCCACCAGTGGTGAAACATAACCAATACACTAGCTTAGCTTGGTTCTTTGGAATGTTTTATGTGCACTCCTCCCTATTAGACTATTGATGGTTAAAGGTGAAGGACTATGTATGTATATAGTGTATGATCTTTTTAATGTGCTGTTAAATTCAGTTTGCTAGTATTTTATTGAGAATTTTTGTGTCTGTGTCCATCAGGGATATGGGAGTTTTTTGTAGTTTTTAATTTTCTTCCCTTGTGGTGTCTTCTCTGACTTTGCTATCAGGATAATGCTGGTCTAGTTTTGGAAAATCCCCTCCTCTTTAGTTCTTTGAAAGAGTTTGAGAAGGATTGGAGTAATTCTTTAAATGTTTGGTAAAATTAGCCAGTGAAACCATCTGGTCCTGGATTTTGCTTGTTTGTTGGGAAGTTTTTGATTACAGAATCAATATCCTATTTGTTATTGGTTTATGCAGATTTTCTGTTTCTTCATAAGTCAGTCTTGGTAGATTTTCTGTTTCTAGGAATTTATCTATTTCTTCTATGTTGTCTAATTCATAATAGGCTCTTATTGAGGATGAATGAATAATATACACACACACACACACGTATATATAGACATACAGCCATAAAAAAAGAAATCGTCATTTACGACAGCATAAATGAACCTTTAGGGCATTATACTAAGTGAAATAAGTCAGAGAGAGAAGATAAATGTTGGATGAGTTCATTACATGCGGAATCTAAGTCCAAACTCATAGAAACAAGAACATATTGATGGTTTCAAAGGTCCGTCTAGTCAAGGCTATGGTTTTTCCAGTAGTCATGTATGGATGTGAGAGTTGGACTGTGAGGAAAGCTGAGCGCCGAAGAATTGATGCTTTTGAACTGTGTTGTTGGAGAAGACTCTTGAGAGTCCCATGGACTGCAAGGAGGTCCAACTAGTCTATTCTAAAGGAGATCAGTCCTGGGTGTTCTTTGGAATGCTAAAGCTGAAGCTCCAGTACTTTGGCCACCTCATGTGAAGAGTTGACTCATTGGAAAAGACTCTGATGCTGGGAGGGATTGGAGGCAGGAGAAAAGGGGGACGACAGAGGGTGAGATGGCTGGATGGCATCACTGACTCAATGGATGTGAGTTTGAGTGAACTCCGGGAGTTGGTGATGGACAGGGAGGCCTGGCGTGCTGCAGTTCATGGTGTCGCAAAGAGTCGGACATGACTGAGCGACTGAACTGAACTGAACTGAAGGGCAGGAGTGAGGGTGGGGTAACTTCTAATTAATTATAAGATGAAGACATTCTGGAGATACAATATATAGCTTGGTGTCTGTTGTTAACAGTACTGCATTATATATTTAAAAGTTGCTGAAAGAGTATATATATATTTTTTTCATATTTTATTTTATTTTACTTTACAATACTGTATTGGTTTTGCCATACATCAACATGAATCTGCCACGGGTGTGCACATGTTCCCAATCCTGAACCCTCCTCCCACCTCCCTCCCCATACCATCTCTCTGGGTCATCCCAGTGCACCAGCCCCAAGCCTCCAACAAATGCTAAAGGTTATTCTCTAGACAGGAAACACAAAAAGGGTGTATAAACCTGAACGCAAAACAATAAAGTAAATGAAACAGTATATTTTTAAAATGCTCCCCAAACTTGTGAAACAAAAGATTTAATTATATGAAGTGATGGTTGTGTTTAATGAACCTTGTTGTAATCATGCTGCAATATATACATATGTGAAATCATTACCTTGTAGATCTTATATTCACAATTTTATGTGTCAATCATATCTCAGTAAAGCTGGAAGAATAAAAGTACCTTCCCCTCTGCAATTGTACTGTCAGCCATTACTTCCCAGGGTTGTCTTTTTTTACTCTCCAGTTGTCCAATGCACTCTTTTTAGCTTGCCATTTCAAATAATATGTTTTAGAAAATCAGATCACTGACTTGTTTTAGAATTTTGTAATAAGAAAAAATAAGAATCTTTGTGTGGAAATAGAGATCAAGGACAACTTTTTAAATTTAGAGGTTTTTTTTTTTTTGCTGTTCGGTTATTTCTTTTAAGAAGCTGCACTGCTTTCTTTGGTTTTCTCATATGTGTATCCCAGATTGTGACTTAATCATTATAACAAGATGTTAAAACGGAACTCTATATATCGTGGTTTTAGTTATATCACCAATAACATAGTTAGCAGGGACTTTAATATTACAAAGTAAGGGGCTAGGTTACATTTGGTAAAATCAGGATTTGTACATGTTCTCTTTTAAGCTGAGATTGAAGAGACTAAAAGAGAAGTTACAGTCTCAAGAGAGAATTTTCTTTAGTGGAAGTTGTTAGGGAGGGGAGAGAATTGCTTAATCTTTCCTGTAGATCGGTTAGAGTTGTTTAGATAACAGTTCCGTAGAGCTTGGGGGACACAGTGAGTTACTGCCACTGGAAAAAGGTAAAGGGCCAGAAGGTGTCTGAACCAGGCTGTACAGATAAAGTAGAAAATTGCAGTTAAGAAGTCACTACGTTGGATCAAAATATATGTTTCAGGTGGGTATGATGAGATGGTCCTAAATCTTGCGCAAAATGTCTAACTAGAGAGGTGAGGAGGCCTCAACCAACATAGCCTGATGGTATATTAATGGCTACTCAAGGACTGAGGCAGGAATCCTAAGCAATTTTCTGTAAAAGCTTCATTCATCTTCATCAGAGAAATTCAGTTCAGGGAGTGTTGGTTATTTTCATATTGCTGCTGAAACAAATCACCACAAATTTAGTGGCTTAAAAGAATGCAGATTTATTCTCTTCCAGTTCTAGAGGTCAAAAGTCTGAAGTCCAAGTGAGGTCAAGCTGAATTCCTCCTGGAGCCTTTTAGGGAATAATCTGTTTCTTTGCCTTTTCTCTCTCCTAGAAGCCACCTGTGTTCCTTATCTGTGGCTTCTTCCTCTGTCTCCAAAGCCAATGACTGAGAATCCTCAGATCCTTCTCTCTGTAGCTTTTCTTCCATCATCACTTCACCTTCCATGTCTTGGACTGTACTGACTCCTCTTCTTAGAAGGACCTTTATGATTGACATTAAACCCAACCAGACAATACAGGATAATCTCTCCTCTTGAGATCCTTAATTAATCACTTTTTAAAGTCCTTTTGCCATGTTCCCTGGGGAAGGGAAAGACTACCCACTCCAGTATTCTGGTCCGGAGAATTCCATAGACTGTATAGTCCATGGGGTCGCAGAGTCAGACTCGACTGAGTGCCTTTCACTTTGCCATGTTAGGTAGCATATCCACAGGTTCTAGGGATTAGGACATGGATATCTTTGGGAGGCTCGTCTTCTTTCTACTACACCAGTGAAGGAAGGTAGCCTAGGAACCCACTGAAGTATCAAGAAAGGAAGAATCAACTTTAAACAAGGCTGGGCTAAGAGAAGCCTGGCAGTAGCTCGAAGAGTAAAAATCAAGAATTTTTATTGTTTCTTGCTGCTCCTTACATCTTTTTCCATGACCCTAAAGACAAGAAACTTCTCTTGGCAAGCTAGGGAGGAGAGGAGAAGTACAGTCTGGGAAAATAGGAAAGAAGTGAGTTATTTCCTTTTTGTCTTCTGTTAAATAAGCAGTGCCAATGGAGAAGATGGCAGAATTAAGGTGTTTCCATACTGAACTTTTGAAGGTTATATTTAATCAAGGTTGGTTGAATTGTTGTATATATAGTCTATAGCAATGATAGTTATATACAATAATCCTGATTTTGTCTTATACCCATAAAAACCTAACAACCAAAAGATGAAAAAGGTTAACTTGTGCTTGGACTGTTAAAAGGCATTATCCTGAACCAGCATTGTAAATTTTAATTCCTGAATTTTTGAAGTCTAAGAAAAGCTTTAAAGGCAAGCAAAGACAAGAAAAAAAAAAGTGAATCTGGACACTTTGTAGATAAGTAATTGTTGACAGTTTCAGTACAAGCAAAAATAAAAACAATTGAAGTGGCAAGACTTGGAACCACTGATAGCCGTATAAAATGACAGTGAAGCCCAGAAATTGCCACTGGGGAAAAGTAAAGAAAATGTATTAATAAAAGCAGAATTATAGTTTGGGTATATTTAATGAAAGGGCACACTTAAACATCCTCCTGGTATTAAGGTCACACAGTGACGGCATGTCCGTAAAATAGCATACCTCTTCTGACTAGTCCACGAAGGACTACTTCTCTCTCAATACCTCAGTTACCTCTGAAGTCTTTGTTGATCTACAACACAATACTACGCTAATGTTCATTACGTCTTGACCGCATAAAAAAGGTTTCTCTTTTCAAAGTACACCATTTTCTACGGCAAAAAGGAAAATCTCCACAAACCACCACAATAAGTAATCTAAAAAACTTCTGATGTCTGCTTTCCTTTTCGCTCCACATGTGCCCTGTCAAATCATCATAAACACTAAAAATCACACAAATAAGGAAAACAATACATATTATGTTGAAAGTGAAAACTATAATCAAAACGTTTACTGATCATCAAACAAATGAGAAAGACGGGATTGCACTTTAGACTGTTTACGTGTTTCCTCACCCAGTGAAAACACAAATTAGGTTTACATCTAGGTATTGTGAGCAGAGGATCTCTCAGTTATGCATTTTGGTTGGGTGCTATGCTGATCCTTGAGAAAGATGATTCTGGCACCAGGAGCATTTCTGAAGGCCTAAGGGGGTTTCTGTCATCTTTAGAAGCAGGCTCTTGCAGCGTGGTGTCTGTCTCCTCAGAGGGTGAGGTTTTCTTCCTCTCAGCCTACTTGGATGGCCTGGCTCCTTGCCTTAGTGGCTCTCAGACTCGCCTATGTCACAGAGACTCAAGCCAGCAGCAACCTGCGCCACGATCCTGTAAGGCTCTTGGGCCTCTTCCCTGGGGAATCTCAGTTCCCAGGGGTCCCGGAAAAGACAAGGGGCCTGCTGCGACTTCAAACAAGTACAGCGGCTCTACAGGCCCCAAGGGGAAGACAGCGGGCACACTTCCCTTGCATCCTGCAGACTATATCAACACTGAGGCCTGTCGCTGTCACTGCTATTCTGAAACCTGGTGTCCCTGGTAACTGCTCTGAGAGAAGGAACAGCACAGATGACATGTATGTACAGTAACTGATCTCTGGGAAGCAATGTTGACCCATGAAACACTGAAGTCATAAAGCCCCATTATATTCCTACAGAGATTCTTCTGAGATGTATTTGTCTACAGGATCTCTGTGAAGACACACCTTCCTAGCCTCACCTTCCCTTCCTTCTCAATCTTGCTTTCTTTGTAATTTATACCCCACAAAGAATGGAAGGCATTAGGCTCAGTTTTCTAGGCGAGTAAATCAGCTATTTATCCATTTGAAGAAAATACATAGGTCTCTGGGCAGCGAGTTAAAAATCAGAATCAACACATTAAGCTTGTGCCCTTTACTCACTTGTAAACTCCTCATCCCTTCAGTCACATCCTAGCTATTCTTACATTATATACAACTTAAACATGCTACATATTTTGGTTCAAAGCACACTATATTGGGAAATAGCAAGCTTGAAAAAATGATGAAGGATTTATACAGTGTTGTCTTTATGAGAAAAACATGACAGTGAGATAGCAAGAAGAAAAACTAAAAAAAAAAAAAAAAACACTAATAAACATGACTAACACCCAATGGCACCCCACTCCAGTACTCTTGCCTGGAAAACCCCATGGACAGAGGAGCCTGGTAGGATGCAGTCCATGGGGTCGCGAAGAGTCAGACCCGACTGAACGACTTCACTTTCACTTTTCACTTTCTTGCATTGGAGAAGGAAGTGGCAACCCACTCCAGTGTTCTTGCCTGGAGAATCCCAGGGATGGCAGAGCCTGGTGGGCTGACTTTTATGGGGTTGCACAGAGTCAGACATGACTGATGCGACTCAGTAGCAGCAGCAACACCATGCCAAGTGCGCTAAACACTTCAATAACTCTGGGAGCTGTTACTGCTGTGAAAAAAATACAAAAACTGATTTTGTAATAATGGTCTGGATGCTAAGACAAAACTCAAATTATGTTTATTATATCCTACATAAAGAAGGAAGGCAGTTTCCCTAGAGAACTCTCAACAATTAAAATGAAAATATCTTTATGTTCACATTGGAGCCAGACATTTTGACAAATTCAGCCATATAGAACAATTTATTCTCTAAAATTCTAGATTATACTTAAAATATTTTGCCTTTCTTGAGAAACTAAATATTTCCAAGGCAATCGGAAATCATGTAGAAAACATTGTACCTAGGAAAGATCATATGGTGACAACCCACAGCTACTTTTTTTTCAGCTCTGGCTGTGTGAATCAGATTAATATTCCTAAATACAAACCACAAAAAGAGAAAATGTGAATAGCCCCACAACTAAGAAGAAAAAGAAAAAAAAAAATCTGACAAAGAAAATCCCTGGAACTGTTTGCTTCACTAATGAATTCTAGCAAACGTTTACAGAAGAATGAACACCAATCCTTCTCAAACTTTTCCAAAAAAATTAAAGAGGAGGGAATATTCTCTGAACCATTCTATGAGGTCATCATTATCATGATATTCAACCCAGACAAATGAAAATTACAGAGCAATATCCTTTATAAACATTAATACAAAAATCCTTAACAAAATACTAGCAAAATGAATTCAACAGCATATTAAAATAATCATACACCAAAAATCAAGTGGGATTATTTTCCTGGGAGGCAAACATCCTTCAACACATAAAAACAGATCATTGTAATATACCATATTTACAAAATGAAGGACTAAAAACCACACGATTATTTTAATTGATGCAGGAAAAGCATTTGACAAAGTTATCATTCTTTCATGACAGAACACTCAACAAACAAGAAATAGAAGAAATTGACTTTAACATGATAAATGATGTGCATGAAAAATCCAAAGCAAAAATCATCCTTTTAAAGTAGGTGAGGCCAAGCTATAATATTTGGAAGTTTAGGTGTACTAAATGCACTATCAACTCATGATCTTTTTAATTTGTGATGGGTTATGGGGACAAAATTACAAATTGTAATTAAAGATGATCTGCATTATTAAAATGTCAATGCTATACAAATTGAATTAATTTAATTTCTATAAAAACACAATGATTCTTTATAGAAATATAAAAATCCACCCTAAAATTCATAGGGATTATCAATGAGCCCCAAGTAGCCAAAACAATTCTGAAAAAGAACCAAACTTGAGGATGCACACTTCTGATTTCAAAGCTTAATATGATGCTACAATAATCAACACTGTGTGGTACTGGGAAAAATACAAGTATATAGCCCAAAGGAATAGAATAGAGTGTCTAGAAATAAACCTCTGCATATATGGTCAAAGGATTTTATCCAGTGCCAGGACCATTCAACAGAAAAAAAAAAAAAATCAGTCTTTTCAAGAATAGTGCTAAAAAACAAGATATACACATGTAAAAGACTAAGGTTAGACCCTCACTTAACACCAAAAACAAAAATTAACTCAATGTATCAAAGACCTATATATAAGACCGAGAACTGTAAAACGGTTAGAAGAAAGAATAGGGCAAAAGCTTTGGGTTGGATAATGATTTCTTGGATATGACACCAAAGGCACAGGTAACAAAAGAAAATGTAGACAAATAGAACTTTATACGCAAATTTTTAAAGTGTGTCTCAAAAGACACTATCAATAGAGTAAAAAAGAAACACAAAGAATGGGAAAAACACGTGCATATCATTTACCTGGTAAGGAACTAATACCGATACTATATTGAGAACTTCTAAAATTTAACATAAAAAACCAAACAACCCAATTCAACTACAGAAAAAAGGCTCAAATAGACACTTCTCCAAAGATACATGAATGGCCAATAAGCACATGAAAAGATGCTCAACATAATTAATTATGAGGGAAATGCAAATTTAAAGTACAGTGAATATCACCTCACACTAATTGGGATGGCTACTGTTATTAAAAAAAAATTACAAAGAGAATACAGAGGACAGAATTATTACATGATCTAGTAATCCACGTCTAGATATATACTCAAAATAATTCAAAGCAAGGTCTCAGAGAGTTATGCCCATGTTCATAGCAGCATTATTCACCACAGCTAAAACATACAAGCAACACAAGTTTCCATCCACCCATAAATGGATAAACAAAATGTGCCATATACATACAATAGACTGTTATTCAGCCTAACAAAGGAAAGTTTTGATACCTATTACAACATGGATGAATCTTTAGGACATTATGCAAAATTGGAAAAAGACAGTGTCTTTATGACTATATGATTCCACTTACATGAAGCACTGAATTCCCTTAATGCTACTTTATCAAGAATATTCCAATCTCACCATTTTCTCAAAACCATTTTTAATTTTTTATACTGCTAGGTAAGACGCTACAGAAAAACCCAAAGAGTTTTTTGCAAACACCGTAAGAAAGCGTTGTTTTCTTGGAGTTAGGTTTTGCAATTTTATTTGGGTAAGACATTATTATCTGTGAAATTCGGTTTGATTTAACTTATTAGAGACAGTATATATTTTTAGTTAGTTAATTCCCTTTATCACTATATCTTACTCTAATTTCCATCTCCCCACAGAAAATTCTATTAATGATTTACATTATATATTTTAACTTGAACATGTACTTAAAATGTGCAGTATTTTTTTCTGTGCATGCTTTTTTTTTTCCTCCTGAAAACTATCTACTTCCCCCTAAGTTATGGGAAACAGAAATATTCTCTTTACACCTGTAAGAGACTGGACAGGGTTTATAGCAAGTTAATTATGTCATTCGTGGCCTAGTCTACCATCTTTTTTTTTCCTTTTTAACCTGTTTGCTTTTGGTTGTGTTGGGTCTGCGCACGGGCCTCTGCTCGTTGAGCAAGGGGCAGCTACTTCTCTTCGCAGCGCATGGCCTTTTCATGGCCGTGGCTTCTCTTCGCTGCATTGCACAGGTTCTAGACACGTGGGCTTCACCAGCTGCGGCGCATGGGCTGGGTAGTTCTAGCTTGCGGGCTCTAGAGCGTGGGCTCAGTAGTTGTGGCTCAAGGGCTTAGCTGCTCTGTGGCAGGGGGAGTCTTTCCAGACCAGGGATTGAAGCCGTGTCCCCTGCACTGTCAGGGAGATTCTTAACCACTGCATCACCAGGGATGTCCCCATCTCCTGTCTATCGATGTGAAGCACGCCATTTTCCCACCAATGGGCCACCTTGGTACTCATTACTTTGGTCAATCCATGATCACCTTAGCCTACCATTCTTGCCCAGAATATGTCAGTGTATGCATAGTACTTACGATACTTATTTTTCTTCTTCAAATATGAGTCGTGTGTTTATTCTAACTCAAGATGTCAAAATAACTAAAACAGAAACTGTTGATACATTTAAATTCACATTTTCTATCCACCTGTATAAATGTTTGCCTATTATTTGCCATGGTCAGTGTACATAAAAGCTTGAGGAAAGACAGTTCAGTCATCATAATTGATGTAATATTATTAATACACTGTTATATTTGAGTCTGTAGTACACTACCTCTAAGCAAAATAGTTATCCATAAAATCTATGCCAGTAAAAAGAATAGCACATTACTACCACATACATGCTGATCTTCTACTTTAGAATAAGATAGGCTTATGATTTATATCTATTCCAATTAGCTAGAACTTAAGAGAAACTGTTAGCCAATTTGGATAAAATAGAAACATGAACTTACAAGCTGTTCTTGTCTTTTAGATATAATTCAAAGTGTTGTTGATAATCTGTAAGACTGTTTTATGATGTAGATAATTTAGTCCCAAGGTGAGGCATGGAATAGAAATAACTAGCTGGAGCATTTAGATATAATGCCTTGTTTAAAACTACCTTTATAAATTAACTTATTTTCTGAGTAAATTAGACTGTATAATAAACATGATTATTAGAGGTTATATTTATTAATTTTAAAGATTCAATAATATTTTATAAGGTAAATGGTTTGCAAATGACACAATTTTTGTTCAGCTACATTGAAAATGTTACCAATCAAGTATTGACTTTGATCTTTGATTTAAACTTTTAAGTTCAAAGAATTATACAACTTTTATTAAATAAGTAAAAATGTCACTATAAAGCTGAATAAAGAATATCTGTTTCCTATTAAAACTAAACTTCAAAGTAGTAAAAATATAGCAAATTTTTTTCTTTTGAATTCTAACTCAGTCTAACAAATTTGGTTGAGGTAATAGAGCTTATGAAATTATCTACATCAGTATGAGTTTATCTAAAGCACACAAATACAATGTTAAACGTAGCTTGTGTCATCATCTAGAAAAATAACAAAAATCCACACATGGCAGAAGAGTTTCCAAAATTTGACTAGGTAAGAAAACTTAAATTTCGTGTTGAATATGTCCTTTCATTTATATCAGCAATCAAAGGGGAAGAATTTTTAAAAATTTTCCATAATACACTAATCTTAGAAATAAAATTATACTTCTTGAGGGCTGACCATTTTAAAAAGAATATATGATAAATAAAATATTGCTTTATTTGACTTAAGGTTTGGCTATTTATGCTAATAATCTGATGCCACCAGAATCTCATCAATATCTTATCAGTAACAATTGGGTTTTTAAGATCCAAGATCTACTATTTTGGTCACTTCCTATCTCTTTTTCCTTCCTATCATCCCTTCCTCTTTCCTCCTCTCTCCTGCCATCCCCTCCACTTTTTTTCCTTTACTACGTCTCTCTGTCTTCAGCTGAGACTCTTTATGTGCTATTTCTCCTAATTTAACTTGTGAGCCTAATCTCTGTGCACATGTTGAATTTCTCATGGCTCAATTGTGAGCCTTCTCTGTAAAGCCTTAAAGAGATACAAAAACACTTTTACCTCTCTTTCAATAGGTTTTTCCTAACTCTGAAGCAACACACATTGCATTTTGCTCAATTATTTAAATACGTATCTGCTCTTATCCCCTGTCCAAGAAACACCCTGGAAGGCAGGTCTAATGTTCTGGTTATCACTGTATCATTAGTTTTAGCACAATTTGTGAAACACTGATGATTTGTAATGAGAGCTTGTTTAGTAGATGGGTACTTATATTTTTAGGCCATTTTTCCCCCTAGTCCTTCAAATAAGCTAACCTTATTCTCTGTGGGAAACCTCAAAGAGGAAAAACAGAGTATATAGACTAGAAGCTGCACTTTCCCCTTTCCAGATGCCCGGCCCAGTGGGAAGGTAACATAACTAGGAGATGCTTCCCAATACATAATCGTACTCCTTTGCATCAAGAATCTCAGAATTCTACCATTGGTCTTCCCCACCAGAAAACCTTGGGAAACTCTTAACTGCCATGAGTGAATCAGGGAATATCCTGAATTATGTTTGCCTTTTTCCACTTATCTTTTGACAAAGGTAAAATGTTAGACCGTGCAATGATAATAAGTATAGTTACTACAATAGCAACAAAAGCAGCTAAACACTAACACAATTCACTGATGGCCTTTCATAAATAAAACTGCTGGAAGACACTAAGCATTTATAGGGATTACAATTAATTTTTCTTTGTGGGTATGTAAATCCCAGTTTTGAGCAAAACACTTGACAGCTCTGCATAAGTACCAACTTTTACACGGTTAATTTATAAGAAACACTTCAAAGCATCTAAATGGCCTTATTTGAAAATATTGGGCAATAAACACATTCCTAAAATTCACATTCCAAAGGTAAATAAAATAGTTTTGTCCATCATTATCAGAGAAGAATATTAGGAAGTGAGGGTAGGAGCAGAAGGAAACATATTAACGGGATTCTATTTATCAGTGATTTGCTACCTGCCAGACAATGTACTAAGCCTTTAAAGACTTCTCACATATATACCACTTCATACTCAATGAAGAAATATTGCTATTATGCCCACTTCACATAAGAGAAAATACGTAAGGCCAGGTAACTTTTACATTGTGACTCAGCAAGTAAATGTCTGGATTAGATTCAAACCCAGTTCTGTCTGCCTGATTTAAAAGACCAGGCTATTAATTACTAACTCCTCCACTTTTCAAAGTAAGATGCTTTCTTCACCCCGATGCCAGAAGTATTTGCTCTACATTTTCACCCTCACTGGGAATTTGGCTGTTCTTCCAGACTTATTAGTTAGTTGCTTTAAAAGGAAAGTAGGTTAAGGATTTGAAAAGTAATTGCAATTTTCTGAAGGACAGAGAAATATCTCTGTTGGAAAGAAGAATATCTAAAGATCTCTTTTTCCCATCTTATTTATTAAGGAAAGTTTCTATAAATGAAGAGAAAAGAAATCTAGAAATAACTACTGCTCTATGTTGATCACTCTCTGTGTATAAATCATTGTTAAGTACATTACATAGATTATCATGCTCATACTTAGTTGTTCAGTCATGTCTGACTCTTTGGGAACCTATGGACCATAGCCTGCCAGACTTCTCTGTCCATGGGATTCTCCAGGCAAGAATACTGGAGTGAGTTGCCATTTCCTACTCCAAGATATCTTCATGAACCAGGGATCGAACCTGAATCTCCTGTGTCTCCTGCACTAGCAGGAGAATTCTTTACCACGGGGTCACCTGAGAATATTATACCTAATTGTTAAAGCTCTGCCTCAAATTAAATGTTAGTTTCTTGCTTTACAAATGAGGGAAACTGGGACACAGAGAGATTAACTGCTGAATGATTGCACAGCTAGGACTTGTAGCTGTCAGGTCTTATACATAAACACAAATAAAGAATAAAATGCCTTTTAGCAAAATGGAGAAAGAGAGATAGACAATACTGAGAGATAAAAGAATCTTATGTGCAAATAAAAGAAATGGCATCATTAGCATAAGACAATGCTGTAGAAATGAAGATATTTTCCCCGTAGGATTATTAATTTAGAGTTTCTACAGATGAAGCAATAACCCATTTTAAAGGATGGTATTAATTTATTCCCCTTCATGGATCACAGCCTTGTCATGGTGGAAGGGCTTGTATAACTCAAGCTATGACCCATGCCGTGCAGGGCCATCTAAGACAGGTGAGTCATGGTGAAGAGTCCTGACACACTGTGGTTCACCAAAGGAGGGAATGGCAACCTGCTCCAGTATTATTGCCATGAAAACCCCATAAATAGTATGAAAAGGCAGAAAGACAGGACTCTGGAAGGTGAGCCCCCCTTCCCCAGGATGGAAGATGTCCGATATGCTACTGAAGGAGAGGGGAGGGCAATTACTAACATAGCAAGAAAGAAATAGCAGGAAGAAAGCAGCATCTGGCCCAATGCAGAAATGACCCTTGGCTGTGGCTGTGTCTGGTGGTGAAAGGAAAGTCTGATGCTGTAAAGAACAATATGTATAGAAACCTGGAATGTTACGTCTGTGAATCAAAGTAAATTGGATGTAGTCAAGCAGGAGATGGCAAGAATGAACATGGACATCTTAGGACTCTGAACTAAAATGGAGAGGATTGGGCGGATTTAACGCAGATGACCATCATGTCTACTACTGTGGGCAAGAATCCCTTAGAAGGAGTGGAGTAGTCCTCACAGACAACAAAAGAGTCCACATGCAGTAATTGGGTGCAGCCTCAACAATGACAGGATGATCTCAGATCATTTCCATGAAAAAAATTCAACATCACAGTAATCCAAGTTTATGCCCCAACCACTGATGCTGAAGAAGCTGAAGTTGCCCAGTACTATGAAGACCTACAACACCTTCTAGAGCTAACAACAACAACAAAAAGATATCCTTTTCATCATAGGGAATTGGAATGCTAAAGTAAGAAGTCAAGAATTTCCCAGAATAACAGGGGAATTTGGCTTGGAGTACAAAATAAAGCAGGGCAGAGGCTAGCAGAGTTTTGTCAGGAGAATGTGCTGGTCATAGCAAACAATGTTTTCCAACAACCCAAGAGACAGTTCTACATAGACATCATCATACGGTTAATGATGAAATCAGACTGAATATATTCTTTGCAGCCAGAGATTAAGAAACTCTGTACAGTCAGCAAAAGTAAGACCTAAGGCTGACTGTGGCTCAGATCATGAGTTCCTTCTTGCCAAATTCAGACTTAAATCGAAGAAAGTAGGGGAAATGAATAGGCCATTCAGGTATGACCTAAATAAAATCCTATGATTATACAGTGGAGGTGATGAATAGACTCAAGCATTTAGATCTGATACAGTTCCTGAAGAACTATGGACAGAAGTTCCTAACATTGTACAGGAAGCAGTAACCAAAACCATCCCCAAGAAAAAAAAAAAAAATGTAAGAAGGCAAAGTGGTCGTCTGAGGAGGTTTTACAGATAGCTGAAGAAAGAAGAGAAGCGAAGGCAAGGAAGAAAGGTAAGATCAACTGTGCTTAGTCTCTCAGTGGGGTATGGCTCTTCACTACCCTTTGATTGCAGCCCGCCAGGCCTCTGTGTCCATGGGGTTTTTCAGGTAAGAATACCAGAGTGGGTTGCTATTTCATTCTCTAGGGTATCTTCCCAACCCAAGAATCAAACATGCATCAGCTGCATTGAAGGTAGATTCTTTACTTACTGAGCCATTTAATACCACAAGGAGAGATAAGAAGGCCTTCTTTAATGAATAAGCCAAAGAGATAGAGGAAAACAATAGAGTGAGAAAGACTAAAGATCTCTTCCAGGACACTGGAGACGTCAAGTTTCGCAAGAACATTTCATGCAAGGTGGGCATGATAATGGACAGAAAAGGTAAGGACCTAACAAAAACAGAAAAGATTAAGAGGTGGCAAAAATATACAGAAGAACTATACAAAAAAAGGTCTTAATAACCTAGATAACCACAATAGTGTGGTCCCTCACCTAGAGCTAGACATTCTGGAGTATGAAGTCAAGGGGCATTAGGAAGCATTACTACAAACAAAGGTAGTAGAAGTAATAAAGTTCCAGCTGAGCTATTTAAAATCCTAAAAGATGATGCTTTAAAGTGCTGCACTCAACATGTCATAATTTTGGAAATCTCAGCAGTGGCCACAGGACTGGAAAAAGTCAGCCTTCATTCCAAACCCAAAGTAGGGTAATGTCAAAGAATGTTCAAACTACTGTACAATTCTATTCATTTCATGCTAGCAAGGTTATGGTCAAAATCCTTCAAGCTAGGTTGCAGCAGTATGTGAACCATGAAATTCCAGATGTACTAATGGGGTTTTGAAAAGGCAGAGGAACCATATATCGAATCACCAACATACATTGGATCATGGAGAAAGAAAGAGAGTTGCAGTTAAACATTTCCTTCTGCTTACTGACAACCCGAAAGCCTTTGGGTTGTGTGCTGACCACAACAAACTGCAGAAAATTCTTAAAGGGATGGCAGTACTAGACCACCTTACCTGTCTTCTGAAAAACCTGTATGCAAATCAAGAAGCAACAGTTAGAACTGGACATGGGAACAATGAACTGGTTAAAAACTGGAAAAGGAGTATGACAAGGCTGTATCTTGTCACTGCATACTTAACTTACATGCAGAATACACTATGCAAAATTCCAGGCTGGATAAATCATAAACTAGAATCAGGATTGCAGGGAGAAATATCAATAACCTCAGATATACAAATGATACCACTCTAATGGCAGAAAGTAAGAGGAACTAAAGAGCCTGTTGATGAGCGTGAAAGAAGAGAGTGAGAAAGCTGGCTTGAAATTCAACATGAAAACTAAGATCATGGCATCTGGTCCCATCACTTCATAGCAAATGCATGGAGAAAAAGTCGAAGCAGTGATATATTTTCTTGGTCTCCAAAATCACTGTGTACTTTGACAGCAGCCACAAAATTAAGACACTTACTCCTTGGGAGGAAAACTAGGATAAATCTAGATGGCAGATATATTAAAAAGCAGAGACATAACGATATAAGCCCCTCTAGTCAAAGGTATGTTTTTTCCAGTAGTTGTGTACAGATGTGAGTTGGATCATAAAGAAGGCTGAGCACTGAAGAATTTATACTTTTGAAGTGTGGTGCTGGAGAACACTCTTGAGAGTTCCCTGGATGGCAAGGAGATCAAATTAGTGAATTCTAAAGGAAATCAACTCTGAATACTCATTGGAAGGACTTATATTGAAGCTGAAGCTCTAACTGTTGGCCACCTGATGGGAAGAGTGCCTCACTGGAAAAGACTCAGATGCTGGGAAAGATTGAAGGCAAAAGGAGAACTGGGCAGAGAGGATGAGACAGTCAGATAATCAGGGACTCACCAGACATGAATCTGAGCAAATTCTTGGAGATAGTGGAGGACAGAGGAGCTTGGAATTCTACAGTCCATGGGGTCGCAAAGAGCTGGACATGACTTAGCAACTGAACAACAACAACATCAAGGACACAGTGAGCACAGAATCTCCTGAGGATTGTTGAAACCACACAGAGTGCTGGGCCCCATCCTCTGTGCCTGATGCACTAGGTCTCACATATAGAATCTGCATTTTTAACAGCTTTGCTGGATATGCTGATGCTGTTGCTCTGAAGATGATGCTTTGAGCACCACTGCCCTAGGATAACGCTCCCCACTTCAGTCATCATGCACGTTCAGTTATGATGTACTGTGTCTATCATCCAAATTCTGTTATATAATGAAGATGGGTTTTACTTTAAATCACTCCTATAAACGTAGCCTGGCTGGCTATAGTCCATGGAGTCACAAAGAGTCGAAAACAACTTAGCGACTGAACAACAACTAATTTACCAACTGATAGCTTACTATCAGCTAGTAAACATTTAGATGCTATTTGTTTATGACCTAATCTCCATTCTTACAAGAACCCTGTGAGATAGGTAAGCTATACATTTCTAACTCTGGATTATAGATGATGTGAGAGACTTAGTTTCAAGATCTTACCAAGAGGAAGGCAGTTAATTGGTGAAGAGAAGAATTCAAATGCATCTCTGGTTACTATCTTGCCCTAGGCTCTTATTAAAAGACAATCTTCTGTTAATGTGATCCTATTAATAACATCCTATGAGTTGAATGCAATTTGCACTTAAGACAAGTCTCACCAAAAACAAACAAACAAAAGACAGATATTTGGACTAAAAAGAGTGTCTAGCCCCAAATAACTCTGGTCCTATACAAGAGTTGTCAAAGACAATAAAACCTTGTGACAAGACAATAGCTCTATCAGTTGGAAATCACTGAGAAGCTGAGGAGAAATAGCTGAATGATCTTGCAAACCTGGAGAACACTGCTTATTACTGAAGCACATGCATCAGTAGTTTGCTACTTCTAGACCACCCCTTAGTCTTCTCTGGGTTCCAGTGAACTGTGATATCAGATCTCAGTCACTAACTAAACTTAAAAACTGAAGACTACTATCAGTGCAACTAGTTGTGGCTGAGATAAACAGAAACTTAACTATGTTTCTGACAGCTTATTGCTATCTCAGGGGAACATAAAAATCAATAATTCAGTATGTATTCTATAGTCCTTTAGAATTTTTATTTGATGAAAAAGTGCAGACTGAGACATGGGCAAATTAAGGGAGATTCATATTCTGACATGCAAATATAATGCTAAAATGTCGATTAACCAATCGATGCCAACAAGAGGGAGCTCTCTAGGGAAGAGCTATAGGAATTTGCAGTATTTTCCAATAGTGGCTGGGCTCATGACATAGAAGCCACTCTTTTCATATTTGTGGATGACAGATTTAGGAGGATTATCTAACAGTAGCAGAGTTCAAAAATTTTGATAGGCTAGAATGATGAGCTGAAACCAATAAAGAAGAATTTGACATAAATAAATATAAGATTCTCCATTCAGATTAAAAACAGTTTACATAAACCCATATTCAGAAAGTTCTATCCTGAAAGCAACTCAGTAAAAAAGACTGGATTTTTAAATAGGTGACAGTCGATGTGAGACAGAAATTTAGAAAAATTAATTTATCCTAGGCTTCTTTTTATAAGGTTAAGTGGCACTAGTGGTGAAGAATATCCCTGCCAATGCAGGAGACATAAGAGACATGGGTTCAATCCCTGGGTTGGGAAGATCCCATTTGCAAACCACTCCAGTATTCTTGCCTGGGAAATCCTAAGAACAGAGGAGCCTGGTGGGCTACAGTCTGTGGGGTCGCAAAGAATTGGACATGGCTGAGCACCCACACACACATACACAGGCTGCTTTAACAGCTCTGTTAAATGTATGAAATTCCAATATGGCAATGTTTTTCAAAGTGGGAGTCAAGATCCATTACTGAGTCTTGAATCAATTAATGGGTCCTAATTACCCTGATGGCTCAGACACTGAAGAACCCACCTGCCATACGGGAGACCTCGATTCGATCCCTGGGTTGGGAAGATCCCCTGGAGGAGGGCATGGCAACCCACCCCAGTATTCTTGCCTGGAGAGTCCCTATGGACAGAGGAACCTGGTGGTCTATAGTCCATGGGATTGCAAAGAGTCAGACATGACTGAATGACTAAGCATACAAAGAGCAACTTATGTTATTTTTACAACTCAAAAGAAGACAATAGGATAGAATTGGATGGCTGGAATAAAATACACAAGAAGCTATTTTTTATACAAAGGAATAATACAGAGACAGAGGGACAGATTAGGTTATTAGCTCCATGGGGGCAAGAATTTTTTACTGTTTCAATTATTTTTGAATCCCCACTAACTAGATATAGAAGACTGAATAACACATGAATGTCATGATCCTAATTATGATGAAAAATGTTTTGTTTTGCTTTGCCTTTTTTTTTTTTTTTTCCACTATGGGTCATGTTGAAAATATTTAAGAGTCAAGCTTTCTGTCACTAGGATTATAAAAACACTAGGGTACTGTAGCACCGAAAAGGATTGTAAGGTATATTAAAAACATTATGGAGGCTTCAGATGAAGCTTACCAGGATGGAGCTGTCTGGCTGCAAAACCATACCATATTTTATTTTATTTTATTTTATTATTATTTTTTTAATGTCTAAACTATAGCAGTAGTGATGTTTGGAAGAACTGACTCATTTGAAGAGACCCTAATGTTGGGAAAGACTGAAGGCGGGAGGAGAAGGGGACGACAGAGGATGAGATGGTTGGATGGTATCACTGACTCAATGGACATGAGTTTGAGTAAACACTGGGAGCTGGTGATGGACAGGTAGGCCTGGCGTGCTGCAGTCCATGGGGTCACAAAGAGTCGGACACGACTGAGTGACTGAACTGAACTGAGTGATGTTTAACTCCCAAATATTTTGAAACAATGAGAGATGTCTTTACATAATGAAGAGCTTTTAAATGAAAGAACAAATATTTCAATAGTACTTGAACTAGAAGCTTGGCAAACTCACATAAAAAAAAGTATTCTTAATATTATGAAAACGCCAAAACAGTAATATCTACAAAAAATATTTCCAGTAGGAAAATTGCTCTCAGCACTTTCATTAGTGGATGGTATCTTGATACCAACATTTTTGAAGCAGATAAGTTCCATCATTCATAAGGGAAGAATGTCAGTACTTTCCTGAGTCTCCTTAAACTTTTCTTGGTATGAAGATGTATTCTAAATAATTAAGGAATTAAACAAGTAGTAGGTTAGTGGGTTAACTGTGCTAGGAATTGTGTAGCTTGTACTACAAGGGAATCCAGAAAACAACAGCATTATGGTAATAATATATAGGGCTCCCCTGATAGCTCAGTTGGTAAAGATTCAACCTGCAATGAAGGAGACCCCGGTCCAATTCCTGGGTTGGAAAGATCCGCTCGAGAAGGGAAAGGCTACCCACTCCAGTATTCTGGCCTGGAGAATTCCTTGGACTGGACAGTCCACCAGGGCTGCAAAGAATCGGACACGACTGAGTGACTTTCACTTTCAGCTTCCCTGATAGTTCAGTTTATAAAGAATCCACTGGCAATGCAGGAGACCTGGGTTTGATACATGGGTTGGGAAGATTCACTCTCTGGAGAAGAGAAAGGCTACCCACTCCAATATTGTGGCATGGAGAATTCCATGGACTATATAGTTCTGGGGTTGCAAAGAGTTGGACATGACTGAGTGAACAGTTTGAACAAGTTTGAATAACATACTAATGTAACCACTTTTGTTGCTTTCTAAAAGATAAGAAAACGGTTCAAAAACTTCTTTGCAATGACCATCTTTACAATGGTGTTTTATTATTTTCTTTTAAAATGAATCAATTATTCTTCATGTGATAGCTTAGGTTAAATTGAATTAGATATTTTAAATCCAAAGTCAATTCTAATTATCAGTTCAGTTCAGTTCAGCCCCTCAGTCATGTCTAACTCTTTGCGATCCCATAGACTGCAGCATGCCAGGCTTCCCTGTCCATCACCACCTCCCAGAGCTTACTCAAACTCATGTCCATCGCGTTTGTGATGCCATCCAACAATCTCATCCTCTGTTGCCCCTTTTCCTCCCACCTTCAGTCATTCCCAACATCAGTGTCTTTTCCAGGTGGCCAAAGTATTGGAGTCTCAGCTTCAGCACCAGTCCCTCAAATGAACTCCCAGGAATGATTTCCTTCAGGAATGACTGGTTTGATCTCCTTGCAGTTTAAGGGACTCTCAAGAGTCTTCCCCAACACCGCAGTTCAAAAGTATCAATTCTTCAGTGCTCAGCTTTCTTTAGTCCAACTCTCACATCCATACATGACTACTGGAAAAACCATGCTGTGACTATATGGACTTTGGTGGTTAAGTTATGTCTCTGTTTTTTAATAAGCTGTCTAGTTTTGTCATAGCTTTTCTTCCAAGGAGCAAGTCTTTTAATTTCATGGCTGCAGTCACCATCTGCAGTGATTTTGAAGCTCAGAAAAATAAAGTCAGCCACTGTTTCCCCATCTATTTGCCATGAAGTGATGGGACCAGATGCCATAATCTTAGTTCTCTGAATGTTGAGCTTTATGCCAACTTTTTCACTCTCTTCTTTCACTTTTATCAAGAGGCTCTTTAGTTCTTCTTCGCTTTCTGCCATAAGGGTGGTGTCATCTGCATATCTAAGGTTATTGATATTTCTCCCAGCAAACTTGATTCCAGCTTGTGCCTTATCCAGCCTGTTATTTCTCATGATGTACTCTACATATAAGTTAAATAAGCAGGGTGACAATATATAGTCTTGATGTACTCCTTTCCCGATTTAGAACAAGTCTGTTGTCCCATGTCCAGTTCTAACTGTTACTTCTTGATCTGCCTACAGATTTGTCAGGGGACAGGTCAGGTGGTTTGGTATTCCTATCTCTTGAAGAATTTTCCACAGTTTATTGTGATCCACACAGTCAAAGCCTTTGGTGTAGTCAATAAAGCAAAAGTAGACGTTTTTCTGGAACTCTCTTACTTTTTCAATAATCAAATAACAGCCAATGATGAAATATTTTACATAGAATTTATTTTTCCTCTGAGTCAGATTCATACTTTATTATCAGCATTTTCATATGGTGTATATTCTGTTATTATCACTTTTTACAAAAACTAAACTTTTTTTTTTAATTTTGAGAACTTAGCTTTTCTTTTCTTATTAAGGCAATATACACTTCTCATAGATAATTTAAAAACAGAAAAGTAAATAGAATAAAAATATTTTCAGTTTCTTAAAGCAAACCTATTACTCACTTTTTAATGTATATTCTTCAGTTATTTTGCATATGTGGACTACTTTTAGTTGGGACTATATTATGATCAGTTTCTAATATATATTCTTTCCATTAATCTGGAAGATGATACTTACACATTATTTTTAAAATACCATGTTTGTAACTTTATATAATATGTACTATTATTATTTTTTGGTAGGGAAAGTTCTACATTATTACTAATAGTCTTAGCTAATATATCTCTTTATTTATCAGATGTAATCCTGTACTTTTTTGACAAGTTACAAAAATAACCTAATTGGTATTTTATTGGAATCTCATATCTGTAATCTGTGAAAGGAAAAAATGGCATCTTTATATTTTTCCTTCTTTCCATCCATGAATGTACTATATCCTTCATATATAAAACATATAAAAATGTTTCTCCTCCTGAAAATGATCTTTAAGCCCCATAGAATCTCTCTTATTGCACATCTTGATCAATTATTTTGTCCAGAAAATATAATCAGATTATATATTATTTAAATTTTATTTTCCACGAAGAGGGAATAAAAGAAGAAAAATAAAAGAGCTGTATTAAGGGAAATACTTAGAACCTGAATACTTTGAGAAATATGCTGCAACTTTTGGTTAAATCTAAATAAAATGTTTCAGAAAGTTATCAATATCTAAAATGGAAATGATAAAAGAGGCTATAAATTTCATCACAGTCTAAAAATCAAACTGAGACAGTATAGTCTTCAGAATTCTATTTTATTGTTACTATTTCCTAGTCAAAGTCATCTTTAGTATGATGAAACACTTGTTATGTTGGACACTGTTGTACATAAAATGTAAATGAGCAACAGCAATGTTCTATTGTTCAACATAAGGGGGCTCTGGTGGTTTTGCGGTTTTCAAATATTAAATTATAATTTCAGGGATACAAGAAGGCACTATTAAAAAGACAAAGTTCATCACAGATGTGAAAAAACAGTCATCAAAACTATCCATAAATAAATTCTACTTTGAAAATGACAGCAGTGTATCTTGTTGAATTTAAATAGAACTGAAAATCAAATATCGTTCATGATAAGCAGAACTGCTTCAAAACAAAATTAGGATAGTTCAGTTCAGTTCAGTCGCTCAGTTGTGTCCAATTCTTTGCGACCCCATGAATTGCAGCAAATCAGGCCTCCCTGTCCATCACCAACTCCCGGAGTTCACTCAGACTCATGTCCATCAAGTTGGTGATGCCATCCAGCCATCTCATCCTCTATCGTCCCCTTCTCCTCCTGCCCCAAATCCCTCCCAGCATCAGAGTCTTTTCCAATGAGTCAACTCTTCGCAAGAGGTGGCCAAACTACTGGAGTTTCAGCTTTAGTATCATTCCTTCCAAAGAAATCCCAGGGCTGATCTCCTTCAGAATCGACTAGTTGCATCTCCTTGCAGTCCAAGGGACTCTCAAGAGTCTTCTCCAACACCACAGTTCAACAGCATAAATTCTTCAGCACTCTGCCTTCTTCACAGTCCAACTCTCACATCCATACATGACCACAAGAAAAACCATAGCCTTGAATAGACAGACCTTAGTTGGCAAAGTAATGTCTCTGCTTTTGAATATATCTAGGTTGGTCATAACTTTTCTTCCAAGGAGTAAGCGTCTTTTAATTTCATGGCTGCAGTCACCATCTGCAGTGATTTTGGAGCCCCCAAAATAACGTCTGACACTGTTTCTACTGTTTCCCCATCGATTTCCCATGAAGTGATGGGACCGGATGCCATGATCTTCGTTTTCTGAATGTTGAGCTTTAAGCCAACTTTTTCACTCTTCTCTTTCACTTTCATCAAGAGGCTCTTTAGTTCCTCTTCACTTTCTGCCATAAGGGTGGTGTCATCTGCATATCTGAGGTTATTGATATTTCTCCCAGCAATCTTGATTCCAGCTTGTGCTTCTTCCAGTCCAGCATTTCTCATGATGTACTCTACATATAAGTTAAATAAGCAGGGTGACAATATACAGCTTTGACGTACTCTTTTTCCTATTTGGAACCAGTCTGTTGTTCCATGTCCAGTTCTAACTGTTGCTTCCTGAGCTGTATACATATTTCTCAAGAGGCAGGTCAGGTGGTCTGCTATTCCCATCTCTTTCAGAATTTTCCACAGTTTATTGTGATCCACACAGTCAACTCTGGGAGTTGGTGATGGACAGGGAGGCCTTGCGTGCTGTGATTCATGGGGTCACAAAGAGTCGGACACGATTGAGTGACTGAACTCTGAACTCCAGGCACTGCACCAAGATTCCTCAAAATCACAATGTTGTGAAAACTTTAAGAGAATTATATATTAGTAGAAATAAATGCTAAAGATTGAGCAAAACAAATATTTAATACCATAGATCAAATATGTAGTATTGTGGGTATTCATGTGAGTTTTCACACAGGGAATCTTTGTGATGTTTCACAATCATAAAGAATGGAATAAGACTTCTAAAATATTTCTGATGTGTGTTACAGTCAAATAGGAAGCACACTAAAAGACATGAGCATTTGAAAGATTAATAAAAATCAGTCACACATGCTTAATACTGACATATGAACATGCACATGGACTAAAGTGTATTTTGAATGTTTAGAATATATGATCAAATAGACAGTTTTTTCTTTTTTCATAGAAAGGATTGGTTACTGAACAAGTGATTTACTTATCAAACTGATTTTAGAGATTTTGTTGAAAATATTAGGTTACTAACCTTACATTATAATGTTTATAATTAAGAAAAAGAAATAGGAATGCACACTCTAGGGACTACTATATAACATGTTCAAGAAAATTTGGAAGATCAAATGTTACACTAGCGAGTTCTTGCTTAACTACTCATAAAATAAAATAAGTTTATTCTCTCGTGAGGCAACTCAAAAAATAGCTTTCATGACAAAAGTCACTAACTGATTAATATGCTCATTCTTTTTTTCTGACCATCAAATTAACATCCACAATATAAGACTTTTGAAACCTCTATATTTATAAAATGATTAATCTATACTTGTTTAGTAACAAGGTAAAACATAGACACAGACATTATAGATGCCAATTAATAATACCTCTTCACTATTAATTATATGTCCTAGTACACAATTTTCATGTATAATACTTATACTAATCAGATAATTAGAGTTTGTAACTAGAATTTTGCTGCAATGTAGTGTGAAAGACCTTGGCATATTTTAGATATTAAAAAAAAGAAACATATATTCATCCAATCTTTTCTTATATAAAGATAATGGTATCTTTTAAAAGAGATTCAATCATATGATATAAACACAGGTAATATTTTTCAAAAAAATTTCTCTGGATTCAGTTTCTGTGGAGATGCTCAAAGAAAAGTATTAGCTACATCCCATCACACACAATATAGGAATTCCAACATTCTCTGTAACAGTATCAGGAATATTATCTCTGTAAAGATTATCAGTCATATTGCTGTATTCCCTTTGAAAACATATCAAAACTCTGATGGATTAGAAAGTCAAAGTCAAGGTGGCAAGTGGTAGACAAATAAGTTAATAGCCTTACATTTCTGTAGACAGATAAGATAGCTACCAATGTACCTCATTTTTCCCACTAATTAAATCCCTGGAAAGTACACATAAGTTAATTTTCATAGAACACTGAACAGTGTTAAATGTGATGACAGAGGATAGTCCTGAAAAGTAGTGTCAAAATACCTAGGTAACTATTATCAACCGAAGTCATTAAATAAACAGTTAATGAGGAACTCTATAATAGACAGATCTGGCTGACAATTCCTGAATTACTTAATCATTCTTAAAGCACTAAAAGTGAGACAATCACAACATGTATTACCTAATGTGATACAATAGGAACTATACACACTACAATTATATATTATCAAAAGGATGGGTGTAAGGAGGAGGGACAAGTAATACCTGAATCTAAATACCAGTTTATAGGCAATATAAAGAATAAAGGTTCATATTAAACTATGAGTGGGTAGCCTTTCCTTCTCCAGGGGATCTTCCCAAACCAGGGATCAAACCAGGGTCTCCCACATTGCAGGTGGATTCTTTACCAACTGAACAATCAGGGAAGCCCATGCTATGACGCTGTAATCAGCCAAATCCAGAGTCTGGGAAATTCTAAGGAGTACACAATTAAGCAGCATCAACCATTATATGACATGAAAGAAAAAAAAAAAAAACAAAACACAGATGGGGAATGGTTATAAAGGAAATTTAAGACACAGAGCAACCAAATAAAACATATGAAACTTATTGTGACCCTGATTCTCTCATGGATTGTAGAAGACATTTTTGAGATAATGAGGAAACATTGACCAGGTTTGAGATAATAGTGTGCTGCAGTCCATGGGGTCACAAAGAGTCAGAAATGACTGGACGACTGAACAGCAACAACATAGAATTATTATTTTGTTTTGATTATGTTTAAACAACATGTCCTTACATTCTGAGATACACACAGAACTGTGTTTCTGTAGAATGAAGTGAAGTCTGAGATTTGCTTAAAAATAAAACTGAAGCAAATGAACACATTAAGAAAAAGTTTGGGTATGAGGGGAAAGGAGATGGATATAATGGCAAAATATTGATCACTGTAGTAGGCATAGGAGGCAGAAAAATGACCAACCCTACCCCTCCAAAGACATCCAGATCTTAATCGTTGGAATTTGTGAATATCTTGTAATATGGCAAGGGATAATCAAGGTTGAGGTGGTTGTTTGCCTGTCAACTGATTGTGAGATGGAAGAATTATCCTGCAAGACCCTGCAGTAGGGTGGTGTGAGGAGGAGCGGGAGTAAATCAATGCATTGCTATCCTAAGTGTCCTCAGAAATGTAAAAGTAAAGCAGACAGATAAAAATGAGGGAGATAGCAACATGAAAAAGACTTGGCCTGATGTTGCTGGCTTTGAAGATAGAAAAATGACATGATGAAGCTGCGGAACCTCTTGGCGCTTAAAAAATAAGAAAACAGATTCACCCCAAGATTCCCAGGAAGGGAATACAGTCCTTATTTTTAACCCAATGAGATCCATTACTGACTTCTGGCATCTAGAGCTATTAAAATAATGGCCCATGCTGCTTTATGGAGAAGGAAATGGCAACCCACTCCGGTATTCTTGTGGGAAAATCCATGGACAGAAGAGCCTAGCAAGCTACAGTCTAAGGGGTCGCAAAGAGTCGGACATGACTGAAGAAACAGCAGGCGTGCATGCTGCTTTACATCACAAGTTGTGTGTGTGCGTGTGTGTGTGTTACTGCAGCAATAGGAAAATAAAGTACCAGGTTGCGAAGATCTGAAGATCCCCTGGAGAAGGAAACGGCAACCCACTCCAGTGTTCTTGCCTGGGAAATCCCATGGACAGAAGAGCAGGGCGTCTACAGTCCATGGGGTCACAAAAGAGTCGGACACACCTGAGTGACTAAACAACAATTGGTACATGAATTTCATTTTTCTCCCTACTTTTGGATTTATTTTAAAACCTCCACAGTAAAACTTTAAAAATATCAAGATTCTGAAAAGAATTTTCCATTACCAATTTTGTGTTTAAAGTCCAATAGCTCAATGGCAAAAAGCTTAATTTAAGGACATATGAAATTTAATAAATAAAATGACAAGTTGCGAAAGTGTTCTTTACATATAATCAGAGATGTCACAATGTAGTGCATTTGAGTAAGACGACCTTGTTAAAGCACAGGAAAAAAAGTGGGTTGTGTCTTCATGACAGATTTCTGGTCACATATTTAAAGGAAATATACCACTAATAATGAGACCATCAATTAGCAGAGGAGGGGAAACTGCACACTCTTTATGACATTATGTGTTGAATATTCACCATTAATTTTGGAATTCTGGAAGTGAAGAACAATTAAAACAACAAATCCTTCAGTAGTAAACACCAGATTTTTAGACCAAAAAGTCAAGGGGTGATAATCTATTATTTTCTTAAACTAATTTATAATATTTTATTTAATAAAATATATTCTCATGACAATTTTTATGTTACGGTAGAGTGTGACTTTTTATATGACAAATCTCGTTCTATCTCCCAAACTTACTGTTTTTATTTAATTAAGACTAAAAGATTAATAGCAATTTTTAAAGCACTGTTCTGGACAACCATTTATCCACCAAAGTTTAAACACTAAAATACATTTTTGGACATATTAAATATTTATTACAGGTTTGAAGTTGCCTCCTTTTTCAAGGAATGTAAAATATACACATAACTGGGTTTGTGTATAAACAGATTATACTTGGTGTATTAATATAAAAAGAATTCAAAATCCTATGTGAATTTTGTCTTTTACATTTTTATTTTTTATTTACTTATAAATCTATGTTTTGTACCTCTAATAAATAAAATCAATTTTTCTTATTCTCATAACCAAAAGAATCACTACCCCACCTAAGGTTTTTGTATTAGCTTGCCAGGACTGCCGTAACAACATACCCAGACTAGGGATTTAAACAACGTAAAATAATTTTCTCAGCTTCTGTAGGCTGAAATTCAAGATGAAGTTGAGGGCAGAGTTGGTTTCCTCTGTTGCCTCTCTCCATTGCTTGTAAATAGCCCCTTCTCGCTGTACCTTCACAAGATCTTAGATCTCTGTGCACTGTTGTTTCTCTTTCAATCTGTGTCCTATTCTCCTATTCTCTTATAATATATATATATATATATAGTTATGTATAATGTATATATGTATATAGTTATGCATATATGTATATAGTTATGTATGTATATATATATAGTTATGGGGTATAATTGCTTAGCAATGCTATGATAGTTTCAGGTGAGCAGGAAAGGCACTCAGCCATACACATACAAGTATTAATTTTGCCCCAAACTCCCCTCCCATCTGGGCTGCAACATCACATTGAGGAAAGTTCCATACAGGACGTCCTTGTTGCTCATCCATTTTAAGCATAGCAGTGTGTACAAGAGATTGTGACATTTTTAAAGGGTAGGTATTCCCCCCGCCCCCCTGCATAGTCTGAAAAGGGCTTCCCAGGTGGGCTACTGGTGATTTAAAAAATCTTCCTGCCAACGCAGGAGGCACAAGGGACCAAGGTTCGATCCCTGGGCTGGGAAGATCTACTGGGGCGGGAAAGGGCAACCCACTCCAGTATTCTTGCCTGGAGAATACCATGAACAGAGGAGCCTGGCGGGCTACAGTCCATGGGGTCACAAAGAGTCGGACATAAGTGAAGCGACTTGGAGCGGGCACACAGTGGCAAGAGACACGCACACACGTACTCTGAAAGACAATTTCCTACGTCCTCAAAAATACTTAATTTGCTTCCAGTATACTTAAAAAAAAAAAAAAAAGACTACAGTACAAAGAAAATGGAAATTACTTAGTGACAATTTGCCTTTACGCCGTTATAAAGTAAGAATAAAAGTGACGTAGAGGAAAATGCTTTTCTCTAGGGTACTTCAGAAACAGATAAGCTACCTGAGACGGTTCAACTTCCCGCACTGCAGCCACCGTAATTCAAGACTCTCTGTGGTAAATTTGAACTGCCGGTTCAGCCTTGAAACAAATTTTCATGTACTTGAGGACTCACACTACAACTAGTTTGCTTTAACTTGGACTGACTTTGACCCAGCTGGATTTTAGGTCGGACTCAGTCTGACCCCGGAACCAGTTCTGTTTCTAAGTTGGACCCCCGTCTGACCCGGAAACAGTCTGACTTTTGCGTCCGACCCAGTCAGACTTAAGTGGTTTCTGGACCCAGTCTGGAAAAAGAAGTGTTCAAGTTAAGTCTGAAAGCTCATTATGCAAAGGCTGCAGAGCTAAAATCTGGTATGTGAGAGTTTAATTACGAACCATTCCGAGGCAGCAAGAAAGCGGGGCTCTTAAAGGTACCTCAGCCTGGTTGCTTGTTGCTCCTGGCGACCCTCAAGGCCCTCCTTCGGTCCCTTCTCTGGATACCAGGATTTTCTTGTGGAGAGATGAACTGAGGTATATTTTAAAATTTAAGAATTTGTTTGAGCGAAAATTTGGTTGACTCGGCAGTGCCAAAACCGAAGTGATTTCTTAAGTTCTACCTGACCGAAACTCCGAGAGCGACTGTTGTAGAAAGAAGGTCGAAGAAAAGTAAGAAAATTGTTGATTGGCTATAGCTTGTGTCCTCCCAGACGTTTGGACTTAGTTATCCTTAGCATTTTGATTTCACAGCCTTGAGGCTTTTACAGGCTTAGATTTTGGTTTGTTTACAGTAAGCAGCCAAGGTATTAGAGCCACATCAGTGAATGGCCTCCCTGTTTAATTAATTTAACAGACCAAATATAACATTAGTTCCCCATCACTGACTTCTAAAATAAGATGCAGATTTTGCTTTATGCAGTTCTAGTCTATATGAATTTATAGCAAACAGCAGAGGTAAGAGCATTTTGAATTTTTGGAAATTGGTGATGATAGTGGCTATATTTTATTTTTGTTTTCTGTGTGGCCACCTTTCAAGAAAAACAAAAAAACAACACCAAAACGTGTAAATTTTGTTACAGTTATCTTATGTCATAATTGCAACCTTTTGTGAGTGAAGTTGAAAAACTTTACAAAATTTTTACTCTTAATTAGCTCATTTTACATAATAGAAAATCTCACCAAATTAATAGAGGGTCAAAGATGAGATATATTTTTTAAACAGGGACTTTTAATGTGCCAAAATTAGTAATCAAATTTTTACTAAGAAATTCCATAGATAAACTCTACATGGTAGCAATCAAAATGAGTCTAATGAAGTAAGCAATGCTTATTCTGAAAAAGTACAACTGACTTCTGACTTGTACATATGAATGGGTTGTTATTTTAATTTATAATGCTTTTACATAATAAAGCAGTATCTTAATATCCATAATGAACACTGCCTTTGACTGTTGAGGGTAACTGATTCATATTTATAGTCAAAAGTTTTTGGAGTCGGGTACATTCATATTTCAGACAGACTGCTGTTTCACTGTTGTCTCCATTAGAGAAAGGGATGCAACTGTGTTGGTCAGCTCATAAACTACAGAGAAACTAGGAATTCACAGAATAAAACCTTTTTAACTTCTTGTTGACTTTTATATACGGAATGAGCAGTTTAGTTATAAGATTTTTTTTTAATTTACTTTTTATTGAAGGATAATTGCTTTACAGAATTTTGGTGTTTTCTGTCAAACCTGAACATGCATCAGCCATAGGTATAGATATCTCCTCCCTTGTGAACTTCCCACCCATCTACCTCCCCATCCCACACCTCTAGGTTGTTTGAGTTTCCTGAGCCATGCAGCAAATTCCCATTGGCTATCTATTTTACAAATGGTAATATAAGTTTCCATGTCAGTCTATCCATACATCTCACCTACTCCTCTCCTCTGCCCATCTCCATAAGTCTATTCTTTATGTTTGTTTCCCCATTGCTGCCCTGTAAACAGATTCTTCAGTACCATTTTTCTATATTCTGTATATGTGTATTCAGTTCAGTTCAGTTGCTCAGTTGTGTCCAACTCTTTGTGACCCCATGAATCGCAGCACTCCAGGCCTCCCTGTCCATCACCAACTCCTGGAGTCAACTCAAACTCATGTCCTTCGAGTTGGTGATGCCATCCAGCCATCTCATCCTCTGTCGTCCCCTTCTCCTTCCCCCAATCCCTCCCAGCATCAGAGTCTTTTCCAATGAGTCAACTCTTTGCATCAGGTGGCCAAAGTACTGGAGTTTCAGCTTCAGCATCAGTCCTTCCAATGAACACCCAGGACTGATCTCTTTTAGAATGGACTGGTTGGATCTCCTTGCAGTCCAAGGAACTCTCAAGAGTCTTCCCAACACCACAGTTCAACAGCATCAATTCTTCAGCACTCAGCTTTCTTCACAGTCCAACTGTCACATCCATACGTGACCACTGGAAAAACCTTAGCCGAAGAATACAATATTCCTCTTTCTCTTTCTGATTCACTTCACTCTGCATAATAGGTTCTAGATTCATCCACCTCATCAGACCTGACTCAAATCTGTTCCTGTTTGTGGCTGAGTAATATTCCATTGTGTATATATGTACCACTGTTCTTTATCCATTCATCTGTCGATGGACATCTAGGTTGTTTCTGTGTTGTAGCTATTGTAAATAGTGCTGCAGTGAACAATGGGGTACATGTGTCTTTTCAATTTTGGTTTCCTCAGGGAATATGCCTAGGAGTGGAATTGCTGGGTCATATGGTGCTTTTATTCCTTGTTTGTTAAGAAATCTCCATACTGTCTTCCATAGTGGCTGTATGAATTTACCTTCCCACCTACAGTGCAAGAGTGTTCCCTTTTCTCCACACTCTCTCCAGCATTTATTGTTTGTAGACTTTTTGATGAGGGCCATTCTGACTGGTGTGAGGTGATATCTCATTGTGGTTTTGATTTGCTTTTCTCTAATAATGAGCGACGTTGAGCATCTTTTCATGTGTTTGTTAGCCATATGTATGTCTTCTTTGGACAAATGTCTGCTTAGGTATTTTTCCCACTTTTTGATTTGGTTGTTTGTTTTTCTGTCTTTGAGTTGTATGAGCTGCTTGTATATTTTGGAAACTAATCCTTTATCAGTTGTTTCATTTGCTATTATTTTCTCCCATTCTGAGGGTTGTCTTTTCACCTTGCTTGTAGTTTCCTTTGTTGTGCAGAAACTTTTAAGTTTAATCAGGTCTGACTTATTTACTTTTGTTTTTATTTCCATTACTCTAGGAGGTGGGGCATAGAGGATCTTGCTTTGATTTATGTCATCGAGGGTTCTGCCTATATTTTCCTCTAACAGTTTTATAACTTCTGGTCTTACATTGAGGTCTTTAATCCATTTTGACTTTATCTTTGTGTATGGTGTTAGGAAGTGTTCTTATTTCATTCTTTTACATGTAGCTGTCCAGTTTTCCCAGCACCATTTATTGAAGAGGCTGTCTTTGCCCCGACTGTATACTCTTGACTTCTTTGTCAAAAATAAGGTACCCATCAGTGCAGGGGTTTATTTCTGGACTCTCTATCTTGTTCCATTGGTCTATATTTCAGTTTCTGTGCCAGTACCATACTATCTTCATGACTGTAGCTTTGTAGTATAATCTGAAGTCCTAAAGCTGATTTCTCCAGCTCCATTCTTTCTCAAGACTGCTGTGAAAATTTGGGGTCTTTTGTGTTTCCATATGAATTGTGAAATTTTTTGTTCTGGTTCTGTGAAAAATGTCATTGGTAATTTGATAGGTATCACATTGAATCTGTAGACTGCATTTGGTAGTACTGTCATTTTCACAATATTGATTCTTCCTACCTAGGAACATGTAATATCTCTCCATTTGTTTATGTCATCTTTGATTTCTTTCATCAATGTCATAATTTTCTGTGTACAGTTCTTTTGTCTCCTTAGGTAAGTTTATTCCTAGATATTTAATTCTTTTTGTTGCAATGGTGAATGGGTTTGATTTCTTAATTTCTCTTTCTGATTTTTCATTGTTAGTATATAGTAATAGTAGTATTTTAGTTGCGAAGTCATGTCCAACTCTTGCAACCCCATGGACAGAGGAGCCTGGCAGGCTCCAGGGGATTCTCCAGGCAAGAATACTAGAATGGGTTGCCATTTCCTTCTCCAGGGGCTCTTCTCAACCCAGGAATTGGACCCAGGTCTCCTGCATTGTAGGAAGATTCTTTACCAACTGAGCTACAAGGGAAGCCCCTAGTATATAGAAATGCAAATAATTTCTGTGTATTGATTTTGTATACTGCAGCTTTGCTATTTCACTGATTAGTTCTAGTAATTTTCTGATACTATCTTTAGGGTTTTCTGTGTACAGTATCATGTCATCCACAAAGAGTGAGAGCTTTGCCTCTTCTTTTCTGATCTTGATTCCTTTCATTTCTTTTTCTTCTCTGATTGCTGTAGCTAGGACTTGCTGAACTATGTTGAATAATAGTGAAAGTGTACACTGTTATATTGTTCCTGATCTTGGCGGGGAGTGCTTTCAGTTTTTCAGCATTGAGATTAGTGATTTGCTGTAGGCTTATCATATATGGCCTTTACTATGTTGAGGTAGGTTCCTTCTATACCCATTTTTTTGAAGAGTTTTAATCATAAATGGGTGCTGAATTTTGTCAAAGGCTTTTTCTACATCTATTGAGATGATCATTTGATTTTTATCTTTCAATTCATTATTATGGTGTATCACATTGATTAATTTGCATATATTGAAGAATCCTTGCATTCCTGGAATAAACCCAACTTAATCATGATATGAACTTTTTCATGTGTTGCTGAATTCTGTTTGCTAAAGTTTTGTTGAGGATTTTTGCATCTATGTTCATCAGTGATACTGGCCTGTAGTTTTCTTTTTTTAAGTTGTCTTTGTCTGGTTTTGTTATCCTGGTGATGGTGGCCTTGTAGAATGAGTTTGGAAGTGTTCCTTCCTCTGCAATTTTGGAAGAATTTTAGAAGGATAGGCATTAGCTCTTCTTTAAATGTTTGATAGAATTTTCCAGTGAAGCCATCTAGTCCTGGGGTTTTTTTGGGTTTTTGTTTAGGGGGGGGGGGTTGCGATTTTGATCACAGCTTCAATTTCAGTGCTTGTAATTGGGTTGTTCATAATTTCGATTTCTTCCTGGTTCAGTCTTAGTAGATTGAACTTATCTAAGAATCTGTCCATTTCTTCCAGGTTATCCATTTTATTGCCATATAGTCGTTCATAATAGTCTCTTATAACCCTTTGTATTTCTGCATTGTCTGTTGTAACATCTCTTTTTTCATTTCTAATTTTGTTGATTTGATTCTTCTCTCTTTTGTTCTTGATGAGTCTGGCTAAAGGTTTATCAATTTTGTTTATCTTCTCAAAGAACTAGCTTTTAGTTTTATTAATCTTTACTATTGTTTCTTTGCTTTCTTTTTCACTTATTTCTGCTCACATGTTAATGATTTCTTTCCTTCTACTAACTTTTGGGGTTTTTTGTTCTTCTTTCTCCAGTTGTTTTAGGTGTAATGTAAGTTGTCTATTTGATGTTTTTTCTTGTTTCTTGAGGTAGGATTGTATTGCTGTGAACTTCCCTCTTGGAACTGCTTTTGCTGCATCTTGTAGGTTTTGAGTTTCTGTGTTTTCACTGTCATTTGTTTCTAGATTTTTTTTTTAATTTCCCTTTTGATTTCTTCCGTAACCTGTTGGTTATTTAGAAACACGTTGTTTAGTCTCCATGTGTTTGTATTTCTTACAGGTTTTTTTTTTTTTTTTTTTTTTTTTTTTAATCTAGTCTCATAGCATAGCATGGTGGTCTGAGAAGATGCTTGATATGGTTTCAATTTTCTTAAGTTTACTGAGGTTTGATTTGTGAACCAAGATGTGGTCTATCCTGGAGACTGTTCCATGTGCACTTGAGAAGGTGTATTCTTCTGCACTTGGATAAAATGTCCTGAGGATATCAATGGGACCCATCTCATCTAATGTATCATTTAAGACTTGTGTTTTCTTACTTGTTTTTCCTTATTAATTTTCTGTTTTGGTGATCTATCCATTGGTGTGAGTGGGATGTTAAAGTCTCTTACTATTATTGTGTTACTGTCAATTTCTTCTTTTATTTCTGTTAGTGTTTGCTTTATGTATTGAGGCCCTTCTGTGTTGGGTGCATAGATATTTACAACTGTTACGTCTTCCTCTTGGATTGATCCCTTGATCATTATGTAATGTCCTTCCTTATCTCTTGTAATCTTTTTTATTTTAAGGTCTATTTTGTCTGACGTGAGGATTGCTACTCCAGCTTTCTTTTGCTTCCTATTTGCATGGAATATATTTTTCCATCCTTTCACTTTCTGTCTATGTGTGTCTTTAGGTCTGAAGTGGGTTTCTTGTAGACAGCATATATAAGGGTCTTCTTTTGTATCCCTCAGCCAGTCTATATCTTTTAGTTGGAGCATTTAATCCATTTACATTTAAGGTATTATTTATATATATGTTCCTGTTGCTATTTTCTTATTTATTTGGGGTTGATTTTGTAGATCGTTTTTCTTCTCTTGTATTTATTGACTATATAAGTTCCTTTAGCATTTGTTGTAAAGCTGGTTTGGTGGTACTAAATTCTCTTTTTAACTTTTGAAAGTCTGGAAAGCTTTTTATTTCAACTTTTAATGAGATCCTTGCCGGGTACAGTAATCTTGGTTGTAGATTTTTCCCTTTCATTACTTTAAATTTATCCTGCCATTCCTTTCTTGCCTGCAGAATTTCTGCTTAAAGATCAGCTGTTAAGTGTACAGGGTTTCTCTTGTATGTTCCTGTTGCTTCTCCCTTGCTGCTTTTAATATTCTTTCTTTGTGTTTAGTCTTTGTTCATTTGTTTAGTATGTGTCTTGGCATGTTTCTCCTTGGGTTTATCCATATAGGACTCTTTGTGCTTCTTGGACTTGATTATTTCTTTTTCCATGTTGAGGAGATTTTCAACTATAATCTCTTCAAAAATTTTTCTCATACCTTTTCTCTTTCTTGTCTTCTTCTGTGACCCCTGTAATTTGAACATTGTGTGTTTGGTATTGTCCCAGAGGTCTCTGAGACTATCCTCAGTTCTTTTCATTCTTTTTACTTTATTCTGCCCTTCAGAAGTTATTTCCACCATTTTATCTTCCAGTTCACTGATTCATTCTTCTGCTTCAGATATTCTGCTATTGATTCCTTCTAGAGTATGTTTAATTTCAGTAACTGTGTTGTTTTCTCTGTATGTTTATTCTATAATTCTTCTAGGTTTTTTTAAATTGATTCTTGCATTTTCTCATTTGTTTTCAAGGTTTTTGATCATTTTTAGTACTATTATTTTTCTGAATTCTTTTTCAGGTAGTTTGCCTATTTCCTTTTCAATTATTTGGACTTCTGTGTTTCTAGTTTGCTTCTTCATTTGTAGTGAGAAAGCTGGTTCTCTCGGGGTTCCTGGCCAGCAAAGAGATCTATATTAACCAGCTGGAAGCTCTGTTGCTGCCCATGAAACCTCTGAAGGCCACTGCCACCACCTCCCAGCCTGTACTCACCATCCAGCAGACTGAGACCATCTTCTACAAGATCCAGGACATTTACGAGATCCGCAAGGAGTTCTATGACAACCTCTGCCCCAAGGTGCAACAATAGGACAGCCAGGTCACTATGGGCCACCTCTTCCAGAAGCTGAGAAGACTCTTGCTTGGATGCTCCAGGGTCACAAGCTCAGCATGCTCAAAACTGAACTCATTGGCTCTGAGGTTCTTTGCTGTCTTCCCTGCCTCTGTCTCAGTGGGTGTGGCCATATCCCATGGATGGATATCCATGACTCCTTAGGACTCATCCTTGGCACCTCCCCTCCCTGCATCCCTTGGAGTCCACTTCTTTAAAGCTCAGAGCCACCTGGTGCCCTCATCTGGACCACTTCTGTGGTCTCAGGAGTGCATTCTGCCCCAGGCCTGCCTCAACCTGCAACAGGAGAATGTTTCCTAAACTCCTGCCTGGACCTCACTTCCTCCCTGCTCACATCCCTTCAGAGGGCTCCCCCTTACCCACTAAATAAAGACCAGCCTCTGCAGTCTGGTTTATGAGGGAAAAAAAAAATAGTATTTCTCTGCCTTTTCATTATTTTTTTTTTTAACTTATTGTGTTTGAGGTCTCCTTTTCTCAGGCTTTAAGGTTGAATTCTTTCTTCCTTTTGGTTTCTGCCCTCCTAATGTTGGTCCAGTAGGTTTGTGTAAGCACAAAGTGAGATTTGTGCTGAGTTTTTCTTTGTCTGTTTGTTTTTCCTCTATTGGGCAAGGCTGAGTGAGGTGATAATCCTCTCTGCTGATGATTGGGTTTGTATTTTTGTTTTGTTTATTGTTTAGATGAGGCACAGGGTGCTACTGGTGGTGGGTGCTACTGGTCTTGTATTCAGGTGGTTTCCTTTGTGTGAGTTCTCACTATTTTATACTCTCTAGGGTTAGTTCTCTGGTAGTCTAGGGTCTTGGAATCAGTGCTCCCAGTCCAAAGGCTCAGGGCTTGATCTCGAGTTTTGTGTGGGTCTGGATATTCTTTTCTGCTGTTCAGGTACTCCTGTCAGCTCTTAGCTGGTGTTCTGCATGCACTTCTGTGTCTGAAGGTGTATCCCTGATATATCCATGGAGAGAGATGTACTCCATGTCCACCTACTCCTCCCCCACTTTGTTCTCTTAGGTATATTGTTTCACCAAACAGATTGCTTTATAATGAAAAGAAAATTACTGATTCTCCTACATTCATTTAAAAGGAAAGAAAAATAAAAACATGACTACAACTGTCTAAGAAATATAATGCATAAATGTAGAAAAACTAGTTAAATCACACTATCCTGTTTTATTTTCTATCACCTTATTTTTCTTGATATTGCCCTATTTATATCACAGGCTTTTTGTTACTAGAAAAGTCCACTATTTTTATGATGAATATTGTATTAATCCATTGAACACTACTTTTTATTTAGTAAAGTATGCATTACATTGGAAAAGGAAATGGCAACCCATTCTTGCCTGAGAAATCCCATGAACAGAGGAGCCTGGTGGGCTATATAGTCCATGGAGTCTCAAAGAGTAGGATACAACAGCTAAACAATAAAAGCAGCATGCATATATGCATCTTGCCATAGCAATTATTTTTAAATCTCTTTATCTTATTTTTTATACTCTTTTTTATTTTGGTCTCTGTATGCCCAGATTCCTTCACCAAACCCTGATTGATAAAGAGTAGAATATCTCCAAGTTTTCATAAACCAGGATGAATACAATATCAAATACAAAGTAATGCTAAATGTAATATATAAAATATATGACAGTGTGTAAATATACAAAATACTAAAAGGGACTTCCCTGCAGGTCCAGTGATAAAGACTTCACCTTCTAATGCAGCCAGTGAAGGTTCAGTCCTTGATTGGGAAGCTCAAATGCCACATGCCTTGCAGCCAAAACCCAAATCTTAAAGTAGAAACCAATATTCTAATACAAATCAAGATTTAAAAAAAAGAAGTCCACATCAAAAAAATTTTGTGATTATTGCTTTTAAGAAAAATTTAGACATGTATCTATCAGTGAAACATTATAAATATTTTATGTCTTTTAAAAATGTGTAGTTACCATTCTTGTGAAGTTTTATTCCATATCTTTTCACCATTTAGTACAGCAGACATTTTGGAGGATACAAACCTTTTTGAAATAATGAATAAATATCATCTAAGCATTCATAATGAGACACCTAAAGAAGAGAGGTTATATAAATGTTAGTGTCCTTAGTATATTCTTATAATTAAAACTGATAGGGTGAATAATATCATCTAATTAGAGAGACTGGCCTGAAGAATAAAGACGATTTTGGATAAAGTTCAAAAGAATTCTGTCGTGTGATTTTAGGAGGACAAGTCTTTAAGGAGTCAGAGAAGGAAAATCTGTGGCTGTAGGAAAAAAATTAGAAAATTATGGTGTCACTAAAGTAAAGAAAGAACTCAAGAAGTAAGAAATGGCAAGCTGTGTCAGCCAAAATTTTCTCAACATTGATATTATTGTCAGCTACCTGGAAAATGGTACAAAGCTGAAAATCATGAGGGTTTTAATCAAGTAGACAAAAAAATAGGCACTAAAATAAGAAAATAATACTCTTATAAATTTATATATAAAATATAGGGTGTGATTAAAATTGTCACAAAGATGAAATAAAATTTTTTTTCTTTAAAATTTTTAAATATTTAGAGAATATGTGGATTCAAAGTATTTCTTGGGCTTGGTGGCATGATGCTGATTGATTATATTTGAAAATGGTTTCAGTAAAGTGGTAAGATTTAACTTTCATAGGAAAGGGATTGCAGAATAAAAGAGAATAAATGAACAACGTGTGTAGAACTCATTAAAAAAAAATTGTGAAAAGAAAGAGAAAATTAAAAAAAATAGTATCAGTGGTCCGAAATTCCTAATAAGCTTGTAAAGCATATAGTAAAAATAATAGATTGAATATATTAAAAGATCAAGATACTTGAGATGTCAGAATGAGTAAAGGAAATGGTACTTAGAGACATAGAGATGATGGACTTGAGAACTGGTTATGAATTTTTGTAGAATAGGAAATTATAGCAGGACAATTTAAGATCTTGGATAGAGGCTACGAGAAGTGCTAAAGTCTGAAGTTAGTGTGTGTGTGTGTGTGTGTGTGTGTGTGTGTGTGTGTGTGTATGTGTTGAGAAGGGTAGGGAAGGTATTGGATGGTGGTAGCGATGAGGCAAGAGATTGAAAATGACAACCTGGTCATATAAAACCAAAAGTTCTTTAGGTAAATATTGTTAATCCTCTTGTGATAGTCATATTTTCTGTCATTTGCTCCATATGAGATTTAGCCTTCCTAAAGACAACAGTGCATAATATTTGATATTCTCCACAAATGAAAATAGTTGCACAGAGATAATACCCAACAGGAAGATGCATTATACATCATATAGAAGTTAAAGATTATCTGTGATTCACTGTATGAGAGGTAGCTATTCTTTACTAAATTGGATATTAGACAAACCCAGAGTTAAGAGTAAAAGCTTTGTTCTAAAGAAATATCCTCATTTAATTTGCATCTCTATTTGAAAAGTATTAAAAAGAAAGTAACAATTATTTAAAAAGCCACCATAGTGTTACCTTTTTATCTCAAAATCATCTTAATTATAGTTCAGATATTGAGCAATATTCAGTGGCTGTCATCACTACAATTTGTTTGACAGCACTGAGGCTACAAGAGGCAGATAAAAAGCTCATAGTCTTATTAGACATACTGTACAGTCTTATTGCAACATAAATAAATGTTGTCATTTCTGACTTTTTAAAAATATCTACTTTCTCCCTAAACTGACAACCATTAATAAAATTTTAAAAGATGAACATGTTATACTATTTTATATTATCATTAATTTTTCAAAGAAATACCAAAGAGTATAATATTGTACACATACATGTTTTACAACCCAGCTTAAGATACAAAGCACACATTGTACTGAAGTGCCTTTAAAACTCCCTAATTAATTTCCATTCCTCTTCATACACAAAGGATGATAGTATTACATTTCCATAGATGTTCTCAAACCTTTATAACATATGTTTGCACCCACAAACATTTTATATTTTTGCACTGTAGATTTAAAGTTATAACAAGTAGTTTTGTGTGATTTGTTTTTTCAGTTAGTTTATGACAGTCATCTGTGCTTAGAGGGTAACTCAAGTTCATAATTATCATTAATTATTAGTATTTTATTATACAGTTTACATTTGAACAATCCTAGGGTTGGGTTGGGGCACTGACTTCCCACACAGTTGAAAACTGCATATAACTTGCAGTCTCCCAAAACTTTATTAATAGCCTATTGTTAACTGAAAGCCTTAATAATAACATAAGCAGTCAATTAACACATATTTGTATGTTATATATATTATATACTATATTCTTATAAAAAAGTAATCTCAGTTCAGTTCAGTTGCTAACTAGTGTCCGACTCTTTGTGACCTCATGGACTGCAGCCCGTCAGGCCTCTCTATCCATTACCAACTCCCAGAGCATGTTTCAAACTCATGTCCATGGGGTCAGTGATGCCATCCAACCATCTTATCCTCTGTCGTCCCCTTCTCCTCCTGCCTTCAGTCTTTCCCAGCATCAGGGACTTTTCAAATGAGTCAGTTCTTCACATCAGGTAGCCAAAATATTGGAGTTTCAGATTCAGCATCAATCCTTCCATTGAATATTTAGGACTGATCTCCTTTAGGATGGACTGGTTGGATCTCCTTGCAGTCCAAGGGACTCTCAAGGGTCTTCTCCAACACCACAGTTCAAATGCAGCAATCCTTTGGTGCTCAGCTTTCTTTAGAGTCCAGTTCTCACATCCATACATGACTACTGGCAAGACCATGGCTTTGACTAGACAGATCTTTGTTGGTAAAGTAATGTCTCTGCTTTTTAATATTCTATCTAGGTTGATCATAGCTTTTCTTCCAAGGAGCAAGTGTCTTTTGATTTCATGGCTGCAGTCACCATCTGCAGTGATTTTAGAGCCCCCCCCCCCCAAAATAAAATCTCTCACTGTTTTCACTGTTCCCCCATCTATTTGCCATGAAGTGATGGGACCAGATGTCATGATCTTAATTTCTGAATGTTAAGTTTTAAGCCAATTTTTTCACTCTCCTCTTTCACTTTCATCAAAAGGCTTTTTAGTTCTTCTTCCCTTTCCGCCATAAGGGTGGTGTCATCTGTGTATCTGAGGTTATTGAAATTTTTCCTTGCAATCTTGATTCCAGCTTGTGCTTCATCCAGCCCAGCATTTTGCATGATGTACTTAAATATATAAGTTAAATAAGCAGGGTTACAATATACAGCCTTGACCTACTCCTTTCCCTATTTGGAACCAGTCTGTTGTTCCATGTCCAGTTCTAACTGTTGCTTCTTGTGCATACAGATTTCACAATAATCTAGTAATCTAGATAAAGTAATCTAGATAAAGTTTTATTAAGACAATCATAAGAGATATGCATTTATATTACTGGGTTGTATTTATTGATACCATAATTTTACATCTGTTTACAAAATAAGTTGCCTATCAGTACATATATCAATGTTGTCTTATGTGATCCAAAATACTATATATTGCTATATGTATTATTAATATATAATATGTTATATGTACTATTAACATCACTCAGTTGTGTCTGACTCTTTGCTACCCCATGCACTGTAGCCTGCCAGGCTCCTGTCATGGAGATTCTCCAGACAGGAATACTGGAGTGGGTTGCCTTGCCCTCCTCCAGGTGATCTTCCCAATCCAGTGATCAAACCCAGGTCTCCCGCATTGTAGGCAGGTTCTTTACTGTCTGAACCACCAGGGAAGTGCATTAATAACACTACACATCAAATATTAAAAATTGAATGAGGTAAAACCACCACAGTATTGTGAAGTAATTATCCTCCAATTAAAATTAAGAAGTTAATTTTTAAAAAGGTGATAGGGAATATATGTATACATATAGCTTATTTGCTTTGCTGTATAGTAAACTAACACAGCATTGTAAAGCAACCATACTCCAATAAAGATTTTAAAAAACAAAGGGGGAAAAAGAAAACAAATGGAAAAGGAAAGTTAATGGGGGAAAAAGAAATCCTTATTTATTTACAAGTATAGTAATTCCTGTACTTGTAACAAAGAAGAAGCCATGTACTTGCTTTATGGTAGTCTGGCCTAAATGCTAACAAATCATTGAACGTCTTTATGGTATATTGTATTAGATATATGCATAATACAGTATTAGAAACATTTCATTTCTTAAAAAAGGCACTTGTGATGATAGGCGGACATGTAGTTTCTCCAATTATGATAGAGTATCACATGCTATAGTAATGTAATTCTTTGAAAGCAAAGCTATAAAATAGTAAGAAAGCTAAAATTATTATTTTTATATCAATATCACTTACTTTATGCCTGTGTAGGATAGGCTGTCATCTTCCATACAAGGCTCATACACAATTAAAACTTAGATAATGATGGTCATGATGCAAAAACGTTTCACATTTTTTGGGATACAGTTATTAAACCTTCACACAAAGATACACAAATGTATCATACAAATGTATGACCTCATGATTGATTACTATATATTAAATGGAAGTGGATCATCACAAAGGTCTTTGTCCCCATTGTCTTCATGTTGACTAGACCGAGGAGAAGGAGGAAAAAGAGGGGTTGGTATTGATGTTTCAGGGATGGCAGAGGCAGAATTGGTGGAAAAGGTTGAAGGTGAGGCAGACACATTCAGTGTAACTTTATGGAAATACATTATAATTTCTGACTATTTTTTTTTTCATTTGTCTAAAAAATATTTGTATACAGCACCAGTTCCTCTTCCACTGTTTGCTTTAGTTTTAGTGCCCATATCATCAAAGCATCCATGTCATAAAAGAAGTCAGAAGCAGTCTTGAAAAGTCAGAACCCTCCTGCTGGATTGCCTCATATCAACTAGTTTTCTGGCACTGCTTCTACATCTTCCTCTTCCTTGTTTGGCACTGGTTCAGAACACACCCCTCCAGCAAGGTGCCTTTGGTAATTTCTCTGCTGTGGTGTCTAATAGCTCTTGAATGTATCCAACATTCTTCACCTGCCCTGACCCCTCTACCACACCCCTATTTTTTAAAATTGCATCCACAATCTCTCTCATGACTTTCTTGATTGGCTCTCTCAGAATACTTTGAAGTCAGTGCAGTATCTAGTCAGTTTTCTTTGGAAGGAGTTTATTGTCTTGGGTCTGATGGCTTTTATGGCTTTTACTATAACAATGACGGCATCTTCAGTGGTGTAATCTTTCCAGACTTACATGATGTTTTCTTTCTTGAGATTTTTATTTTTCTACAGCATTGACAATCCTCTCCATAGAGTGCTGTGTTTAATGAACCTTAAAGGTCCTTATGACCCCTTGATATAGGGACTGAATTAGTGATTTTGTATTTGTGGGCAAGTAGACCACACCAGTACTCTTGCCTGGAAAATCCCATGGACGGAGGAGCCTGGTGGGCTGCAGTCCATGGGATCGCTAAGAGTCGGATACGACTGAGCAACTTCACTTTCACTTTTCACTTTTATGCATTGGAGAAGGAAATGGCAACCCACTCCAGTATTCTTGCCTGGAGAATCCCAGGGACCGGGGAGCCTGGTGGGCTGCCGTCTATGGGGTCGCACAGAGTCAAACACAACTGAAGCGACTTAGCAGCAGCAGCAGCAGACCACTTTCGATGTCTTTGATGTTGAACTGATGTACTTTCAGTGTTGAACATCAGTGTTGATGTAATTTGGTGTTGAACTGATGTATTCCTGGCAAAGGGCATTGTCCAATATCAAAAGAACTTTAAAAAGAAGTCCCTTACTGGCAAGGAACTTCCTTACTTCAGGGACGAATCATCAATGAAAACAGTGCAGGGAAAGTGTTCTAAGTGTCCAGGCCTTCTTCTTGTGCAACTAAAATGCTGGAAGCTGCTGTTTTTCTTTTCCCTTTATGTCTTATGATTAGTAGCTTTATATATAGGGCAATTCTGATCATAAACCCAATTGCATTTTCACAAAACAGTAAAATTAGCCTATTCCTTCCTGCCTTAAATCTTGGTGTTTGATTCTCTTCCTTGCTAACAAATACCCTTTGTGGCTTTTCTTTATTTATCTTTTGGAGAATAGAGCATTTTTATCTGCATGATAAGCTTGCTGAGAGAGAAATTTTTTTCACCTCAATGATTTTCTTAATGTTGTCTGGGAACTTGTTTGCTAATACTTAGTTGGCAGAAGCTGCCTTTCCTATTATCATGACAGTTTTAAAAAAGCCAAACCATTTTCCAAAATCATCAAATCATCCTTTGCTGTTATTAAATTATCCATCTTCTGATTCCTCACCTTTTTTTGCTTTAAATTACCATATAGAGACTTTGCATTTTCTCGAGTCATAGTAAAGTCTATAGGGAACCTCAGTTCAGTTCAGTTCAGCCGCTCAGTCATGTCCGACTCATTGTGACCACATGAAGCGCAGCACGCTAGGCCTCCCTGTCTATCACTAACTCCTGGAGTTCACTCAAACTCACGTCCATCAAGTCGGTGATGCCATCTAGCCGTCTCATCCTCTGTAATCCCCTTCTCCTCCTACCCCCAATCCTTCCCAGCATCAGAGTCTTTTCCAATGAGTCAACTCTTCGCATGAGGTGGCCAAAGTACTGGGTTTCAGCTTTAGCATCATTCCTTCCAAAGAACACCCAGGACTGATCTCCTTTAGAATGGACTGGTTGGATCTCCTTGCAGTCCAAGGGACTCTCAAGAGTCTTCTCTTGAACACCACAGTTCAAAAGCCTCAATTCTTCGGTGCTCAGCTTTCTTCACAGTCCAACTCTCCCATCCATACATGACTATTGGAAAAACCATAGCCTTGAATAGATGGACCTTAGTCGGCAAAGTAATGTCTCTGCTTTTTAATATGCTGTCTAGGTTTGTCATAACTTACCTTCCAAGGAGTAAGTGTCTTTTAATTTCATGCCTGCAATCACCATCTGCAGTGATTCTGGAGCCCCCAAAAATAAAGTCTGACATTGTCTCCACTATTTCCCCATCTATTTCCCATGCAGTGATGGGACCAGATGCCATGATCTTCTTTTCTGAATGTTGAGCTTTAAGCCAACTTTTTCACTCTCCTCTTCACTTTCATCAAGAGGCTCTTTATTTCCTCTTCACGTTCTGCCATAAGGGTGTTGTCATCTGCATATCCGAGGTTATTGATATTTCTCCCGGCAATCTTGATTCCAGCTTGTGCTTCTTCCAGCCCAACGTTTCTCATGATGTACTCTGCATATAAGTTAAATAAGCAGGGTGACAGTATACAGCCTTGATGTACTCCTTTTACTATTTGGAATCAGTCTGTTGTTCCATTTCCCATTCCAACTGTTGCTTCCTGACCTGCATATAGGTTTCTCAAGAGGCAGGTCAGGTAGTTTGGTATTCCCATCTCTTTCAGAATTTTCCACAGTTTATTGTAATCCACACAGTCAAAGGCTTTGGCATAGTCAATAAAGCAGAAATAGATGTTCTTCTGGAACCCCCTTGCTTTTTCAATGATGCAGTCAATGTTGTCAATTTGATCTCTGGTTCCTCTGCCTTTTCTAAAACCAGCTTGAACATCTGGAAATTCACTGTACTGTAAAATCATGATTTGTTATAAATTGTTTTGGCAGTGGACATATGGGATGTTTCCTATTGTTTCAGTCCTGTAAATATCGTTGCCATAATATTATTATAGTTGTTTACTTCAACACATATGCATGTGTGTCTGTAAGAATATATGAAAGGAAAGAATATTTGCTTTATGAAGATAGTGCAGTCATCTTTATTAAATATACTAACATGCTGATTTTTCTTGGCTGCCTACTAATCATAGTAATTTATTTATTACTCATTATTCATTGTTATAAATAATATGAATAGAATTTATGAATACAGCATAGGATTATGATATGCTATGCATAAATATAGAATAAATATAAACTATAATATTTAAAATATATATATATATATAATTTAACTACATCAAAGTAACTATCCATTGATAGATGAATAGATAAAATAGATGTTGTATGCATATACCACATATATATATATGAATATTATTTAACCATAAAAGGAATAACATCTTGCCATTTGGAATAACATGAATGGACTCAGGAGATTTTATGTGAAGTGAGATAACTCAATGAAACGTGAATACTGTATGATTGATGTCAGTGATATGTGAAATATTTTTTAAAAAGTGAATAAATATAACAACAACAACAAAAAAAAAATAGACACATAGATCTAGAGAACAAATAAGCAGTCACCAGAGCTAAGGGTGTTAGAGTGATGGGTGAAACAGGTGAGGAAGAATAAGAAGTACAAGCTTCCAGGTACAAAACAAATGAGTCATGGGGCTAAAATGTACAGCATAAGGAATAAATTAAAGTATTATATAATAATAGTAGTAGTAGGTAGTGATTTTTTAATAAAGATATTCTGAATACCAAATATATTTATGTGTTTGTCAAGATCCTTATATTTTGTCACTTGTTTCTCCTTGTTTTTTATTTATAGAAATACAGATGGTTTTCATTTTAACATGGTCATATTTATAAGTTTTTTCTTCCCTGTTTTTGTTTCTGTCTTCTTTAAATATCCTTTGGAAACTAAAATTTAAAAAATATATATTATACATGAGTGTTATATATTCATATTGATATTGATATGGTTGATATTCATTAGCCTTGAAATTATCTGTAACTAATTTTAAATGGTCTAGAGAATTTGATTATTTTATACAGTAAACTAAGCACATTTTTTTTCAAATATCTGAAACTACACACCCTATCCTGATTGGTCAAAACCATCTCTGCTGTATAGCAAATATTCATTCAACTTTGAGCCAAATTCTAGGCTTTCTATATTGATCATTTGGCATCTTTATTTATCCCAGTGTAACACAACATTTTCTTAATAATGTGAATTCATTAATGTTTCTTAATAATATGAATTCATAATGACAGTGACTAAGGTAATATTAGCGGGCTTCCCTAGTGGCTTAGTGGTAAAGACACTGGTTCAATACCTGGATCAGAAAGATCCCCTGGAGGAGGGCATGGCAACCCACTCCAGTATTCTTGCCTGGAGACTCCCCATGGACAGAGGAGCTGGGCGAGCTACAGTCCATAGGGTCGCATAGAGTCAGACACGACTGAAGCAACTTAGCATGCACACAAGGAAATAATTATGAACAAGTCTATGAACCAAATGATCTGGGTTCAAATACTCAGTCTCTACAACTATACAAATATATATGGTACATATATAATGTGTGTGTGTGTGTGTGTGTGTGTGTATATATATATATATATATATATATATATATATATCTCATTTAAATTTCCAAACTGGATGAATCATGAGCTGGAATCAAGATTTCCAGGAGAAATATCAACAACATCAGATATGCAATGATGATACCATTTGAACGGCAGAAAGTGAACAGGACTAAAGCGCTTCTTGATGGGGGTTAAATATATAGCTTAAAACTCAGCATTAAAAAAAAAACCAAGATTGTGGTGTTTGGTCCCATCACTTCATTGGAAACAGAAGGGGAAAAAGTGGAAGCAGTGACAGATTATTTTCTTGGGCTCAAAAATCACTGCAGATGGTGACTGCAACCATGAAATTAATGGACACTTGCTTTTTGGAAGGACAGCTATAACAAACCTAGACAACATATTAAAAATCAGAGACATCACTTTGCCAACAAAGGTCTGTATAGTCAAAGCTGGTTTTTTTTTCCAGAAATCATGTACAGATATAACAGTTTGACCATAAAGAAGACTGAGCTCCCCAAAACTGATGCTTTTGAATTATGATCCTGGAGAAGATTATTGAGAGTCCCTTCCACTGCAAGGAGATCAAACCAATCAATCCTAAAGGAAATCAACCCTGAACTGATGCTTCCAGCCAACATTGGAAGAACTGATGCTGAAGCTAAATTTCAAAGATTTTGGCCACCTGATGAATAGAGCTGACTCAATGGAAAAGACCATTCCAAATAGCACAAGGAATACGTCAAGGCTATATATTGTCACAGTGCTTATTTAACTTATATGCAGAGTGCATTATGAGAAATTCTGGAGTGGATGAAGCACAAGCTGAAATCAAGATTGCCGGGAGAAGTATCAATAACCTCAGATATGCTGGTGACCATCACCCTTATGTCAGAAAGCAAAGAAGAACTAAAGAACCTCTTGTTGAAAGTGAAATAGGAGAGTGAAAAAGTTGGCTTAAAACTCAATATTCAGAAAACTAAGATCATGGCATCCAGTCCCATCACTTCTTGGAAAACAAATGGGATAACTGTGGAAACAGTGAGAGACTTTATTTTCTTGGGCTCCAAAATCACTGCTAATGGTGGCTGCAGCCATGAAATAAAAGGCACTTGTTCCTTGAAAGAAAAGTTATGACCAACGTAGATAGCACATTAAAGAGCAGAGACATTACTTTTCCAACAAAGGTCCGTCTAGTCAAAGCTTTGGTTTGTCCAGATGTTTTTGAACTGTGGTGTTGGAGAAGACTCTTGAGAGTCCCTTGGACTGCAAGGAGATCCAACAATTCCATCCTAAAGGAAATTAGTCCTGAGTATTCATTGGAAGGACTGATGTTGAAGCTGAAACTCCAATACTTTGGCCACTTGATGTGAAGAACTGACTCATTTGAAAAGACCCTGATGCTGGGAAATAGTGAGGGGAGGAGAAGGGGATGACAGAGGATGAGATGGTTGGATGGCATCCCTGACTCAATTGATATGAATTTGAGTAAACTCTGGGAGTTGGTAATGGACAGGGAGGCCTGGCTTGCCACAGTCCATGGGATAGCCAATAGTCTGACATGACTGAGCAACTGAACTGATATGAACTGGCTGGCCTAGTGGTTTTTCCCACTTTCTTCAGTTTAAGTCTGAATTTTTCTATAAGAAGGTGATAATCTGAGCCACAGTCAGCTCCAGGTCTTACTCTTGCTGGCGTTATAGAGCTTCACCTTCTTCAGCTACAAAGAATGTAATCAATTTGAATTCAATATTGACCATTTGGTGATGTCCATGTGTAAAGTTGTCTATTGTATTGTTTAAAAAAAGGGTATTTGCTATGACTAATGCATTATCATGGCAAAATTTAGTTATCTCTGACCTGCTTCATTTTGTTCTTTAAGACCAAACTTGCCTATTACTCCAGGTATCTCTTGACTTCCTACTTTGTTTTCCAATCCCCAGTGATGAATAGAACATCTTTTTTTGATGTTAGTCCTAGGAGGTTTTCTAGGTCTTCATAGAACTGATCAACTTTAGCTTCTTTGGCATCGGTGGTAGGGGTGTAGACTTGAATTACTCTGATGTTGAATGGCTTGCCAGATATTATTATTGTTTTTTATTTACTATGTTTAAATTGCATACACATTTATCAATCCTTTCACCCACTACTTTTCTTTAATTTTTTGAATTATAATTTATTTACAATATTTTAAATGTACAGCACAGTGATTCTTTTTCAGATTATTTTCCAGTCACTATTTCTTATGTTTCATCCCTTCTTTTCTATATATTATTTATACTATATTTCCTATGCAAATTCTTTAGAAATTTATTTAGTAAGTATTCATAAGTGGCAAACTTTAATCAATTAACATTTATTTAAATTATCTTTATCTCATTTTTATTCAAGAAAAATTAATTGGCTATAAAGTTGTACATAGTTAATATAGTGTCTCTGTTTTATTAAGTGCTTTCCCCCACAATTCTTATTTTTCTGCTCTTGTTAGAGTCTATCCTTGTGATTGATAGTCTGGTGTCAGTCTGATCATCATAATTTCTACTAAAATTGCCTTTCTTTTGTGGATGATTTAAAATCTATTTTCTGAAAGAGGACTTTTTAAAGATGGTGATACAGGAGGTTCCTGAACTTCCTTCCTCCCACAAACATTAAACATACAGCTATACATGTAGTACTTCTCTCTGAAAGAAATCCAGAAACGAATTGAGTGACTCCTACACATTAGATGAACAAGAAGAGACCCATCTATGTTCATCAGTGATATTGGCTTGTAGTTTTCTTTTTTTGTGACAGTTATTGAAAATTTGGAAATCATTATTGGTCCTCTACACAGAAAGCAGAAACTAAGAAGATAGAGTCCACATTAAGTAGAATATGGCAAGACTTAATGGTTATTGTGAGACAACTTTTAATTTTTAATAGTTTCGATTATTAGTACATATATCACTTGTGAAGTTTTAGTTCTGAAACTTTATTCACTTGGTTATGGAATGAACTGATCCATCACAGATAACTATACCTCTCTCAGTACTATGAACATTATTAATGTTTTTAATTATCTCCTAGAATTGAGTTTGCATAAAATTCTACTTGAAATCCAATTTTATTTAAAATATAGATTGGGCTCATAGCATTTTAAAAGGGTAAAGCCTATAATTAAAACCCTAAAACTATATAGGTTGTATGGGAATATGGTGGGGGTAGGTTTGTACTTCACCTTGGCTGCACAGGTGAAGACAGGAACATGCTCACGTCCTTTTCTGGATGTTTTTTTCATCAGTCATTCATGATGGCCATGTCCTCACCTCTCGAACTTAAAGTTGGCCAAGGGGGAAATGACTAGATTCTGATTCAGGTTGGGGTTGGGCACGGGAGTGTGCACTTCTCCTAAGCTCCTGGGTGCTGTCAGTACTACTGATGCCTCTATTCCTGGGGCCATACCTTGAGAACCACCAATTTATAGATTTTTGCTTATTATCAAGGCAGTTATTGAAGATGTCATTAACAACATTTAGGAGACTGAGTCATTTATGCTTTTTCATTTTTGTTTCAAAATCACCAGCCATGTTTTCATAGTTGACAATAGCTTCATGTGACCCCATTCTTTAGCATAATCGGTTGTATTTTGTTGTGACTCAGGTGGTCATGTTCATGGAAAACAGTCCTTTACTAAGAGATGTTGCAAGACTTCATTCGTTTGATAAAAAGAAAGCTTTACATATTGTGGATGGTTCTCAGGGTTTCTCTTTGCACTGTGTAATTCCAAATGTTGAAGTGGTTGCTATGGCTTTAGGGAAGCTCTTTAATTGAATAAAGCTAATTTGGTAATATATTTTAATCCAAACAACTCCTTAACTTTTTGCTTTTCCATTTACATCACCTTTCCAACTAATTCACTTTTATTCCTGGACCTTTCCCTATACACATTTTTGGGGATCAGGTTTATTTGAGGTATTATTTGCATACATTAAAAATCTCTATATAGTTCTGTGCTGCTGCTGCTACTGCTAAGTCGCTTCCGTTGTGTCCGACTCTGTGCGACCCCATAGACAGCAGCTCACTAGGCTCCTCTGTCCCTGGGATTCTCCAGGCAAGAATACTGGAGTGGGTTGCCATTTTCTTCTCCAATTCGTGAAAGTGAATTCTCTCAGTCGTGTCCGACTCTTAGCGACCCCATGGACTGCAGCCCGCCAGGCTCCCCCGTCCCTGGGATTCTCCAGGCAAGAGTACTGGAGTGGGTTGCCATTTCCTTCTCCAATGCATGAAAGTGAAACGTGAAAGTGAAGTCGCTCAGTCGTGTTCGACTCTTAGCAACCCCATGGACTGCAGCCCACCAGGCTCCTCCATCCATGGGATTTTCCAGGCATATAGTCATGTGACCACCTACAAAATAAAGGAACAGAACAATTCTGTCACCTCAAAAGAACTCTAGTGGTCCTTTGTAATCAGCCTTTTACTGCTGCTGTGCTTAGTCTCTCAGTTCTATCAGACTCTTTGCAACCGCATGGACTGCAGTCCACCAGGCTCCTCTGTCCATGGGGATTCTCCAGTCAAGAATACTGGAGTGGGTTGCCATGCCCTCCTCCAGGGGTTCTTCCCAACCCAGGAATCGAACCAAAGTTTCCTGCATTGCAGACAGATTCTTTACCAGCTGAGCTACCAGGGAAGCCCATCAGTCTCTTGCTGCATTCCAATTCTTGGCAACCACTAATGTATTTTCTGGTTGATATTACCTCTTCCACAATGTCATATTAGTGGAATATGCATTTTTATACAACATTTTGAACCTGGTTTCTTTCCCTTGTTATAAGGCATGTGAGATTCATTCCTAATTAATTAATGAGTAAACACATTCCTTTTAATCATTGAGTAGTATTCAGTTGTGGATATACCAGTTTGTGTATTCATTCACCAGTTGTAGGACAATGGGTTGTTTCCAGTTGTTGGTGATTATGAGTAGAGCTGCCGTAAATACTCATGTACAAGTTTTTGTATGAACGTAAATTCTTATTTTTCTTGGAGAACATATTTAGGAGGGGAATTTTGGGGTCATATCATACGTGAATATTTACTTTTATAGGAAACTGCCAAATAATTTTCCAGATATTCCCAACACTGTGTGACCTTCCGTTTACCTGCATCCTCACCATCATTTGGTTTAGCTGTTTTTCTCGTTTATTTAATCCATTCTAATAGGGCTTCCCTTATAGCTCAGTTGGGACAGAATCTGCCTGCAATGCAGGAGACCCAGGTTTGATTCCTGAGTCAGGAAGATCCCCTGGAGAAGGAAATGGCAACGCACTCCAGTATTCTTGCCTGGAGAATCTCATGGACAGAGAAGCCTGGCAGGCTATAGTCCATGGGGTCGCAAGAGTCAGACATGACTTAGTGATTAAACCACCACCACCAATAGTTATGCATCTGTGACATCTTTAATGCAAGTGGCCAATAGCTGTGTCCAGTGGCAGAGCCTCAAGAGCTATAAAAATGGGACCCAACCTCACATCTACTTAGATGGAGAAGTGAACACCTGACTGGACACCTCTCCCACCTCTCTCATCTGCCATTGTGCCACAGATGCTACTGCCTACCCCCTGCTCTGGGTTCCATGTTTAAGGTCACTTTGCTGCAGGTGTTAACACGGCCAGTCTCCGTTAAGGACCAAGATAGGGACAAAAGAACAGGGCATCTCTGAACAGCCATTAGAAACGGACAGAGCTTCTCCTCCTAAGAAGGTTTTTTAGCTGAGGGTGATGAGACCATCAACTGTCTTAAGCACACATTGTTTCTGTCACGTGTTCTTAATGCTCACAGCTTTTCCCTCAGAGTCTTCCCTTTTACGAATAAACTGTGTCATTTAAAATTCTGTAGAGCTCAACATAGCTTCTGTTTACCGGTATGATAAAATATAGGAAATTCTGAATCTGGTTATACTAAATACATTTTTCTAAAAACTTTTTTTTGGGGGGAAGATGGCTTCTGAAATAATTAAAAGGATGAATAAAAGAACAAAACATACCAGTTACATTAGTGCTAAAATCAAATTAATTACATACTTTCTCATTGAAACTTACTTTAGTTAATTAGATAGGAATAATTGAACAAAGATGATAGAATTCAGAGTAAATTGTCCTATTTCTGCAGAATTAGATGAATAGATTAGAATAGTGGTTGTTCACCTGTAGAATCATTTAGAATGCTTTTTCAAAGAAAATACTCATGCTCTGGCTTTAACTCATATCCTTATATCAGAATCTCTGGGCTAGATGTAGAGGGAAACTAATATTTAGTATTTTTTTTTAGCCTCCATATAACTCTAATGTATAGCAAGGGTTAAGAATCATTGAATATAAAGAGAAAATTTAGTGTTCCTGGTGTAATTCTAGAAATGTGGCCACCTATCAGAATGTGTTTGTTTCCATGTAGTATGTGGAAATGCTTTCAAGTTGCAAAGGTGATCAGTAATGAAACAAATAATGTAGGCTGTGTGCGCTCTTTCTCTCTCAGCCTCTCTTGGACTCTGCTTTGTGTGTATGTGTGTCTGTTTACAAGCAGGTGGAATAGATTAAATATTAAACAATAATTTCTTGTAGTTTCTCCAGAAATTACTTATGTATGGGTTTTTAAAAACTTTTCAAAAGAATAGCTGACTATAAACAGCAGTCATAAATGTTTTAATCTGAGGAATATAGTATGAGGATTATATTGCATTAAGGGCATAATTATTCATTTTGGAAAAAAATGGATAGAAGAAAGTAAAAGCCTAACACCATTTACAGTTCATTCTTACATAACTGTTAAAAACATATTATACATTGAATGTGAAATCCCATTCTTATCTATAATAGACTAATATAACAAATTATTTCAGTGCTCTTGGGAGAAATATTCTGATTCAATAGAGAAGGTGTAAATTTCAAACTTGCAATTGACACAATGCTGTTGTCTGAGTCAGGTCAGAATGTTACCTGCATCTCAACAGGGTCTTTGTTTTGTTCACTCTGTCTTTGGTATCTTTGGATCAGTGCTTGACCTAGAGTGTGCTCTCAGTAAAGAACCAGATGTTTAGGCACGCTGTGAATATATAAAGCAAAATATAGAAAATGACATTCTATATTCAACAGAAATGTAAAATTCTATCATTTACATCTAAGAAGTTAAAATATAGACTGGAGGAGAACCAAGTTAAAAAGGGCATCTGAGGAGTTTTCAGTTGGCTAAGTGCATTCTGCTAAAAATATTTCAATTCTAAGCTACTTCTAATAGCAGGACATCACCCAGGGAGGTCATAGGATCATGATTCCATTCTGGCTCTACCATACCTAGAGTTGAGATGTGTTATGTTCTGGGCTCCAAGTTTTCTGGGGAAGCATAGCAGATGTTTGCATGTCTAGGGGAAGCAACTTTGCGACAGCCTGTCCCATGAGGGAAAAAAATGGAAAAACTGGGATGTTCAGCCAAGAACAGGGAAGACCCAGTGGGGACATATTGGTTGTCTGGCACACACAAGAAGGCTGACCCTATGGGTTGCCATCACAAGCTAGAACCAGGAATGAGGAGTGGATTTAGACTGATTATCTGGAATAACTTTGTAACAAATGTGCTGCCCCAGAAAATGCAATGCTCTGTGTTTAAAGGTTGAAGAATAGATTCCTGCAGTGGAGGAAAGGCAGATCAAAATTCTGTATAAGTTTTTCCAGCTCTGTTACTCTGATTTGTTTTGAGGTAGATCTCCTGTCCTATGTGAATAGTGGGGTAGATTGTAGCTTTCTCACTTGAACCTGGGAAAATCTGGTGCTTACTCTATTTTCTCTGTCTTAAATTTCCCTGGTGAAACTGTCATACCTGTTTCTTGCTTGCTTGGTATTTGTAGTCAAGATGTTTTTGATCATCCACTTTTATGATGAACTATAGGGACATAGATTCTGCTATGCTGTGCTGATCAGATAGCTTTAGAATAAAATAATGAGGCTTCATCTTGGTGAGGGCAAAAGGGTAGGATAAGGAGAGGGTATTTGAGTGTATACACTGAACCGAATGTGGTGATAGAAAAAACCCTTTGAATAAATTTTAAATAAAAATCAAAGTGCTGTGACTAGAAAAAGCTTAGATTTTTTGAGATCAGACTCAGACATTTTCTCACTTGGGCATGTTACTTAGCTCCTCCCAGGTTTGGACTGTTTTCTTCTCCATAAAATTAGAATAATTCTCCTTCTTTTGCAGGGCTGTTGGACAGATTGGATATTATGTAGGAAAGCATCAGCAGGTGGTAGCTCTTGTTGTTAGTAGTATTGATTACATAATGGTTTTGGAAAAACAAGTGACTTCCTCCTCTTTTGCTGGGCAAGTTGCTTTATCTTACTTTTCAGTTTGTTTTGAAGATTAAGCGAGAGAGTGCTAACAAAGATGCTAAGCAGAGTACAGGGCTGATACTCATCACTATCTGGCTTCCCTGGTGGGTCAGATGGTAAAGCATCTGCCTGCAATGCAGGAGACGGGCATTCGATCCCTGGGTCGGGAAGTTCTCCTTGAGAAGGAAATGGCAACCCACTCCAGTACTCTTCCCTGGAAAATTCCATGGACAGATGAGCCTGGTAGGCTATAGTCCATGGGGTCGCAAAGAGTCGGACATGACTAAACGACTTCACTTTCACTTTCACAGCTACATAGAAAAATTGATAACTGAATACCGAGAGTCCTGAAAATTATGAAAAATAAACAAACTCCAAATACAAATAGTCTAGTTTCATTTTCTTTGCTTGTCATGCATGTCTACTGAGATACTAGTTATATGTTGTATTAGTTTCTTATTGCTGCTGTAACAAGTGATCACAAACTTAATGGCTTAAAACAACATAAAATTATCTTTCAGTTCTTAAGGTCAGAGGTCCTAACCTAAAGTGAGGATGTCATCAGAGTTGTCTTCCTTCTGGAGATTCTAGACAAGATGAGATTCTAGACTCATCTCTTTGCTTTTTCCTTCTAGAAGCCACTTGAATTCCTTGACTCATCTGTCAGCCCTTCCTTCATCATCAGAGCCAGCAACATAGCATCTTCAAATCTCTAGGTCTCTTTGATCTCTTTTTCTTTCTCCCTGTCTCCCCATCTCTGATCTCTGTTTCCATCTCTCTCTCTCTGACCTATGCTTCTGCCGTCACTTCTCTCTGACTTTGCCACCTCCTTCTTATAAGAACCCTTGTGATCTCTTTGGGCCTACCCAGATAACCCAGGATAATCTCCCTATCTCTAAACTCTTAATTTAATCACAGCTGCATTGTCCTTTTCGCCATAGAGGGTGACATGGCCACCGGTTCTGAGGATTAGGATATGAACATTTTTAGGAGACCATTATTGAGCCTGCCACATGTAGGCATGTTTTAGAAAGTTGCTCTAAAATCATAGAGGTAATAGATTTTCGCTTGAGTATCCTGATTTTAAAAAAATGACTGTAATGCTTTTGCTCTGATTTCATGTATTCTAATATGGTTCTCTGAAGATCTGAGTGATTGACTTGAAACTTCAAGTCTAAGGAAGACATTTTTCATATCATTTTGGGGCATTTCATGCCCCAAGGTGCTTGGTACCAGGTATTATACTTATTTAGCTTAGAATGCCCCTTGAACTTCAAGGTGAAGGTGTGCCTTAAAGATACTTTCTCACCTACATGAAGACATTGTTGTAAGTGTCTTGGGGTCAGTGGTAGAATAGGAACTAGAGACCAGGTTTCCTGTCTGCATAGAGGACAGGGATGGGCTCTCATTACTCTCAGGGATGCTTTTCAACACTTTCTTTTCTGTATCTGCTCAAAGTAGACAGAAATGTCCCTAAAAACATCCCCTCTGCATATAACTCTTAGGAGCACCATCTTATGGGTAATTGTTTTAAATTTCCCCTTAGAAACCTTTATTTTAAACACCTTTTAGAGTAGTTAACATATGCCGTGGAGTTAGGCTATCTGGAGTCAACCTGAGCCTGGCCCTTTCCTAACTCTGTGGCTCTAGGCAAGTTCTTAAATTGTGTGAGCTTATGCTTTTGTGCATATGAAACGGAAACCGTGATACCTACCTCATACTGTTGTGAGGATACAGGGCAATGATACTGGGCAGCTCGTTTGTACTTCATAAATATTAGCAGTTCATCAGATTTCTGAAGTTACTTTCCTTCTAATTTAACATTTAATGAATTCAACGGCCTTGTTATACATACCGCTTAGGTTCAGTGATTCTAAGAGGCCATTGATTATGATAAAATAAGAGAGGGAAATATAAAGGTAGATTTTGGTGATCATGTGATTGTTCATAATAAATTATTAATTTTTGAACATGTTTGCTTATGATAATGTCATTCATTCAACATTTAATAAGAGTAAATTCTGTGTTATGTTGTGTGTTAATGTTATCACAGAAAGGATTATAAAGAGATTTGCAAGAAGCCTTCCATAAGGTTTAGAGACATGCTCACTGTTGCTTTGATCACTTCAAGAGCATGGGCCATTCATTCATTCAATTATTTATTGGGATACCTGACACTGCTAATAAGAGCTAGGGCTGATCCAGCAGTGAGTAAAACAAAAATGCACATTCTGTGAAGCTAGCATTCTAGTAGAGGAAGACCAACAATGCATGGAACAAATACAGAGAATATATAATGTTAAGGGGTGATAAGTGTGAAGGGGAAGATTAAATCAGGGAAGGGGCAATGGGGTATGCTGAAGAGGGAGATGGTAATTTTAAGTGGGATGGTCTCAGAAATCCTCCCTATGAAGCGGGCATTTTAGCAAACACTTGAAAGAAGAGAAGATGTGAGTCATAGAGATTTCTAGAAGAACATTTTTTGGCAGAGGGAAAGCAGGTGTAAAGGCCCTAAAGTTGGAGAGTTCTTGGTGACTTTGGAGAAAGCAATCCTGGCCACCTTCTCTTTCAGTCTCCTTTGAATGTTACAGAGTCTGGAACGCAGAAGGCAAATAATAACAATGGTTTGAATACTTTCAGGGAAGTACAAAGGAGTCACCACAGTCAACATTTTAATGAAGGGAAATCAGTGTACCCTGGCACTGCTTCTGGAGCTTTCTGACTGAATGGAATTTAGCAAGCAGGAGTTTCAAACGGTAATTGTGGGTATTAGAGAGATGTTGACCTGGAAGAATAATAATTTTATTGACTTGGTTTCTCCTCACCTCACCTGAGAGGATGGGAGAAAATCTGGACTGAAGAGCCCTATGTCACTGGGTTCTTGCATTTCCCAGTCTCTGAATCATTCTACAGATGGGAAAGAGAACCAGAAGTCATTAGACGAGCTACAACTTTTGAATTTACCATTAAGTTAAGTGAAGTCACTCAGTCGTGTCCGACTATTTGCGACCCCATGGACTGTAGCCTACCAGACTTCTTCGTCCATTGGATTTTCCAGGCAAGGGTACTGGAGTGGGTTGCCATTTCCTTCTCCAGGGGATCTTCCTGACCCAGGAATTGAACCCAGATCTCCTGCATTGCAGGCAGACGCTTTACCCTCTGAGCCACCAGGGAAGCCCCACCATTATTCACCATTATTGAGGTATAATTTATCCCGAGGGCAGCCATTTTTAGGTGAGATTAGATGAGCTTTGACAAAGGTACATACCCCGAGGTGTGCTGATAAACACTAAACAAGTGACTTTCAGAGAAAAAAAGAAATCTTACTTGTAACCTTTACCAGTTTTTCCTGATGTGCTAAAAACTTCTGCCATTGTTGATGTCAGGTCATCAATGTGATGTCCCTGAAGAATGTGTTAGAAAAAGATGCATTTGGATTTTACAAATCTTCATTGAGCTAGTTCCAGTGTGCAGGAGCACTTATCACTGATGGAATTACCACCACAGTCATGATACAGAAATTCCCCAGACTCCGAAGTTTCTCCAGGGTTTCCCCAAGGTTATCACTGATCTGTTTGTTGTCATGATAGAGTAACTGTCCTAGAATTTACCAGTGGACTCATACAGTATGTACTCTTGGTGTCAGCATGCTGTTTTGACCCTCATCCATGTTGCTGCATGCATCATCAGAGGTTTGTTCCTTCTTATTGCCGGGCATTCCATTCTATAGATATACCATAGTTTATTTATCCATTCACTGGTTGATGGATATTTGCATTGTTTCAAGTTTGGGGCTGTTATTAAGAAAGCTGCTATAAACATCTGTATGTGAGTTTTTGTCTGGAAATAGGTCTTCATTTCTCTTTCGTAAATACTATAAATGAAATAGCTGGATCAGTAGTACGATATATGTTTCATAAGAAATGACCACATGATTTTCCAAAGATGTTGAACCATTTTCTCCTCCCACTAGCAATGTATAAGAGTTCTGATGCTCTGCAATCTCATTAAAAATTGATATTGTCTGCCTTTTAAATTTTAGCCATTTTGGTATGTGTATAGTGCTGCTATCAATTTTCTTTTGAGCATCTTTTCACACGCTTAGTGGCCATTTGTATATCTTTTGTGAAATGTCTGCTCAAACTTTTGCTCATTAAAAAAAATCTAATTGTAGACTGGTGGTAAAAAAAAAAAAAAAACATCAAAAAAGAGTACAGAATTTGGAGATATACGTAAGTTGGAAAGGATGGGAAGGAAAATAAGGCAAACAAGTAGCCTTAAGGAGCTACCGGTTCATCGAGGTGCCCGTGATCTCGGCACTTCATAACCAAGGTGACCGACTCTCCCAGTTTCACTGGGACTGACCCAATTTAAGCACCGAAGAGGTCCTGTGTCCCTAGAAACATGTCCGTACTGAGCAAATGGCACGATTGGGCACCCTATAGAACTATCTATAAGAAATTTGCAAACTCTGTGTGTGTAATGACTATAAGTCATTAGGCTGGTGAGGGTTTTAGCTGCCAGCACAAGTGAGCCTGTTAGTAGTGAATGAATTCTGAAAGGCCACAAGCTCCTCATCAGGGGTAAAGCCAGTGTATAATATGGGTCTTCTGGCTTCCAGCTCTCTGCTCAGAAGTTAACAGCTTACCTGTGACATAGGAATTTAGGAACACTGGAAAAGTTCTCTCCTACTGGCAGAAAAAGAGGGGGGGACAAAGCCTCCAATGATTCTCTTTTTGACAGTGATTTTTTTTTTTTAATTGCAAGCACTGTGAATTCACTTATTTGGCTTATGTTTTAATTTTCTGATCAAATGCACTTGTCCATGGAAGAACCAGGACAGTGTCTTACTAGTCATTTACACCTTAGTAGAAAGAGTTTATAAAAAGCCTTTCCTAAGAACATAATCTAGTTTGAGTAAAAGTAGTGATAGGAAAATTCTGAGTGCAAGGATGAAGGGCTACGACTAAGGAAGAAAAAGCACAAATGCTTGACAGATTTGTGAATGAGAGATGAAATTCATCGACTTAGTGTTGTGTATAAGAGTTATGTGCCTAGGCAAGGAAGAGAGTAGCTATACAAAAGAGGAGTTTAAAAAAATCAAATGGGAAGGAATTATTCTCGTTCCTTTATGTGGTGTTAAGGAAAAGTGTGAGCTTTGATCTGCTATTGATCATATACTTCACCTACTCCTTTAGTTCTTGATTTATTTATAAGATGTCCCAGTGTTAGTTATGTATTGTTCCTTGTTTTAGCCCTTGTTGCTATTGCATAACATATAAACACAGTCATGTTTTGTTTTACATTTCCCCAGAGGATCTAAATGAAATTCCTGCTTATAGATAATATTACTGCTGTGTTTTCATACAGTGTCTTTCTTTTGAATCACTTCCAACATGTTATGACATTTTTCTTCTTAGTGTTTATTAAATGCCCTCAACATGCACAATGCTGTTGAAAGAATATAAAAGACACAATTCTTGCCAATAAGAGACATATTACTAGATGAGAGGCATAATGATGCTTTTAGGTGTTTTTATATATAGATATTATTTTTATATTTATCTTAAACATATAAGAAAGATATGAAAATATTTAATATAGATTACTTTTTTCTGGATGAGGTAGAATAATTGAACTAATGCACACTGCTCCTTAGCTCTTGGCTTGCCAAACAATGTAGATGTCTCACCTACCACCTTCAGAACCATAATCCCAGCAGATTTGGGACTTCAGTTAGGGTAGAAATAACCCCCCCCTTTTTTTTTCTTTTTTTGGGGACTTAATTTAATAGCTCTGTGATTCTCATACTGAAGATTTTGAACCAGATAAAGCTCTAACATCTGTAGCTTTAGCAATATAAGTATTCTGATTTTCACATCATTCATTGAAGAGTCTTTTCCCTCCTGAGAACACACTGTGTGTTGAGCCATGTACCGGGAACTGGGAACAAACAGAGGCACCTCTACCTCGTAGGAACTTACAGGCATGCAGGTGGGGACACAGATATTCAAAGAATAATTGCACTAATCCAGGTATGACTAAAGGTATATAATCTTAGGCTTCTGTGAGATGATGTAATAAAGGAAGCTGACCAGGTCTGGGAGTTTGCAGGCTTCCTTCTTGTGGTGAGACCGAAAGGGTAAGGAAGAGAAAGCAAGGTGGGGGCTGCTGGTAGGGAAGGGTGCAACAGGGAGAGGGTCCTGGAACTGAAGGAATTGCCCGCAAATGTGACTTGATGCGAGGCAAGAGGGAGGCAGCACCCGATCCCACAGGCCCTGCAGGTCGAAGGTGGATCATGCTCTACTCCATGAGTCAAGTAAAGCATGTAGACTGCTTCCTGGTACTGCATAAATGTTGATATTATTATTATTTACTTTAAAAACTGTATTATTAAATAATATTAAATCTTACTATTTATTTTAAGAGCAAAGGGAAGCCATTCAAGGATTTGGATCAGGGGTATGACATATGACAGCCAAAAGTACATTTTATACCTAACTCTGGCCACTGTATAGAAAGACTGGAGAGAGGAGTTTGGTGCGAGCAGCTGTGAGAAGCCTAGAAACCAGTGTAGCTATTTAACAGACAGAATATCAGAGTGGACACTGTGTCTCATCTGTAGCCTGGAGCTTGGTTTTGCCTGTAGCCCATGACTTCAGAGGTACATAACTTGGAGGGTCTCTAAGTCACGTGAGATTGTATATGCGTAAAATTACTTTTTCAGAAGTTGTCGTCTATCCAATTTGGAATGTTCAGTGGAGCCAACTGCTGCATCCAGTGCTTGGTCTGTTTTGGAAGACATTCACTATTGACTATTAAATAGCTTGGAGAATTCATCAGGAAGGCCAAGTTTCAGAAAAGGCTCCCAAAACCCACTACAGAATGGGCCCCCACCAGAGCAGCTGCTTCTGCTTCAGTGAGGCAGCTGAGGAGGGAGGAAGCTACCCTATGATACCCCTGTAGTTCTTCTCAAATCTCTTTCCAACTGACTGACAAAACAGGATGTGCAAATCAATGCCCAGAAAGCTAGCAACCAGGTACTAAGACTTCTACCACCGCCATCATTAAAAAACATAAATGTCTCCAAGAGCATGCCTCACAATACCATAGTCTGCCTTTTTTTGGTAGAACCTTAATCACATTCAGAACTCTGGTTGCATAGAATTTAGCTCTGCAGTATAGGAAGACTCACTAGAAGGATGTTGGAATGCATCTTGTGAGCCCATCCATGAGATGCACCATGATACTTAACTAAATTCACCCCGACGTGAGACAGTCAATAAAGGTATACATTTTATCACCTCACAATACCAGCTGTGTGCATTTGGACACTACTAGAGCCTCGACAGCCTCCTTTATCAAATTGGAGATAATGATATTTGTCTTCAAAAGCTCTTGGGGAGATGAAGTTAAATAACATGACATTGGTTCTACATGAAAGTGAAAGTGAAGTTGCTCAGTCGTGTCCAACAGGCATTCAGTAATTGAAGCATCAGCCAATCAGTGAACACCATTCTGCAACCTATAGAGCAGTGGTCCCCAAGCTCGATGGCAACAGGACCTGGTTTCGTGGAAGACAATTTTTCCATGGACTAGGGGCTGGTGATGGTTTCAGAATGCTTCAAGAGCATTGTATTTACTGTGCACTTTGTTTCTATTATTACATCAGCTCCACCTCAGATCATCAGGCATTAGATCCCAAAGGTTGGGGACCCCTGCTATTGAGGAAATGGAATCCCTTAAAGATCGATATTAAATAAAGATTACTGCTAAAAAGACTTATGGCCCAAATAGATGTGGCTCCCTGTATCAGTCCTATGGGATTGGATGAGCATATTTTCCCATGGAAAAGTAGATGGCATTTGGTTGTGTACTGTTTCAGATATTTGTTTGTGTTAAGTTTAGAAAAACAATGCATCCACATAAATAATGAAAATCCTTCTTCTTCAGTTTGTCAAGTTTCCTTCTTGAAATACCCCATTCATATAAACACACATGTCCTCTAGATTATTCCTTTTTCTCCTGAAAAAATTGGGTCATAATATATGCCTCTCTGCACCTATATTTATTTATTTACCCCCTACCTTGAAGATCAATCCATTTCAGTTCACATAGAATCAATCACCCATCGATGGCAGCCAGTTGATTGCCTTCTTTTGCTTTTACAAAATTTGCTCTGCCGAATAGCCATTCTTGTTCATAAGTGACTATTATATCTGTAGAATTAATTTTAAGATGTAGAAAGACTAGGTCAAAAGTTAAGTACTGTGTATAGTTTTATTGATATGACCAAATGACTCTCCAAACGCTTGTACCAGAGCTTTACCAACCCTGTATAAGCTGCATTTGTGCCTGGGTCCTTGTCAACAGTGTATCATCAACCCTTTTGATTTTTGCCAGTGAAATAAGGGAGGTATATCTACCAGAGTAGATCAAGAGGAATCCTGACCAAGAGACAGAGGTGAGGGATTAATTTGAAGATAAGAGGTGAGAGAAGGTAGGATTTAAATATAAATTTACAAAGGAAACTCATAACCTTCTGCCGCTTACTGTGTGACAGGCAGTGACCTGTCGAGGCAATGTACCTGCTGTTACATTCGATCTTTATAGCTATGTGAACTCATAAACACTGTCATCTCCCATTTCACTCTGATGCTCAATTTCTGCGCACTACACTTCCTGTGTCCTTATTTCACAGTTGAGGAAACTAAGGCCCAAAGAGGTGAAGTGATGTATCCCAGATTTCAGCGGAGTTAAGTCAAGATAAGAGTTCCACTTTCCAGCTCCATGTACATACTGCATTAGGCCAGGATTCTGGCCTAAACCATTGAAGCCACAAAGGATCTGAATATATTTTCAGGGTGTACTTCATCCATGGTTTAATAGTTGAGTTGAATTCAATCGTTTCCTATAGTAGAAGAAATTCTGTAATAGTTGAGTGGACATGATCTTAAACACACTGATATTTTTCATGTTTGTAATAAATTCTTCCTCAGAGATTCTCTGTTCCTTTTCACAAAAACTACTGTATTTACCCAAGGAGCATTCTTGACAGAAGCTCCATGAGATGAAAGCTCTAAGCTTCTTGGGATTTTAAGATTTTCTGATAAAGGATTAAGCAGCTCCTCCTGAATTCTACCCTTAGTCCGTTGGAATTTTAAAATTGGCCTGTAAATCCTTCTTAAAACACCCTTAGAGACTGGGACTGGCAGCTGTGCCCTCTTCCTTATTGTTTTCTATTACTTCAGAGATTAGGATCACTGAGATTAGAAGTTTTAGCTAGAATTTCCTCATTTCCCACTTGTTTGCAGAGTCCAGGATCTCTTCTGTGTATATCTGGGCAGTTTCCACTTGAATCAGAAGTGGGAGACTACAGACATTCATATTTAATGAAGATAAGAAACATTTAATTAAAGCATGAAGTCCCAGTGAGGAGATGATTCTTAAATGGCACAGAAATTTGGTTAATCATCCCTATTGGAAGGGTGGGATGATGTTTGAGAATGTGATGAAAAGATGGGAAAAAAAAAATAAACCCTTTATCTGAAAAAAGTAAGCTGAGCCAATGACTTCTGTTTTTTTTAAATTAAGAAGGCCTAACTTTGGAATTGTCCTAATTGGAAAATATCTTGATCATAGTCATTCTTTTACAGTAGAGCAGTGCTGTTCTAGCAGTGGAGAAATAGACCCTTAATATATTTGCCCAAAAGCAAGGAAAGTATAAGTGTTAAAGAATGGAATCTGAGAGCCGTAGTGATCTTAGACATGAACTAGCCTGAAGTCCGATTTTATAGACAATGAAACTGAGGCATAGTAAGTATATGCAATTTATTCACAAAGACATTGTTGGTGACTGTAAGCCAAATCTAGAACCAAGCTCTCCTGCATTAGCTCGTTGCATGATTTAATGTCCATTATGTGATCCATATTTCATGATCTACTGAAAGAATATGATTGTTTGGGATTGTGGGTTTTTTTTTTTTAGAATGTACAGGGATTTATTTTTACAGCTATCCTAAACCTAATTGTTTTTAACTAAAGAAACGGGTGCATAAATGAGAAGACAAATCTGTTAAAGAAATGGTTAAGATAAGGGCAATTAAGCTATTTTCACACAGGAAGCTTAGCTGATAAGACATGCAATCTTTTGTTTTAGAAATTCTGCTTTTAGTTTTGCAACACATGAATAAGAGCTATGTACTTATACTGTCTACTGAAGTCAGGAAACAAACTAGGTAGTGTTTTCTTTGCAAATGATAAACTGCTTAGGACTTGTTTCAAATTAATGATATAAGTAATTTAACAAGGTCTTTCATTGTACATTTATCAGAGCAAACAAAATGCAATGTGTTTTTATAACCAGATAGCTATTCGATTTTTTTTTTCTTTCCCACATTTGGATATAGATTGATATA